>NC_142095.1:38185889-38488919 GCF_054644295.1 Miniopterus natalensis
CGGTGGGCAGAACCCAGCCGCTGCTCCTGCGAGGACTCCAGATCTGGAGAGGGAGGAGGGCAGGGCTGGTAGAGCTCATGAGGGATTGTAAGGAGGTCCTTTCCCTTCCAGGTGTCCGGTGACACACAGACGACATTGTCCATGACTCCCCCTTTAAAAGACAAAAGCAAAGGATGGTAATGGAGCCTGACACAACCGAATCCCAAAGCCTCAGCCTGCAAAAAGTTAGGCAGATGGGATTTATAAAGCACCTTTTTTTTTTTCTGAAGTCAAAGAATTTAACAACTACATTTTATGATTTTAGGATTTTTAAATTGGCCAAATGCTAAAAACGCCACACACTAAATTGCCAATTATGTATGACCAAGAATTCATTGGAAGGCAGGTCACCTTTACCTTATAAATGCCGAGGGCAAAGCGATGCAAAGGCTGACAAGAAGGGGCACTGGGAGCCAACCCGAGGGCACTCACGCCCCTAACGAATCCCTCCACACAAACAAACCTATTGTACCCAGTTCCCACTGGAAACCTGAAAAGAATAATAAAAGCAAAACAAATGTCCGTGTGTTAATTACAAGGACCTATGTGTCAGGCAACACCCTTCAGTGATGCCAAAGGGGAGGTCGTGGTGTTTGAGTGTTTTGCGTATCTGAAGATTTGGCAGTAACATTAGTTAACTTCATGGGATTAAGTACAATTAACGTGTCTCCTTGGGCCTTGAAACGTTTAGTACTTGGAGTACCGAACTTTCCAATGGCTTATTAGACCCCATTTCTATTCTCTGTAAAGCGATAGGTTTCCTGAGGTATGTAGACCACATGGAGGATTTGGGTGCCTGGCAATTCTTTTCTTGAAACAGCACTGGGTGGTAGATTCCATTCTGGCCAAGTTTGATCCCCAACTGTGTGACCTTGGGCACGTAGACTTCTCTGAGTACATTTTTTTGCCATGAAAACATCTATTTGTATCCAACTTCATAGTTTATGAAGCACTGTTAGATTAGTTCTCACAACTCCACTAGAATGGTAAGTAACTCTTGTCCAAGGTCACCCAGGTCATAAGTGGGCAAAACATTCAAACCCAGCTCACTGCCTTGATCCCAGGTTTTTCCACTATCCTCGGTGCCTCCTCCTCTCTTTCTCTTTCCTCCTTTCTGGAGTGTCCAAAGGCCAGCGGAGTTAACACAATGACCCTCAGTAAAGCCCTTTGCCTGGGCAGGACCCTGTCCCATGGCCAGTGGCTCAGTTCCCCCTGGCTGCCATGAACCACCCCCCAGGATGGCTGTGAAGCCTGGCACCACTCTTAGCCAAGTTAGACTGGAGGTTCTTTGTACATACCGTGGGTGAACCATGAAATAATACCAAAAAGTCACATGCAGAGGTCCTCCCTTCAGTGTGAGTGGAATCTTCCATTGCATGGCACTCAGTTTAGGAAATGCCTTCACGTCCATTCTATCTGAGCCTTGTAAGACGAGTCCACGTGGCCCTGTTAGTAGGTGGGGCCATTTGGCTATCTTGGCAATTTAGGCCAAGGTTTATCTGGCCCAGGTCATGTCGGGGTTAGTGGCTTTGGCAAAAGTCACCCCACACCTTTTATGCTAGTAATGCTTGAAACTGAATCTGAAACTGCTAGAGTCTCTTGGGCGCCCCTGGCTTCTTCAGTGACCCCCTGAGGCAAGAGCCCCAACTTTAAAGCAAAAGGGTAACAGAGGAATTTTCTCCTTTCCTGAGCTTATGTTCAGGAGGCCAAGGGTGCAGGGTAGCTGCTCCAGAGGAGCCCAGGGTGCCACCAGGCTGGGTGTGACTAAGGGTCGCCCTCATGGACCATTTTATGCCATGCCCTGGGTTTTGTTGTAAGGCAGAAGGCCAGAGAGATAGGAATGAAGTAGGGGGCTTTGAGAAGAAGTAGATACTCAACCTGGCAAAAGAGTTCTGAGACTGCCACCAGGGGAAGAAAGCCCACCTGCCAGGGACCCAGCAGTTGCATCAGAGGGTTTACTCCGAAACTGGCGCTCACCCCGTCGCTCCAGGCATAAGCACTGTGGTTCTCCAGTCCCAAGATTTCTGCTGCTCAATATTAGAGTGGGAGCCACGGCCTTTGGACCCAGTGGTGAGGAAATACATGGACTAGAGCCTGGGACATGGCTGGAAGGCAGGGGTCGTGGCCACCAAGTGTTCCATGGCCTCCTGCGCAGCTGTGTCCTTAGCCAGGATTCACCTCCCAGCCTTGTACCCCAGGAGGCAAGTCTACTAATGACAGCTTGAGGGTCCCACACCCTTCTAGATTCATAGAAACCGACAATGCAAGAAGCTCCAGCTTACCAAGCACTGATTATTCAATCAGCCTGTCCTGGCCACTAGTAGTTCTTAACCACTGTCTTAGAAGAAATTCGCTTTAAATCTTGACTCTGACCATTACTTAGCTGTACAGTCCTAAGCAAATTGCTTGCCCTTTCTGGGCCTCTGCTTGCTCATCTGGAAAGTGGGAGGGGGAAATAATGAAATTTACCCCGTAAGATTGCCCTGAGGACTCAACTGGATAAAGTATATCAAGCATTTAGCACAGTATCTACCCTAGAATAAATGTTTAATACAGTCAGCTATTAGCATAAAGATGATCTGTAACTTATGAATGGAGAGGAATACTAATTACGAAATCTATGCACATGTTTTTGTGGAGGAGATATTATTAAGAATTCATCGAAGCATGTGTTTTGGCTCTTGGGCCCTCAGGAAGATGAAATATCCCCACCCTTTGTGGTCAGCTTGGGACCATGTGACTGACTTCTGGCCACTGGAGCCAGTGAATGTCACTTCTAGGCCACAAAACCCCTGCTTAATCCTCTAAACACTTCATTCCCATTTGGTGTTAACCTTAGCGGCCATGTGGTCAAGTTGGCCATGTCGAAAGCTGGAAGGGGCTTCAGTCCCTGAATGACTGCATAGACCCAAGCCCTTGCCCCAATTCCCTCAGATCTAACATGAGTGCCTTTTATTGTGTGTGTCACCAAGGTGGTTGTCGTATCAATCAGCCTGTCCTGGTTAATACTGTTAGTGTTTGTATATATTTATATATCTTTTTATAAATGAGGTCTTGACCGATACCTAGTCCCCTTTTTACCTTTTTATAATACATCAGTAGTCAGATTGTCTCCTATATTTGGCAGGAGTTTTTTGAGGGGGCAGGGTTCCTAGTTATTTTGGGTCACCCAGATCTTGTGATTCCAAATCAATTTTACCTCCCGCAGAAAGACTGATGTCTGTGCCAGGCAGCTCTGCCGTGAGGGAGCATTGGACTGAGTCATGGAATCTGAGGACCAGAATAGGTCTCAGGAGCTCCCTGGCTTTACACTGTCAGCTTCCACCTGTGACCCTGAGAGCTGGTGAGGGGCACGGCTGTCCAGAGGTCACCAGCGAGTTTGTGTCAGACCACAGGAAGTGTCGCTCCGTCCCATGTCCTGAACTTAAGAACTTTTGTTGTTGTTGTCAAGAAATGTTCTTTGATGGAAACTATCTTTTTATGTGGTTCGGCTTATGCCTCCCATTTAATCTAGAACACAATAGCTAAAGCCACTTCAGCTCTAGATGTGAAGTTTTATTTACGACCACTTATAAGAAAGAATTTTGGCGTAATATGTAGCCCCTGATGTAGGTCAACTCAAAGATTAGCCGCTTAGTGATAAGCTGTTTGCTTTTACATTGTTGAGAGGGATTCTCAATTCAACATTGTGCACTTGAACTCCTGTTGGGCTCTAACCTGCTCCCTTCTGTGTAACTGCTCAGCAGCCATCCAGACTCTGCTGAGTCCCTAAGTCACATCTGTAGCTCCTCTGCCTTCCTGAATTATTGACTCAAACATACATCCACTAACTCACCAGCTTCCCTTGAAAAGAAATGAGCATCTCAAACTTGACCATCCCCAAACTGAAGTCTTATTTGCCACCTCTCACAGACACTCGCCCACTTTTCCCTCCCCCCCTCCCCAGTCTGCCCCTTATCAGTTATAGGCATCATGTATCTGGCTACTCCTGCAGAACAAAAGTTTGAATTTTCCATATTTACTCTCTTTTCTTCATTTTCCAGCCCAACCCATTAGCAATTTCAATCAGTTCAGTATTCCAGATATCTCCCAAGGTCGGTTACTTCTCACCACCTGGTTTGGGCCACCACCATCTCTTCCCTGGATGGCTGCAATTACTTTCTGCCTCATTCCCTGGTTCTTCTTGGGCAGCCTTCGGTCAGCTCTATCCAGAGTCAACAGAGTGACCTTTTAAAATGTAATCAGATCATATTGTTCCTCTAAATAAAATTCAAGAGATTTTTATCTCACCTAAAATAAAATTCAAAGTCTCAACCTGCTCTGCAGGTTCCCACATGCCTGGGCCTTGAGGACTTATGTTACCTTATCTCCGTGGGCTCTCTCACTCCCTTCCTCTGCTCCAGACACTCTTTGGCCCTTAGTCAAGCCAAGTTCACTCCCTTGTCAGGCCCTCTGCACTACGATCTTTTCCCCCGTATTATCTCATGGCTCCTTCCTCCTGCTCAGGTTTTGCCCCTCATGTCACCTCCTTGGAGAGGCTCTCCCTATCCTTCCTGTCCAAAGTGGAGCCCCCTTCCCATCCCTCCCTCTCCCCTTGCCCTGCCTCACTGCTTCCCTGGCACTACCTGTGTCCTGAACATGGATATTTGTTGTCTGACTTACCATCTGTTTCTACTATCAGAATGGAACCTCCGAGATAATAGGGATTTTCTTGTTCAATGACCTTTTCTCGGTGCCTAGAAAAGTGCCAGCACATAAGAGGCACTCAAATGTAGGGCTGAATGGCTGAACCGCTGTGACATAGAGGAAAGAACTAGGGCCAAGACTCAAAAGCCATTCATTCTGTTCTCTTCTGAGCTTCCACTCTGTCATCTTGGGCAAGTTGCTGAACCTCTCTGGGCCCCCGTTTCCCATGGATAACAAGCTAGTATTGAGTTAGAAGGGCTTGATGAACTTTTCTATAAAGGACCAGGTAGCAAATATTTTAAGCTTTGCTGTAGATACTCTGCCAAAACTATTCAAGTTTGCCCTTAGAGTGAAAAACTGCCACAAAGAATAAAAATAAACATGCATGGGTGTGTTCTAATAGAACTTTCTTTACCAAAACAAGGTGTGGGCTGGACTTGGCCCTTGGCTGGATTTGGCCCTTGGGCTGTTGTTTGCTGAGCCCTGGGGGATTTCCAGAGCCCCTTATCTTTAATATTCTAGGATCTCTTGCTTTGATTCTGACATCTGGTTAAAGCAATAGTACCTTTAGATAGGGGGTCCTATTGCATCCAACTTCAATAATGCACTTGCTAAAGCAGAGGGATCATCTTAGGGAAGATTTATAGCTGTCAATGGGTAGAGGCAGACACAGAAGGGAAAAGTGCCGAGGAGAGATACCATGCCCCAGGTGGGTCACTTTTGAAAATAGAATTTGATTCCAGTTTGGAGTTTAGTAGTTATTCAGGTGGAGATTGAATTTCCCTCCTCCTTAAGGGCTACAGTTTCCAGATAAATAATTTAATGCTGTTGTATTCAAAAAGTGGAAAGTTATCTCCATGAACTATATCTGTAGATGAATTTAAATACCTCAATTTAAACGTCTTTTGGTGACTCACTTCTTTTGTCGTCCTGTGAAATGACACCAATGGAAAAAGCTTCTATGGGGCCCCTTGCACACCCCCGAACATCCTTTCTAATGCAGAGAACAGATAAGGCTCATCCTAGGCTAGTAACACAGAGACAGGGCTTCCAAACAGAAGTTACTGACCTTTATAGATAAATTTCTCCAGCCAGAGCTTGAGACCCAGCAAGTGGCAATTGCATTTCCAGAGGTTGTCCTTGAGAAATAAATGCTTCACGCTGGGCATGGATTCTAGGAGTGCTCGGTCCAGCTGCCGAAGCTGGTTTCTTTGGATCGCAAACAGAGTTAGGTTCTCCCAGCGCTCACCCAGAGAGGTGGGTAGGCGGCTGATGTTGTTGGATGACAGATCGAGCTCCCTCAGCTGTGGGAGGGAATGGAAAAGCCTGCTTTCCAAGGAATGCAGGGAGTTCTGGGTTAGGTTTAAGACCCGCAAGTGCTGAAGTCCATGGAAAGCTCCCGGGGCCAGGTTGGAGAGGGAATTGTTGCCCAGATTCAAGGTAGTGAGCAGTGGCACTGACCTAAATGCAGAAGCAGGAAGCTGATGTATCTGGTTATCCTGTAAATGTAGCGTTAGAGTCCAAGGAGGCAAATTGGGAGGGATTTCAGCCAGACCCTGCCGGCTGCAGTCTACAGAATTTGAGGCCCAGTGACAGTGGCACTTCTCTGGGCAGCCACACAGCCCCCGGAGCAGGACAACCACACTTGAAAGCAGGAGCAGTTCACCTACGACAAACAGAAAGCAGTTGGGATGGAACCAGTTTGTAAGTGGTGCCTTCATTTCTTCCCTTTTGGAATCACAGGCAATGCAATTCTGAGGCAGCTAACACTTTCCACAACGGAAAGAGAGGTTCTAGTGTTCACCGCCTTTGGTAGACTTGGGCTGGGCTGGGTACATCCCCAGTGTCAATAGTTACTGCAGCCTCGGTGCTAACACTGTCAGAAGCCTTGGAAAAGATCCTTTCTCAGTGGCTCAGAAATCAGAACATGGAAGACTTTAGGATGCTGAGTAGAAATGTAAAAAAGTCCTTCTGAGACATGTGCCCTTGGTAGAGGACAGCAAAATTATCAGGGCCAGAGTGTAGAAGGGTGACAGGGAGTTCAGATAGTTGCATTTCTGGAAAGTATGCTCTGGATCAGTGTGGTCCATTAGTACTTTCTGTGGGGATGGAAACAGCCTACGTCTGCTATCCAGTATGGTAGCCACTGGCTGCATGTGGCTACTGGGCTCTGAAATGTGACGACTGTAGCACAGGAACTGAACTTTTATTTGCATTTATTTTTAATTAATTTAAGTGTAAATAGCCACATGGTGCCAGTGGGTGGTATATTGGATAGGGCAGGTCTAAAGCATTCCTACATATAGATGCCCATCTTTGCAGGTGTAATAATTCCATGAAAGGTGATTGCCCCCCTCTTTTTTATACAAGAATTCTATAAAAATACAGAAATTCATGAAGGATAATATAATGAACACCCATCTTCCTGTAAAGCAATCGTTGATGGGTTTTCATACTCCTTTTTTTTTAAATTCTCACTCAAAGAAACCATGCATTACTGATACAGGTGAACTCCCTCATGAACCCCCTTTTCCCCACCATACTGCCATATCTCACAAGGCCTTTTAAAAACCTTAATTACAACAGTAGCAAATAACCACACAGCATGTGCTTTGAGCCAGGCACCATTCTGATATATATATAGATGTATGTATATCTATTTACCTATATATATAGATATAGATATATAAAAATTTAACCTCATAACCTTGTAAACCTGTTTCTACTATTATCCCTTTTTGAAAGTAGAAGGTGAGGAAACTGATGCTGCAAAGAGCATTCTTGCATGGAGCCCCTTGGCCGTGAGGAACTGTGCAAGAGGGTCTCTAGAATCAACAAGAGCCTCCTTGCAGGGCTCAGAGAGGATGGTGGATTTTCTAGATCCTGCTAGATCATTCTTCAGAGTAGCTGTATCACTCCCTTCTTTGTTCCTGAGAACTTGAATTCCAAAATAGGGCAAACATCTGTCAACTACATTTTGTTCCATTGGTAGAGGAATTCGCAAAGCCACACGATAATATTGAAAACTCGAAATAATTATCTACTCATAAAAAATGATCTTGAAAGAGGTTTGTTTGCTTGTTTGTTTTGGGCCTTAACTAGGGGAAATAAAATGTGGCTGTCAAATGCACTGGAGCCTGTTCCTTGAATTCTCTCCTGATGTGAACAGTGCTCTGGGGCAAAGGAAAGATGTTCAAAGAGACTTCGGAGGAGGTTCTGCTCAGTTTAGCTTAGCTCGATGGATGCAGGATGTCACAGCCCCCTCCCCCTTCCAAAATAAAAAAGAGCAAAATCCTTGTTTTCCTTTCTATAAGTTTGCAAATAATCTAAATGGCGCCTTTCAAAGCCAAACATCTCCCCATCAGAGATGAGTCGACAGTCACACGTTAGCAATGGGTCTCAGGCGTTAACTGGTTGTAGGAAAACAAATCTTCACCCAGAGAACGTGTTTTGCACAGAATCTGCCACCCTATTGATGAAAGGCTTGTCTTCCTGAGATTGCAGCCTCTGTTCATTCTTCCTTTTGCCCCGCTCCACCCTCCTCCGAAGGGGATGATCTATGAACTCCAACTTGAAGCATGGTGTTCTGTATGAAATGGCCGGTCGCATGCCAACCCCACACCTGATCATGGCTGGGCGCATTCATCTCCGAGCCCTGCCTCTGACCAAGCATGGCACAAGCATAAATTCTCCCTTAGAGACATTTTTTAAACTCTCTTTGGTCTTTAGAGAAAGACAACTTGAAACAAGGTTTCCCATAGACACCTTTTTAGGGGATCCCGTTCCTCTCTAGGGAACTTTCCTAAGGGGCTAGGGGACGCATCAGGGCTCACCTTTCATGACTGAGTCTCCGCAGGCATCGGACTTGAACCCGCAGCCCTCCTTTATTAACCAGCAGATCAACACGCTGAGGCCACAGCCAGCGCGCCGGCCAGCCTTTCATTCGCTTTTTCTGAACCCTGCTCGTGCTTTCTTCAAGGCAGAAAACAGCTGTGGCTTTCAGGGGACCACTTATCCAAGCAGCCCTTCCCCTGCCTCCATCTGGCTGGGATTGTTTTCCATTCCAGGGTCTTTTGACTGCGCCCCTCTTCTTTCTGAAAGTGTCCACCTCCCTCAGATCATCCCTGCCTGTCCCATTCAGATGACGAGCCACAGAAAGAACGTTTGTCAACTCGGGGAACAGCTGTAGCATTCAAACATGACCCCGATGGCTCAGGCTTTTTGATTATTTAATCTGCTTGAAGTCCAGGGCACCAAAATAAAACCGCCTTCTTAATCCGGTCGCGGTTTCTGAATCCTGTTGACTTAGTAACGGTGCTGTGTCAGCCCTCGGCGGGCCGGGGGCCGCTCACCGTGGATCCTCGAGCTGGGGGTCTGGCAGCGGAGCCAGCAGAGTGTGTAATGTGAGGACAAATTGGCCTGCTGGCGGCTGACACCGTTTCCACAGTGCACTTGTTCGGTCATCGGAGGCTTATTCAGCCAACATCCGTGGGGATTAGCTGTGTTGACAGGGCCTTGATGCCCTGAAATTCATAGCCACGGTTTCCTTTCGCGCACATCCCAGTCTATTCTCCCTGGTGCCACAAATACTTCTCAGCTGCTTCTTTGCTGGCTCCCCACCTCCCCCTCCTGCCGCCTCCACTCCCACCCAACTGACCTTTTGGTTCACGTGACTTTGGAAATACTTCTCAATCTTTCATCGTTTCCCTGATTTTTCACATATAAAACAATAAAGCCCCTCCACCCCCCCGTGGGCTTCGGGCCTCAATGAACTGTGACTGTTGTCTAATTGAAGCTGTTGGGAGCTTTCCCACCGGACACCTGAACATTTCTTTGAGCGTGCAAATCCCCTGACATTTGCTGTCGTGGGGATGCCTGCAGCTGCCCTTCAACTTGCCGAGACGCTCTGGGAGGCACGGGGATCCTTGTAAAGGTAAAAGCGTGCTTTTCCTGAGGCAGCGTGGGCTTCCCGACCTCCAGCAGTGAAATAGGGCTGCTGGGTGAGGAGTTTGGAGTCAGAGGAGTCTGGGTTTGAATTTGGCTCCATCATTCGCCAGCTCTATGTCTCTGGGCGAGTGGCTTGCGCACTAGGAGCCTCGTAGCGTCATCTGTAACACGGGGATAATAGGGGTCCTTGTTTCACAAGATTGTTCCAGAGTTAAATAAAGCAATACATGTCGTGGCCCAGAGTGCCTTCATAAATATTCACAGTTTCCCATGAGGATGTCTCCCAGGACTGTCGTGCTGCTGGCTTTCAAAGGCCAACCTTGACTTGACAGGTAGAGGGAGGTCCTGACAAGACCCGGAGCCCTGGCCCCTCAGGCCAGTCTGGTTGTACCAAGGGAAGAGGCCCTTGTGCATGAAGTTGAAAATTTGGATTGTGACTGTCCTTAAGACACTGTTCTTAGGAATCCTTTTTCTTCTACTTTCTGTCTCAGAGAACCCAATATTCTCATCGTGTCCCTCCTGACAACCTGCTTTACTCAGCCATTACCTCTTGTCCTCCAACACCTCAGAGCATGGGAGATGCAATGGGGGAAACTTAGGTGTAGGCGACAGAGAGCCATTTAAATCTTAACAAGGGCTAAATGGTTCCATCCTTCCTCTCTTCCTTCCCGTCATCTGGTCTATTTTCAGGTGCTGAGAATTTAATAATGATCATTCCTTGATGGTACATGACTGTCGATGGCCTATATGTAGCCTTCAGTCATTAATTCATCACAGCATAACACTTGTGAACCCAACACTCACTCTAAGAACTAGAAAGTTACCAATAACTCGTATCAACCTGGGTGCCTCTGTCTTTCCTAAGGGTCAACAAACCTTTATTATAAAGAACCCTATAGTAAATATTTTAGACATTGAGGTTGTTACGGTCTTTGTGGCAACTACTCCACTCTGATGTAGCGAGAAGCGAGAGATAGACTACGCATACAAAGGAGCGTGACTGTGTTCCCATATTTGCCAAAACGGGAGAGCTGGATCACCCCACAGGCCATAGTTTGTCAACCCTGCTCTAGCCCTTTCTGCAGCCCCTGCTGTCACTGTTCCACCTCCATCACCTGTCACCCACCCCCAACTTCCACCACCCAGCTGGACATGTCCACTACCCTGGCTGCTCATCATAGAATGAGGGTCTGAGTAAGATGATCTTTATGGCCCCGTTATGTGTAAAAGCTTGTCATTATGGTCAGAACACCTGAGTGGACTTGAAAGGCCGTGTGTTTACAGACTTTAAGGGGCTTGGACAAATAATTTGAGTGTCTGTTTGGGTTATAGCTATTTAGCTCTGTTGTGCAGAGCCCAACTAGGGTCCACATCTTGAGAACTCTGGGGCCTAAGAAAGATGAATACATTGATAGCGCAGCTGGTATAGGAGACCAGGACACCTGCAGAGTAACTCCAGACAGCAGGGATCACCTGCATTTAGCCAGCTGTGGCTCAATGAGGACGCACACATTCTCGCTGCTTATACCCTAACGCTGTGTGGTCTCAGACAAACCACAGAATCTCTCTGAGCCTTAGCTTCTTCATCTGTAGCATGCAGATAACACCTACCTCATAGGATCCAGGAAGGGTCAAGTGATATATAGGGTGTCTGAAAAAAATGTATACACACATTTTAAATAATTATAAAGGCAGTGCTTATTAAAATACATTTCATTTTCAATATCGAGTTCTCAACTATTAAAGTGTGTATACATATTTGGGGGGACACCTATATGTTAAGTGCACAGCATAGGCCTGGTAGAGACCCATAAAGCAAATGATCAAACGTGGCATTTCCTAGTAGCAGTGTGTATTCTTGGACCTCAAAGAGTGTGGACTGGCTGCTCCCACCTAAAATGCAAATACCCTGGGAACAGCAGAGAACCCCCACAGCTATGGGTTCCTGGGAGCAGTGACTTACCAGGCAAAGAGGTTCATTGGTTCTCTTTTGCTCCTGCTGACTCTAACCGTTGATTTAAAAATGGGCAGTGCACACTTGGAGGGTGAAGGACTTTGCATGCAGAGGCTGAGTGATTAATTCCATCTGACCTCAGCCCAGAGAACAAAGGGAGCGTGTGTGATCTGCATGCTAATGCCTGCAGCATCTTCTCTCTTCCTCCCTCAGTGAGCCAGATCCCAGAAGTAGAAAGTCAATGCTACACGAGAAATAGTAGCCCTGGAGAGATGCCAAATGTAAGGTCAGGCCCCAGAAGGGAGGATGCCACAGTGAGGTGCTCCTGGTACCAAGACCTAGTCAAGAACCTTGTTTCCCATACAGAAACTTGCTCCAGACACCCTCAGAGATTTTGGTTACCATTGCATTGGGATTCAAGAACTTCCTAGTCTCTATATTTCCTATATATATGTGTAATATATACACATATATTTTCTGTATACTTTTGTCCATAGTAAGTCAGAATGTTTCCTAATATAAATTGGTCTATTTAACATTTCACTTCCTTCCAAAAAAAAAAAATCAGCAATTATTAACTCTTAAAATTGATGATGTATTGAAATTCAGCAGATAGCTTTTTCTCCTAGTTACTGTTATACAGCTATTTTAAAAGAATATATTAGAGTTAAATATACTCACTTGGGAGGATACTCATAATAAATTGTTAGGTTAAATAAAGCAATTTGAATGGGAATGCATATTGTATAATCCCATTTATGCTGGGAAAGAAAAGTCAGAGTGGAGGGGTGAACCCTAAAAAATATGCATTGATTTATCTGAAGAGGGAATACTCTGATTACCCAGGGGGCAGGGATAATTTAGAAGAAGAAAGGAAATTTAAAGTGTTCTGTTTCTACCTCTGCGTATTCTACTTGCTACAACAAACATGCATTACATCTATAATTTTAAGAACACAAAGGAGAAACGTTGGCTTTTGCTAAGCAGCAAGTAAAGGTGCATTCTGTTCACTAGAATATTTGAGATTGCTATTTTTCAGTGACTAGCTGAGTTATATATGTAGATATAGCATAACTAGAGTTTAGTGATATATGTCTTTCTCTGCCAAGTGATTGTGGCATGTGAGCAGACCATACAGTGCATACGAGCATTTCTTCCAGTTTTATCATCTGCTTTGGTGAAATCGTGACAAAGTACTTCCCCACTCCCATCAGTGGGTCCCCATCCAAAGAAGGTGCCATGATGATCTGACGTGAGGGAGGCAGCCAAGGCCAAGGGACAGCTGCAGCCCAGGATGGTAGGAAGGACACCCTTGGCACCACAAATCCACACAGACATTTCATTGGGTTGTGGAGAAAATATGGCATTTGGAAAATATTTCCCAGGAACTGTGAATGACCAATGGCACCCAGGAATAAAACTTATAAAGAGCTATTTACAAGTATCATTTCCTTCCTTCCTTCTTTCCTTCCTTCCTTCCTTCCTTCCTTCCTTCTTTCCTTCCTTCCTTCCTTCCTTCCTTCCTTCCTTCCTTCCTTCCTTCCTTCCTTCCTTCCTTCCTTCCTTCCTTCCTTCCTTCCTTCCTTCCTTCCTTCCTTCCTTCCTTCCTTCCTTCCTTCCTTCCTTCTCTTTGGTCTTACAGAACATATAGCAAGAGAACTAGGAATTTATTTTAAAATATAAGTCATATCATTTATTTAGTGCTTACAGTGAACCGGTATTGCTAAGGATTTGTATTAAACTAATGTCACTGCTATAACAAAACCCAAATATCAATAGCTTAACACAAATCAGCTTATTCATTGCCCTTAACACAGTGCAGTTCAGGTTGACAGGGGCCAGGTTCCATGCAGTCATTCATGGACCCAGCCTCCTTCCAGCTTGTTGCTCTGTCCTTCTCTTAGTTTTCAGAGTCCCCTCCATCAGCTGGCTGATCAGCGAAGATGATGGGATCAGGCAGGGGCCAGGCCTGGAAATGGTACTTATCACGTCTACTCATATTTCACAGGCCAGAATGAAATCACATCACCATATCTAACAGCAAAGGAGTCTGGGAAATGTAGTCTAGCTGTGTGCCTTGGAGGAAGAGGAGTCATGTGTAGCAAAGCATTAGCCATCTCTGCCTCCACATTCTATTCGTGTTGCCTCACTTATGACAGCAACTCAGTAGTCTCTAAGTTTACGATGGCTTCTTATATTTCTACCCATTGTTTCTACAATACTATATAGTAGGTTCATTAAATAAATGCTGAATGAATGAATGACAAAACCGAGACACTGAAAAGTTAAGTAACTTTCTCAAAGCCTCCAGCATATTTACTGCAAACATCTGGGTTGTGAGTACCCATGTTAGGTGCCATATTCAGGGAACCTATTATTTTATGTATTTTATGTTGTAAGGTCTTTTTTATATACAATACATTCTTTTTGATAGTAGGTGCAAATTTAATTAAGTGGAAGTTGAGCATTTCAGTGGAGAATCAGACTGCCACACAGGTTCTCTAGGGAAAGTGGGAAGGTGTGTGCGCCCCTTATTCTTGCGTGCCTTTTTGCTTAGGTAAAAATTCAGGTTCAAGGGCTACCTGTAGTCATTCAGTTTACTTTAAATGACTATCTGTAGAGTTTCAACTCTCCTTACCTGGCCTCTCTAATAAAATTAATAGAGTAGTGGATTTGAAATAAAATGACTGGAGTAGCAGTTATGAAATGTGTGCCTTCAACCTCCTTAAAACTAAGACAGTGGCCAAAATATATGAGACTGTTTTTCTGCATCCACTTGTCCATGGAGCCCAGGCCTGGGCCAGGTGCTGTGAGAACTAGAAAAGACACAGCACCTTGGCCCTTGGTCTTCAAAGAGCTTACCAGTTTGTCGGGTGCTATTTAGCAGTTCTTATTTATTATATCACATTCTGTGCTGATCATCTCATCACCTTGAACCTGTTCCGAGTGAAAAGACTGCATATGACCTTGTTGGACACTGACACTGTCCAACTCTCCTGAACCAAGTCTCAGAAGTCCTTTGGCTGGTAGCAGAGGCAGACTTAGGAGCACTTTTTTGGGGTCCAAGTTATAGGAAGTAGAGACTTCCCATTCCAAGTTCTTCCCAACCTCAGCCTTCCAGCTCTTCGTTCTGCCTACAGGATGCATGTGAAGATAAAGATGCACTCAGATAAATATGATTAAAGGTAATTAGTGAGCTCATGCAGCTGGTGGAATAAACAGAGGCAGAGGCTGGTTGATATTAAGCTAATGAAAGAAACAGAAGGATCAAGCAACATGGCAGCTCAGGAAGCCTGGCCAGGGCCTCACACTGACTCATTTTACTTAGATCTTTTGATTGACTACTTTTGTCCCTGCCCCAAAATATAAATTGGAATCAAATTCGTGTTTGATTGTTTACTTATGTTATACATAAAATGAATGTTCTGTGCAGTTCTTCTTGGTGAATCTTTATTTGCTTTTGTACTTTTATTATAACACGATAGTTCAGTTTCTGAAATAAATGACAATGTGTTTTTCATATTTTCAAGTTATAGCTTAGTGTATGTATATTGTGGTGCAATAATAAGTCTGGGTTTTCCCATTTTCTCTTTAAAGTTTGCTCTTTATTAGCTCTTTGATACGTCTAGCTTAAAAATGTTCTGTAAAACACAATTATCTCAAGCGGGGCTTACATTCTAACCTACCAAGGTCCGATCCTGAACTTCAAGAATCCTTTTTGTTATTCCAGCCTCCATCTGTCCCATTATTTCATTTTAGAACAGTGCCCATGATATGAAAACATGGAATATGAAGTGAAACCATCTAGGTTCAAATGGTGCCTCCAACATTTACTGGCTGTGTGACCTTGAATAAGTTACTTAACCTCTCTGATCTTCAATTGAATCATCTGTACAATGGATCCCTGGCAAAACTGTCAGATTTGCAGGGAGGGTGAAATAATATTTTTATGCAAGAATCTTAGCAAAACAAAATGCCTCTGCACATAGCAATGTACATTAGCTGATCTATTCTCTATTATTGTGTCTGTGTGGCATGTATCAACTAGGCACTTAGGCCATGTCTATTTGCACTGATCTGTTTGGGACAAAAACAAACTAGTTTAATGCAAAGGAGCATTTTGCTTATGTAACAGAGTTCACCATCTCTTTGGATTATAAAACATGCATGCAAATATGTATTTGCTTAGAATCAGCTGCCATCTAAATGAATTTGTGCTCTACATATCTCTGCTTGTCATCAAATAGTTCCACAAACAAAAGAAAGTTTGCCGTCGGTGTCATGTGACTGAACCTTCATGTGGGACTTTTGTTAGCAAAATAAAGGCCCTGCCTTGGACTGTGATGCAGCCTCCATGCGGTACAAAGGGCAGCTTCGCATCTTGGCGCAACAGGAATGGTCTCATCCTTTTGTTTAATCCAAGAGTCGGGTCACCCCCGATGTGCCTGTGCTCTTCTTTTTAAAGGTTTGCCTACCGACCTTTCCTCGGCAGCCCCTCCTTGGTAGGAGGCCCTTTTCCCCAGGCTTGCGTAATTAGAGAAAGCATGTAGTCATCTCCCCAGGGCTGGTTAGCTTTCATCATGAAGCATGACTATCAGGGTTTCGAGGTTGATAGGAGTGGAAACATTTGTGTTCAACAAGCAGGCTCCTTCATGTGTTGTCAACATTTCGTTTGTGATTTTAATGAGGGTCGAGGAGAGAATAAACTCAGTGTACTGCTCTCCGCTGCTACAGCTGATGTTTATAAGTTTCTACCCAGGGCCCCGAGTCGCTCTTCCCAGGAAGGCATTTGGAAAGGCAGCTCTGCGCTGCTGCTGTGTGAGAAGAAGAGCCAAACGGTTAGATCTGCGCAGACATTCCTGAGAGCGGGCAGGGGAGGTGTTGACTTCTCCTTGTTGGTGTTTTCAATGTCTCCTGAAGGTGAAAACA
The DNA here is from genome assembly GCF_054644295.1 of Miniopterus natalensis. NCBI lineage: Eukaryota > Metazoa > Chordata > Mammalia > Chiroptera > Miniopteridae > Miniopterus > Miniopterus natalensis. The sequence goes on from NC_142095.1 coordinate 38,202,445, forward strand.
CCCTTATATGAAAATAGGGTATATTAAAGGGACCCTATTCTTGACCCCTATCTCATCTCACCTCCTCTGAAGGTCTGCCATAGATTCCACGTCTATTTCTTTATTGAGGAGGCACTTACTGAATTTCCATAACTGTTAAGCTCTGTGTTTGGGGATATTATAGGCATGAAAATAAGACAATAAGACAAATGGACCTACAGTCCGAATGACCCCTACAGTCTAGCAAGGAGACAGACATTTATGATATGGCCACACACAGATAAGAAAAACTCCAACCGTGGGAGTGCTGGGAAAAGGAGACCCTGAGACCATAAGAGAACACCATCAGGGAAGCTGACTTGGGAGCTTGGGGCAGCCATCCCCGTGGATGTTATAACCTGGCTGCGATGAGAAACATGGGCTAGAATTTACTGCAGGAAGGAGGAGGGACAAGGGCCATTCCAGGTAAAGACATGGCGTGTGAAAGGCTGGCAAGCCTGAGGATGGCATAGTGCCCTAGATGCTGCTGGGAGTCCAGGCTGGCTGACACAGGGTAGGGGAGAGCTCGGTGAGAAGATCCTGGAGAAGAGGTGAGGGAGCTGCTTGTCGAGCCCCTCATCTCCCACTGTAACTGTATTATTAATATTACAGCGTCCTTTGGCAGCTCTACAATCTCTCCGTAAGTAGAGGGATGCACCTCGCTGCCCTCCATACGGATGGAGAGAGGATTGCAATTTTGCAAGCATTACAAAATCTCAGTCTACGTGTATCAAATCCTGAGCTTTTACTTACAGTTTGCGATTGTGAGTGAGTCCACTCCACACATGCCTTTGAGCTGCAGGATGGCGTGTCATTCTGCCCACACAGGTGCGTGAGTCCGGTGCCGTCGAGGAAGAGCCAGCCCTGCCAGGGCTGGGAGGCTGTGTTGCCAGAACGGAACTCTCCCTCCTGAGTGTTCAGATGTATGTTAGTGCAGATATGACGCCCAGCAGACAGGGGTAGCAAATAAGTGCTTGGGTGCTGCAGTTCCCTGCGGCCCCACCCAGCGATCCCAGGGAGCCCGGCATGGCCTCAGAATCCTTTCCAGCCCATGCACGAAGCAAGCAACAGCTGACAACTGGTGGCATCATGCTAACACAATGCTGCTTGCTGTTCCTGAAGTAGATCCTTGTCTCTTGCAAGTTCGTCTAATTTTAAGTCTGGAAGGCAAAGCCAAGAACCATTTTGCTGAGGGGAGAATTTGAATGATATGCTAGGAAGCTACTGACCAAGCCCCACCTACCCCCCTCCCCCAACGTCTACATCTTGATGTAAACTTGGTGTTTTCTCCTTGCCCTCATGAAGACAGTAATTTTTCTACTGTTGTAGAAATAAGTTAATTCTTTAATTTTTTTAAAATGGTCTTCAAAAATGAGAAACAAAATTTTAGGACATGTTGAAAAGGAGTTAAGCTGTGGTCTCTGCATCTGTCCGGGAAACCCATGGTTCGCACTAGAAATGTGGTTCCAGAAAAGTTGGTGGATGGGACTGGCATTTCTTGTTCCTGAATTTGGGCATGTGGGTGATTGCCAAGGGTTTACTGGGAGCCATGGGTCAGCCCTGAGCCTCATGCAGGCTTTTCCCCTGAAACTCCCCCAGCAAAATATGGCCATTGGCTTAAGAAACTGAAGTGTCCTGTCAAAAAGCCACTCTGAAAGGGTAACAGACATTGGACGGCAAACTGGGACCAAGAGAAACTGTGAATCTAGCTTCCCATGGATTTCTCCGCCCACCTATCACACTGGGGTGACCTGACACTGTGAATTAGCAGCTTATTCTGTTTAGTTTCTCTGTGTAGAAAGAAGATGGCTCTGACTGACACAGCGAGTCCCTAAATTCTCAGGGTGGATTAAAACATCCCAAACTCATAGGACTCTCAGGAAATCTCGGACACAGCTGCTTTACCTGGAGATGATCATGAATTCCTCCAGCATCCCAGGAGTGGAACTATTTGTTTTGTTTTGTTTTGTTTTGTTACATCTTACTCAAGAAAAAACAGAATTTGGGTGAGAGGAGTCACTACCCAGAGATCACTTTGTAGATAGTAAGGTGGGGACTTGAACCCCACTCCGTCTGATTCCAAAGCCTTTTAACTGTTACGTTCCTTTATCTCATCTTGTCCCTTCATCAGGGGAAAACAAAGGAAGGGCCCTTAAAGGGCCTTAGCCCAGACATATGGACTTGGTAGTAATGACCCTCCCCCCACCCAGGAGACCTCTGACCCTGTAGGTCTTCAGGGCTCATTGCTTCCCCATGCCAAGGGCCACCTAGAGAAGAGGGAGCTGGCACCGACTGCCATGGCTGCGGGTTAGGAAAGGGGGCACTTTGCGCATGGAGCTAGCGCTAATCTGGTCCATCCCTGGAACGCGCTATCAGTCAGATCTGGGACACATTCGTCATGGCTGCTCCCCTGTTCGGAAGCCGCCCCCACTGGCCCACCCTCTCCTCATAGGAAGGCCAGGACTAACTCCCTTTGATCTCAGGGCCGGTAGCAGGAAAAGTATGGCATTTCGTGGACCTGCTCTTGCCCTGGGCCTGGGTGAGTGGACAGTCACACGAACAGTGCCCCTTGGCCACGCTTGCTTTAGAACCTCCTGCTCAGGGCAGAGCCTGGCCTGGGAGAAACAGACGTGGAATGGCAGCTCCTTCACGTCACACTGAGGAATTTAGGTCGCAATGCAGAGGACAGGATGCCAGGACTAGGTCTCAGTAGAGGACAAGCAGCTCAAAGAGAGGGCAGGAGGTGGACAGGCTGGAGCCCATCTGATGGCTATCCCACTGGACAGCTGGACTTTCGTGGTCAGGAAAGAACCACACACTCACCACGTGGGTGCCCAGTCTCCATCCATACCCCCGATAAAGGACATCAGCCTGGAAGCAGATAAGCTCGTTTTTGAGATACAGTCACAGTTTAAAAAGTAAGACAGGTAGCTCATGGGAGACTATTTTCTACTTGTCCTTCAGAAAGGAAAGTTTCCGAGGCAAGTCATTCTGAATAGGGAATGTATGTCTTTTAAAAATATATTCGGCTTCCCTGTAGGATAGTATACTTTGATGTATTAAAATACAGCCCGCCCCACTCACATTACTGCCTTGGTGCCTGATGCTGTAAAATTAAACTATTCCTCGCTCGTATTTTATGAAGCTCCACCAGCGTTTCAGATGCAGGCATCTCACAGAGCTTTGGGCCAAATGTTTTACATGCTGTCGGGGTGAACTCTGACTTCAGTCCCTGAAGCCCCTCCCCCACTTTTTTTTTAAGGGCAGCATTTTCAAAAACTTTGCTACAGGCTAGTCCCAAACGGTGGACTGTTGGAAGTAAACATCTCTGGTTGTGTGGGTGTGAATCCAAAAAAGTGGTTTTATGCAAAGAATGATAAATAAGAATGTTTCCTGAAAATCGGTTTTGCATTTATCCTGTGCTTGATAGTATTGTGCTTGATATATTTTTTTTTCACCATCGGGGGAGAGGGGGGTGGAATATTTATTTTTGAAACCCATATGCAAAAAGAGGATATGCCTTTATGCACAACCAGTTCACCTCTGTAGCAGGGAGCCCAAGGTATGTTTGCATTTTAAGAAATAAATGGATGTAGCCATAAACGCCAACCCTCTTAACAAGACTAACTTTGTCATTTAATAAGGGAGATTATTTCATAGATTTAAAACCAGTTAACACATTTAAAACTTGATAAGACAAGGCAATCCTGGTATGTTTCCTGTTCTCCAGTGATTAAAGCAACTCGAGTGCCGGGCTCGGGGAGGTTTTCCATGGTACGTACGAGTAATGCTGCAAATGTTTCTCCTGGTAATGCAATTAGGAAATATTGGCCCCAGCTAATGTAACTTAAACAAAACATGTTGTCCTCGTCAAACTTGTTCAAGTTGTTAAACAGGCGAAGCCTTGTCCAAAAAGTTAAAAAACAGGGGCATATAGTGTTTCCATGGAAACTCTGTTAAAATACTGATTTGTGGATATGATCATAATCAGCCCCATAATCTAATATGACTGAATTAAATGAAAAAGAATCTCGGTTATGAAGTAAGCCCCCTGTGTGAGAGTTTTCTTACACATGCAGAAAACATATGGATCCTGACAGGCACTGTTTTCAAACTACTTACTGGTGCAAGAATAGAGCTTTAAGATTCCAGTTTTGACTGTTGTTTTCTCCCCCCTCCATTCATTGTTCACTGTTTTTATAATGCTGGGGTTATGTGGGGGAGCAGTAAATAAAGTCTTGTTGGAATTTGGAGTTTTCAGTATGTATTATGGCTCCCCCAAAACACCCCACGTTGTTTTCATTGTCTTTTGTGACAAGAGAAGATAACCCATAATATTTAACAGCTTGTGGGACATTACAAGATTAAGTTTTATTAAGATAATAATTTCTTCCTGCTAATGGGATCTTGGTAGAATTCTAACTATGCAGTTTCAAATGAATTTCTTTGACCTCTAGAGGAAAGGACACTAAGCAGAATCGGGGGTGTGTCCCTGGAATGCTGAGCAGAGGTCTCATGGATGTGCCCTGGCCTCCCTGCCACACGGTTCTGCGGCTCTGTTTGCACCTAGCAGTAAAAATGGAAACTGCTCACCGTGGGATAAACCTCAGCCTGTGGAATGGCAAAGACAGCTGTCTTTCAACAAACCTACTTGATTTATTTGAAATTCTGTTCCACCCGGAAAAGCTCACAGGTGGCATTTGTGGGACCAGTTTCCTTATCGCAAAAATATATCCTCAGTCATGTTAAAACTTCAAATAGGGTTTACTGCGTGATTGTTAGCAAGAGCTTGGCAATCTCTGGTACCTTAGCCATGACACCCAAGAGCATGTGTAGAAAGACTTCTGTGACAGTTTGCAGTGACACTTGAATGCACCCCTGCACAGGTGTGCCTGCACATCTCATATCACAGAGGTCCCTCGATGCAGGGGCCATGGGTCCTAAGGTCACAGCATGCCTGAGGCTCACCTTATGGACAGAGACATGCTAAGTAGAGTCAGACAGAGATCAAAGACTCAGACCCTGCCCCACGGGGCAGAAGCTGACTTCTCCCTGAGCTCTGCCATGCACCTCCCAGAGTGGCTGCACCTTCTAGGTGTGCACGCCTCCTGACTTGGGTACAGAGAGAAACAGACAAGGAGAGGAACAGAGTCTGGCCAGAATCTGGTGCCGGGAGCTTGAATCTGCTGATTATTTGCTCCCCTTTAATGCTCACTTTTTATTTCTAATTAACTTGGTTTTACAGTAAAGTAATATATGGACACAGTTTTTTAAAATTTAGTAACAATTAAAAAGCTTACAAAGATAAAAAGCAGGCCCCTGACCTACCATGTCACCTACCACGTCCCTTCCACTCCCAAACCCTAGCCCCACCTCCTATAAGCAACTGCTCTCACCATTCTTAGCATCTCTATTTCTCATGAGCAAATTGAGATTACCGGGTTTTATTTGCTTTCAGACTTTATTTATTTACTTTCTTTAACATGTGGATGCTTTGGACTTTTTATACCAGCCCTCTCTGTGTTTCACCAAGATAGCTATATACCTATAATTTTTGGTTAGACAGTGACTGTATTATTAGGACCATCTATGTATATTCCCTACCATGTTACATAGAGTGCTATTGTGTCTTCTTTTTAATGATATTCTTCTCTGCAATGAAAATCCCCATGTCCTTTAAATAAAAGCTTAGTTTTTCTTGTACTCACCACTATTTTTCCATGCATTTCATCAAATACCTCAATTGCCTATTAGTATACTGTTTTTAAAATATTAAGTATTTCTGTCTATTTCATCATTCCCTGGCGAGACCTTACTCCTTGCACCCTGTGTCATCCTGTCCATCTGAACAGTTGCTCTGCAGGCCTGCTGGGCATCTGGGCTCCTGAGACGTCCCTTCACCTCCTCTTGCCTTGGTTTAATTCTCTCCTCCCTAAACCCTATATTACTTTTTCCCGACCTAATTCCTCCTTTTGCTCACTAACATTCCCCCACGGTTTTCTAAGAAAGGGAGGTAAAATCTTTCCTGTCCTTGTAGCTCTGAGAATGTCTTAATTCCACGCCTACCCCTGAAGTCATGCGGCTAGGTATAGAATTCTGGGCTGGAGATTATTGTCATTCTGAATTGTGTAGGCACTACTCCATTTTCTTTTGAATTCCAGAATTATTGTTAAAACATCTGATATCAGATCCTTTGATATGACCAGGTTTGTCCCGCCTCCATCCCAGCAGCTTTCAGAATGGACTCCTTGTCTCTAGCGTCCTGAAATTCTTTGATGTCGTGAGTCCCCCTTGTTTATTGTACTGGACATTTTGTAAGCTCCTTTGATTTAGAAATGTATGTCCTTCATTCTAGGGAATTTCCTTACGTCATTTTCCAGAATCTTTTTGTTTTATTTTCTGAGAGAACTTCTTTTTCCAACTGTTTCTACTCTTAAATCTATTTGTTTATGTTAACTCTATTCTTTTTAAGTTTTCAATAGTTCTGTTTTCGAGCAGCTTGCTCTTGTTCCAGGGACACGACACGATACCTTCTTTAATCTCTCTGAATATACTGACTTTTTTCTTGCTGTCTGTGCTGATAACTCTAGCTCATTCATTTCTCTGTGAGTTTTGCCCTTCTTTGTCATATTGAAGGATCTCCACAAATATGTATAGCCTTCGTTCTTATTTAAGAGTGAGGCATTAACATGTTGATTAAAAATTTCTCTACAAATGGGCTCTACTATCGGTGAATCAGTGTGACCCAGCCAACTTGGGAGCATGGCCTGTAAAATGTTAATAGCTCTAGAGCTTGCTTGGGGGATATAAGCCCAGCTGTCAGCATCTGGGACCTGGGTAGGGGAGCGGAAACTAGGGAGTTTCATCAGAGAGCATTCAGGTTTTCATTTTCTCAGTTCATCCCCTCATCTGGACATTAACAATTTTCAGGAATATATAAGATGATATTTGTGGCATGTGCAGCAGGATAAATGTGTGGGTAACCACTAGTCTGTGCTTTCTGGCCAACCATGACAGTGATTGGAATTGCTCGGGGATCTGGCTGTTTAAGCATTGTTCTGTAGAGTGTTGGTCTTGAAAGTAGCTACATGGGGCCAGTAGTCCCTGTCCCCAGATGCCATCTCTCATTTGACCTCACTCTCCTGTACCCAGTTCAGGCATGAATCTCTCTCCAAGGAGCCTATGAATGTCAACAGAGCATGGGCAGTGCCCCACAGATATAAGTGATAGAGAAAGTCTTTAAGAGGCCTGGAGTCCACACCAGGCTCTCCCATTTATTAGAACTGTGATGTGGGCAAAGTTATTGAACATCTCCAATCTTTAGTCACTAACTCTTAGCCCAGCCCAATGGAATCTCAAGCTTGCCCAGTTCAGTCACTCCCTCCCCAATAAGTGTAGGTGTGAAATACTTCCCTATCGCGACTGTATTAATGTCTCCAGCCACCCTTCCCTCTCTCAACATCACAGGCACCCTGGTGCATAATGAGGATGTTGGGAACCAGACAGGACCAGGCAGGTCTGCGGCATGTGGAGAAATGACTCCCTCTGTGCAGTCAGTGGGCAAGGCAGCTGAGCTGGGGAGGGCCAGGGCACTCTTAGGGTGGTGGGTGGTCCTCCTTGCTGGAATGAAGGAGGGGCTTTATCCACTGTTCCAGCTCCTTCTCCCCACAGAAGTCCTCACCCCTCCCACTCGCCCAGCTGTTTCCAAACAGCAGGGAAATCTGTGCCCTGCCTCATTATAACAGTCCCTTGATTCTAAGGTGCCATGAATAGAAGTGGCTGCTTCTAAACAAGTAAAACGCAATGCGCACTGGTGCACATACACTGAAAGGCTCTCAGGTGGTCAGACTTCCACCTCAGGGTCTCAGCCTCAAGCATCATTTTTTCCTGTGGCCCCCTGGCCTTGGTTGGGCACCCCTTTTAAACTCCCATGTCATCCTGTACGTGTCTTTTAAAGTGCTCAGGGTAGTCACTGGTTGTGTGATGTCTGTGTGCCGAAGAGATTTTAAGCCCTGAGAACACATGGGCTGTACCTGGCACATGCTCCACTGTGTCCCCAGCACAGAAGGAGCTCAGTCAGTATCCACTGAACGAAGAGAGGTACAGAAAAGGAAAATCCGTGGAGGGTAGCGGTAATGTGAGGAACCACTAACAGCAGAAAGAAGGTGATGCCTCCTAGAAACAGTCCTCCCAGTGGACAAGAAAAATCAAAAGTTTGGTTTAATAAAAAAGAAAAGCAGGTTCACCTGCCATCAGTCCTTGTTCCAGATACCAAATAACCAGAGCGGCTTTGGGACTGCGGGAGTCAGCTCCTAACCCAGAAAGAGCACGTATCTGCCCAACAAGGGGAAACAAGTCACTTTGCTCTCTCTTCCATTGAATGAAAAGAATCCAGTCCTTTATTAAACACCTGAAACAAAGGAAGAGATAAAAGGCCAGAAATGCAACTTTGGAAGGTGAAGCAGTTTATAAAAAATGCCTCGGACAATTTGGTCCCCAGCCGAGGTTACTCTTAAGTGCTGCCATCAGCTATTACACTGGACCATGTGCATGGGGTTGCTGTCTGGGTCTCTGTACATGAAGCTGAGTTGCCCATCTCCTGTTGGAAGGAGCCACCAGCCTAGACTTCAGTTGCATTTATCAGGATGCCACCCATTGCAAGCAACAAAAGACAAACTCAATGCGGCTTAAATAAAACAGGCAAATTGTGAGTGAAAATTCATTTTTGTGTAACTATAAAGTCCAAAGCTTCAGGTATAGTTAGAGCCAGGGCTCAGTTGAAGTCACCAGGGCTCTTGGTCTCTTGTTTTACTTGTCCCTGTGTCAACCTTCTTCATGTAGTGCCCCCAGCACTCATCAGACCAGCTTGGTACACTCAGTGGAAAGAATCCTCTTATTTCCTAAAAGTTTCAGTTCAAAATCCTGGGGCTGGTTCTCATTGGCAAAGCTTGGTTAGGTGCCCATCACTGTGGCAGGGGAGGGTGCATTCCTGTGCCTGCTGCGTAGGGGGCAAACTCCACACAAACCACATGGATTGAAATTGAAGGCAGGCAGCCCCTTAAGTAAATGATGTAGGTGTGGGTATGGGAGGGCAGGGCTCTGCTACGCCCCCCACCCCCAAAAGCATGCATGCCCAGCTGGCAAAAGCAACAGCTGTCTGTTATTGCAGCACAGCTGGAGTTAGAATCAGTCCAGCCATCTCTGCACCATCTCGGTCAAGTTGCCAGCCTCTTTGCACTTCTGGTCTCTCATTTGTGCAATGAGTAGGGTGGGCTCTATGGACCACTCCACCATTGCCCCTCTACACTTGTGCAAATTGAGCCATCTACACCACAGCCAATGGACTGCCCTGGGATGGGGTGCCTTAGCAACATTCTCAACAAATGGATTGGTTGGTTGGTTATTTCAGGCCAAATTGTGTCATAAAGCAGCAAAAAAACAGCCTGGAAAATCTCCCAACATTGTTGGTTAGGGTCTCAGAAAAATTCAAAGCTGGCTTGGATGGGACACACTCCCCAGAAGTGACCATCCTCTCTGCCACAGACAGGTACATCCCATTGGAACCTAGACGGAAGATTTCTTTTGCCTAAAATTCTTTTGGAAACAGGGCTCCCGCCAAATTCATCTGGCATACTGTGCTCTGGGTAGAAGTAATTATTTTTACGAGGCATTATTCATGTCTAGTCTACCTGAGGGCCACCCCAAGTAATGCTTCTCTGGCTATTAAAGGCTTTATCAGGCACGCAGCGTCTCTAGCAGTTTCCTTTAGGGGAAAAGAAAAAGATTCCCCTTGAAGTTTACCACCTCCAGCGGCAATTTGCTGCCCGTTTCAGGGCCACGTTAAGTGGTTGGCACCTGAAGAAAGGGCAGTCTTTTCCTTTCAAGTGGAGCCGGAACATGGGAGTCATAAGTGAAAGAAGGGCGCTGGGAGAAGTGTTTCCATGCGGCCGAGGTAGCTTTCTTGTTTTGTTGTGAGCTGGCAAACCTCAACATGCTCAAGCAGCGTTTTGTCAGATTTCTCAAATGCTGACGTGGCACTGGCCCAAATGAATGGAGATGTTATTTTAGTGCTAGGAGAGATTTATTTAATGTACAGATGCAGCCACTACAGAGGCCCTTTTAATCGACCGGGGGCTCTGTTCCCGGCTCTTTGACTCTCTGCAAGCCCCTTCCTCACTCTGGGGGACCCGTGTGTGCTGTGACATTGCGGAGTGTCCCCCTTCCCTCTCCATCTCCCAGGGCAGCGACATAAGTGATGACAATAATTACAATTAAGATGCTTTGTGCAAGGAAAAGCAGTTTGCAACGTTCCCTTTCCTTCCCCAGCTTGCCTAGAATTCAAAGACTGGGCAGCTGGATAAAAGAAAAGGCACCCACGGTGGAACTGACTTGCCCAGCTCCAGGCTCCAGCAGAGCAGCCCCCAGGGGAGTGTTTCCTAATCGAGGACCTCGGTTCTGTAGGTGCAGAGGGCGCTGCTCCCTGACTCCTCGCCTCTGAAATGAGAAATCCATCAGTGGAGCTGAGCCTCAGATACCAATATCTTGCACCTTGATCTTAGCCAAAATAAACGGGAAGGGAAGCACAGAGGAAGCCACGGCCACATGTGAGGTTTGGCTCAGCCAGACCTATGCTTTCAAGGCAAGACAAGAGCAGGGAAGCCACAGACAAAACGAGGGGTGGGGGGTGTTGGAGAAAGGGGGAAACAATCACCAGACTCAGGGGCAGAGGGGAAACTGGAGCCAGGACAGTTCTCATTCCCATCCCACTCAAGGCCGCTATTTATAATAGTTTGTAATATCCCTTCACTGTCCCAAAATGAACTACGTGGAAAATATAACCTGTTTCTCTACACGCTGCCAAAAAAATAAAATCTATAGGCTGCTCCAACTATAATAGCAAGAAATAAAAGGAGAGTAGTTTATAATAGGATAATATATGTTTTAGTGTATAAATGCTTGGGCACAACTACGAGAGGAGACGGGAGGCAGTAGCCAGACGCTGTTTGGACATCTCGACCGCAAACCAGGCCTCCTTCGTGAGGGGATTCTCTGAAACAGTCAAGTTGCAGGCAAAACACAATGTGCTTATCTCTCTCTTTCACAGGACTGTAGTTATTTTTCAGAAATTCCACGTGCGAGACGTACTTTGCATTTAGGTGTACACAGAGGCCTAGACGTGGAGCATGCTTTCCAGGCGCGTGGATGCCAGGCAGAGCGCTTGAAGCACTGAGGGCGTGGAACCATTCTTGTTGGGGGCCACCCCATGAGTTGTAGGCCTTCCAGTTACTGTGACAAACTACAAACTTCCAAAACAGCCCCCTAGGGGGTGATGCAGCCCCATTCAGAACTTTAAGAAAATGGGCAGCAGACTTCTGAGTCGGGCCTTGAGCTCAAATCCCAGCTCCACCAGGTCCCAGCAGCTGTGTGGCCCTTGTTAAGTCACTAACCTGCCTGCGTCTTATCTTTAAAATGGAGAGAGCATTTCTTTCTCCCTGAGGTTGCCCAAAGCTTTGGTGGGATATAATGCTTAATTGGGTGCCTGGCCCATTGTGCGCCCTATGTATGCCCTGTGTTAGGTCCAGTTCCTGCAGCCCTATGTGGCCTGGGCAGTGTCTTCTGGGTGTTATCTGCCTCCACAGAGACAAAGGCTGTGGTCTCTGAGCTGCAGTGCCCCCCTTGGTCATGGGCTTGCATTAGGCCACCTTGTTTCCAGGGACCCTCCTCTCCTGTCTCCTTCCTTCAGAGAAAGGCAGCGAGCATGAAGGCCTAGGGGCTTCGAAAGGTGCCGAGAGCATCCTTGGAGCTCTTTTTGGCTTCCAGGAAACTGACCGGTTCACAGAAGTTGGCAAGAAAAACTTAAGCATAAAGCAAAATGTGTGAGAAAATATGTGGACTTATTAATCTCATATTAAGCAGATGCTAGTCTTTTCTATAGGGATGGCCTCATTAAATACATATTCTCTTTTTAGTAATTTTAAGGTGACTCCCTTTAGTTCACTTTAGATATTTGTTTTTTAACTTGTACTTTCAAGTCAGAAAGATCTGGTTCTCGCAGAGTCCCTCCCAGCTCCCAAATCGGACATTTCTGTCATGAGCCTTTCAGCTTGGCCACTCGGAAACCTCCGTGTCCTCAACGGTTAGAGGTGACAACGACAATCTCTACCTGTGAGGGTTTTACCAAATGTTCTGATTTATAAACTCTCAGCAGAGTTTGGAATCTTCTGGGTACTTGTGATTACAGATGAAACGTTCCACAGTGGTTCGAAGCCTGAAGTTCCCGCAGGTGTCACGGAATCTACAAGGAGTCCAGTCCAGCAAATTAAATTAACCTGGGCCCTCTCATGAAGGGACCTCCACATCTTAGCAGGCAGATTGGTGAGTGACAGTGTATCAGTCTTGGAAAAACTGTGTGGAGACTCAGCTACAGGGACTAGAACAGGATATCTAGTATACTCAAAGCATGTGTTTAATGTGCAGAGCTGAGCCTGCGTGTACACATGGGACGTTTATTGACTGTTAGCTGCACGCCTGACACTGTGCTAGGCTCAGGACTCACATCAGCTCATTGAAGTCTCCCAACATCCCCTAACAGTGTGTGTGACTCCTGCCCCGTTGTGCAGAGGAGGAAACTGACTGGGAGGGCACATGGCCCGTATCTGAGACGGGCAGGACTCAGACCCAAGTTCACTTTGACATTTTTTTCAGTCCAGACATAAGTATAAGGAAACAGACAGAGATGGAAACTAAGAAACTACTAAAATTGTGGGGCCTCATAACATTGCTGAGGCTTCTCACCTATAGAGGTGGGACTCGTGACATTCCCCACCCTTGACACAGACAGGATGGGCCAGGCTCATGGGGCACCAAGGAGGCCCCAGCACAGGCGGGCGGGCAGGTGACCCATGACATGGGACAGAGGAGGGACTGGTCATTACAGTGGGGCCCTCACAGGACGCCATCATCTTTTCCATTTGAAGACTTTTGTGCGTGTTGAAAGGTCCGATTTCCACCGAGCAGGGGAAGAGTTAATATAAAGCTGATGAATTCATCGCGCCCCTGGCCTGTGGAGAGAGCTGCTGGGACACTCCGGGCAGCCTCAGGGACCCACACGGTCACGTTGGAGAGGGCTCTGCAGGCTGTTTGAACACGTGAGAGGAGGGCGACGGAGCTCAGTGCCACAGCCTGGGCTCTGTTACAGGACTGGCCTTGAGTGGCTGTGGGGAGAGGCCGAGGACCTGGCATCCGATTGGACTCTGCGGTCGCTCCCCTTTGTTCGGCGGGTCACACATGAGAAAGGGCTGCAAACCTCAGTCCACGCGTTTCAAGTGGGCGATCAACAAGCTTTATTTGAACTAAAACGAGTTACTCTCCTAAGCCTCAGTTCTCCGGATGGGAGGAGGCATTCGGTGAATCTAGTGTCCTTTTAATCTTTCGCAGGTTCCACCTGAGGCGAGGGTGGGAGGAGGCATTTAATCCTCAAATCACACGGGCATTTCCTGAGTCACCCATTCCTCTGTCAGCGGTCCCTGTATATAGGTCACTAAGCATATCCCTGGTCCTCACTCCGACAAGCCTGCAGGGAGCCTTCACTGGGCGTCTGCCTGTGACTTCTGCCAGGCTGTCTGCTCCCAGCACTGGTGAGGCTGGAAGGGGCCAAGCTTCAGCGTCCTGCAGCTTCCCAGGCCTGCTAGAGAGAAGAGTGCGTGTTGGGCATACTCCCCTCTGCTCTGGAGCCTCCCCACCTACCCACCCTGACTTTGGGTTTAGACCCAGGGTAGGAGCAGGAAGGTGGACACCACGGGTCTGTCCCACCGCCCACCATCACCCTTGGCTTCCCTGGATTCTCTTTTTCCAGCCAGGTCCTCTTTCCTGTGCAGTCTCTTTAGGGGGGCTGGAGGTTGGGTAAAGAGGGTAAGAACTGACCCAGGCAGTTCCCCAGTCGTCCCTCCAGTCCTGAGAGTCCCAGGGGCCTCTGCTTTTGAGACTCAAAAATCCAGAATTCACTCCTTTGTTCTCTGAGTTCCACGTGCCCTCCCTTCCCTGAGGCCCTCAGCTTGGAATGCTTTAGCTGAGGGAATGGAGAAGAGCCAGGGGGTGCCAGCAAAGTCTGGCAAGAATGTCGGTAACAATTGTGTTTCAAATTGTTATCCCTCAGAAAGCAGGCGAGGCAGCTGATTAACTGCCTCGTGCCTGGAGTGCAGTGCACTTGTTCATTCCTTCACTCATTCAGTTTTGAGTGAAAGCCTGCTGGGCACCCAGGAGCCTTTGGGCAAAGAATAAAGGTCTGAGTTGAGGGCCCTGGAAGCCAGGCAGCCTGGCTCACCACTGAGGCCTCTGTCAACAGAGAGGGTTCCTAGGGGTGGGGCTTGAGAACCGGATTTGGACTTCCTGCCGAATTAGGAAAGGAAGCGCTGCCCCACCCTGACAGCCCACCCTCGGCACGCACAGGGGCCTGAGCAGCGCGGCCTGCTCCGAGAGCCTGCTCGGGAACCCAGATGAGCGGCCCCGGGGTTGCCAAGCACGTGTTCAGGAGCCATCACTTAATGACGGAAGATGACTTTCCCATCCTCAACATCTGCCTGATTAATGTATGGGACGAAACTGCTATCCTTCACTCCGAAGCTGATTCCCAAATATTCCAAGCTCCTGAAATTCCAAGGGGTCGGAGAAAAAAGTGCTTGATTACTCCAAAATGCTGTCTGCCCCTCTCATTAATGCTCCCCGGCTCACGCCCTCCTCCCTCCCCGCTCATAATCACCTTGCGTGCAGCTGTTCCAGGAAGATCTGCCTTGGGCCAGGTCTGCTGTGCTGGACACATCTGCCCCCCAGGTGTTTGACTTAGAAATGGGTCTCTGGGTGGCCAGAGGGAACCGGGCCCAGTGGCCCGAAGGACTTGCCTTTGCAGACGGCCTTGCTGTAGGAGCACACTCAGCACATGGGCTTCCCTTGCCCCGTTCTCTTGTCCTTTCTGTGGTCGTTTGAAATGGAGACACTGGATAGAGGTTGGGGCTAATGGTCTTGTTGACTCACCATCAAGAGGGCAATTCTGTTTGTGGTGAGCTGTCCCCCAAGTAGTCTGCAGTTTTTCTTTGCACCTCCTTGTTGGTCCTGGTCATTGTAAAGACAAGAGAAGTGCAGTTTCTTCCCTTTCATCAGCCAGCCAGTGGTCTTGGGGCTCCCACGCTCTCCAAGACCATTCCAAGCTTGGGGTTTTGCATGTGGCCTAAAATGCTCTCGTCACCCTCCCTCCTCACCTGGTCCCTAGGGCCTCATGAATTCCTACTCATCCTACATGTCCTGCCTGTTGATCTAATATGTCCCTCACTCTACCTGCAGAAAAGGCAGTGTGTCCGCAGAGTCATCTTAAGGTAACAGTCCAATCCCCTGAACAAATCAGTCATAGAATCAGGAGCAGACAGAACCAATCTGAATGTTCTTATAAGTGGTGCAAATATTCTGGATCGTTTAAATAGAAACTGATGTGAAGCCCGCGCAGTCTACATTTTATCTGACAGAAAAACACAGAGAGAGAGCTTGCTAGAGCTCACACTGTAGAAACCTCCGTGACTGCACTCTGTGAGCTGAAAACAAGGGTGAAGGTCACTGCCTAGTAGGGAAACTTCAGGCCTATCTCTTACGTCTCTCATCCTTGGTCTTATTGTGTAGTGTGACTGGGAGCACTGCCACCTTGCACAGTGTTGTAAGGGTTGCTAGAAAGTATCTAAAGCTTCTAGCAGATGCCTGGCATAGTAGGGAGTTTAATAATTGGTATTAATGAGTGTTATCATTAATATTACTATTGTTATTATGTGATATAATTCTTATGACCTAATTTATAAAATAATTTGCATCATGCAATATGTCTTATGTAATTCTGAGATGTGTCTAGTGAGCAAATATGTTTATGTAATAATTCATTTGCAAGCAAAATCGAAACGTTGACATTTACCAAGCTAAAATGACAGCGCCTTGAGGTTGGGGGATGTGCATCCAACCGTCCAGTCATTCATTTGACATGTATTCACAAGTGCCTGCCTGAGCTGGGCACTTTTTTAGTTGCAGGGAATACAGGTGTAAACTAGGGGCCTCTGACACCCAGGAGCTTACCTCTAGTCAGGTGTTAATGAAGCACAATGAATAATACATAATATAATCTAATGCCAAGTATTGATAAGAATATTTGAAGAAAAATAAAACAGGTTTGACTGTTGACAAGGGGATCATCAGAATAGTCTGTAGATCTAACAAAGTCAGGTTTATTCCTACTGCTGGGAGGGACAACACCACCCTGACAAGGTCTAAGGAGTGTCCCAGAAAGGGAAGGTCAGACAGATACAGATAGGGTCCTTGGGTCTGGGCCACTCTCCCAGGGTGGAATCTGATTGAGGTTTGGCTACTTTAAGAATGGTGGACCTCTCAAGTCTTGATAAATCAACAGTGTTTGGTAATGGGCAGTTTTCCTAGTCAAGCCATCTGTTATCCTAAGTAGTCTATTGTTCAAATAAATTGGTTTGGGGGATGTTACTCAAGTAAATCATGAAGTAATTTTATTTTATAGTCTTATCTTTCTAGGCAAGAATTTTCTGGAGTAAATAGTAAAGTGATATTGATGGAGACAGCCTTGGTTCCCAGTCCTGATAGGTAGCTGCAGACACAAGCTATCTCCATGCTTTCAAGGTTGAGTGTGCAACAGAGGTCACCCCAGGTCATTGCTTGGGGTGTGTCGTGTGGCCCCCAGTGTACTGTTTGCAGATTTAGCAAATTAGAAATATTTTATCTGGCAACCCTCTCGGAGTGGTATGAATTTTTCAGTGAACTGTATATATTTTAAATCTACATTTCCAACTTCTCCTGAGGCATCAGACTATCTCACAGTATCCAGATCATGTTCCCACAAGGCATCAGCTGAGCTGAGCTGAGATGCTCTCTTTACAGCTGCACCGAGTGGTTTCTCACTCGGCACAGTTCCAACCAACCCTGGAGGATCTGAGTTTGGGAGCTCCTGCTTCCTCAGATGAGCTGAGTGTGCTTGGATAAGTCCCTTTTCTTCTCTGAGTCCTAAAACATGAGCTGAAGAATCCAAGGAGCTGGACACGTCCCTCCAGCCCTGTGAGCCACCCACGTGGATATTTTAGTGCTGCTTGGCATTAAACACTGTCTCATCGAGCTCAGAGGTGTTTGGCAAATACATGTGACCATTCCATTATGGGTTTTGAAATGTTTGGAAATCTGACCCTTGATTTTGTTATAAAGCCTTTGGTAACTGTTATTAGGTGGTGACCTAATAAGAAATTGTTAACTGGGGAGCTATAATTTGGAAGCTTATAATTTCCTTAATGGACATTGATTGCTGTGACCCTGATTAAAATACAATGAAGCCTGGGGCTTAAATGTTTTATTCTGAAAGGCTGAAAGGATGGGAATTGACTCTAAAAAAATGTATTGGCTTGAAAACTTTATTGAAATAATATTATTTGAAGAGTTTTGTGAGCATAAAATGATCTGACAAAAACTTTTCGATGCCAGCTCCACTGGCCTCAGAAAGCTGAGGGAATATAGGTTTCTGCAGATGAAGTCTGGAAAAATGCTTCCAGATTACCTCAGGGGTGAGCAGAAAATCATTATTCCGTTCCACAGCCCCGCGAACTCTTTTCAACATTGATCCTGTCAAATAATTAGAGCCTAAATGCAGGAAGCATTCATAATTGTCATTTATTATACCTTACCAAAGGTGACTATTCCCAAGGAGCTCTGACAGGGCAAAACAAAGTGATTATGGAAGAAACATGTAGGCATATAGGTCGGGCCTTTCTCCACACATTCCCAGAGGCCAATTCCAGACAGTGGGTGGGGACGGTTTCAGATTAAAATAGGCCTCGGAAGCTAAGAGTCTTCAAAGAAAATCTTCTGCTATCGCGTTGTCAATCAAGCCATAATGAGTCCTGTTTCCCCTCCCTCTCTCTCACCACAGGCATGTATCATGTGGCTCTTTGTTACTTAAAAGCATGTATAAGAAAGATTACCACCCCCCCCCCCATACCACAGGGAATACTTCAGAAGTGAAATATGCAACCGGTTAAGGGGTTATATTTAAAATACCTCCTCCCCTTTCGTAATTGTATTTCTTCACCCGGCATAGGCTTAAAATATGAGGTGAGTCTGCTGTTGTGAGAATGTTTCCTCCCCCCTAATTTTTGAAATAATACCATACCTTGGAGATTAATGTTCCGGCTTTACCGAGATTATAGCAAACGGATATTGCTTTGATGTAAATATTTTTTTCAGAAGGTTGTTGCTGATCATTCTTTCTCCCCTGTAATCTTTTAAGAAAGCCTTTGGACCCGCCAGCCTGACACCCAGGAGTGCGCCTAGCTGCCTGTCCTTCCCCCTCGTCTCCGCGAGGATACTCTGTTCTCAATTTCTCCCAAATTAGTCCCAGGATTTCAGTTGTCTTTTTTTGTCCAACATTCCATCATGCAATTCATTAAAATCTTCACATGAAATATTTAACAGATGAGCTATGTCATAATTCACATTACAGTTCTAAATGGTTATTCATGTGGTAAGTCATTTATCCTGGACATTCGCAGACCCCTGGAATGGGCTCCCATTTGAAGCGAGGACGGTTAGAGCTCTTTCCCTCGAGGCTCCAGAACGGTGGCCTTCTTCCAAACCCCCGGTTAATCGTGAAATATTCCAAGAGAGTGACATTCAGACGCATTGTTAGTTCTACTTGCAATTAACTGTTTTGAAAACAAACAGAAGAAACATTTAAACAAATGTGGCTTGGCTAACAGCTATTGCAGTTGACCGTTAATTAAGGCAAGTTGGAATCTAAATATGCCAGGCCTTGTTACTGTCACCGCTAGCAGTCCTGGCCATTGTGAGCAAAGGAACGGACGGAAACGCAGGGACTCTGTGGAAGGGGAGCCGAGGACAGGGTGGGAGACATCGACTCTGTCCTATAAAACAGCCACTACCCTGCGTGAGACAGATGACCAGTAGGAGCTCATTTCCTGCCTGAGATAATGTATGGCCAACATTTACTTGTAGAATTGGGGTTTTAGGGAAACTTGCTCCACTCCTAAGTGATGAAATACATGGGAAATCCTTAGCAGGTATTCTGTTTATTAACTTATTATAGTTTTATTGTCCCTAATAAAGGTACAGTTTCCTACCATATCCCTGCCCATGGATTGGACTCTATTAGAAGAAAACACTCCTGTTTGTGGGCCAAACCAGCTCAGGGCAGCTCTGGGATGGGTTTCTCTGCCTGCGCACTGGAATGAAATAATTGTCCACATGCGACTCACAGTAGCCACCCCGTGAGAGGCTCTGTGGCCAGGTAGCCTGGCTGATGGGCACGTGGAGCTGATGGTGCCGGTATTAGGATGATAACCCTCTTGGTTCTCTATGCCGACCTGTGTGGCCTTGTCCTGAGGGTGCATAAGTGATCACAGTAACAGAAGGGGTAAGCGACAGGGTTTGAATGGTGGAGCACACCTTTCATTGGGCCAGGAGGGGGGAGAAATCCATTCCATAAGCTTTCTCACCTAAAAGATAACCGTCTTCCGTGTTCTGCCTCATTTTGCCAGTGTTCACATTACCCTTTCCCTCCGTCTTCATTACCATAATTGTGTAGTGTTTACCCACTGATATCACACCCTGAAGGACATTGCCAGCAGTGGACAGTATGGCCTTATCATGGACGAATTTCTGTTCGATCTTAATACATTGGCATGAAAGGTTTACTTGGTGGTGAAATATAAGAATAAAGGATAAATGCTCTAGGAACCCATCATAACATGAATGTTGACACCACTACCAAGCATTTCGAGTGTCCTAATACACATCACTTTATTTTGTATCATTTATCTGCATCCCACAAAAGTTCTGTTTACAGGAGAAAGCCAGTGTGACCCTCTTTGTAAGACAGACAGGTGAGTTGACATACCCAAGAGCACAGAGCTGAAGCCTTAGAAAACAGGTTCTCCTGGTAAAAACACGTTTCTGGTTATAATTCCTTGATGGCGATGGCAGGATTGTTTTACTGTCCCCTGCATGAGCTCTCCATGTGCATGGGAATATATTGTATGACTAGAGGTCTGGGCGAATGGAAGTAGGGGTGTTTGTGTGAGCCTGCGTGCCAGGCATGGTAAACCCTATTTTACAAACCGGATTTGTGCTCCTAGGGGTATGTTGCAACTGGGGGCCAAGCCCACAGAAAATTATTTCTAAATGAATACAATATGAAAGAGTTATTTTATTTCTAATTTTACATGTAACATTGTTCTTTGGTGAGTCTCGGATTACACTTGAATGCATGTCTATTAACCTGATATGAGATGCATGCATGATTTCATCTTGAATGCATTTGAATATAATAGCACTGGAAATGTAATTTGTATTCTCAAATTTTCTAAAGCAAAATAAATAAATCCTGGGGGTGGTAGCCACATTGCGCATATTGCATTGATTTCTTCGGGTTTCTCTCAAACTAATTACCAACTTCCCCTTGCAAATCCAGGTCTTCTCACACGGGCAGTTCTATCTGATCTAAATCCTCATACCTAAGTCAGCCTCATTTCTCCCACCTTCGGGGAGTAGGTAGCATGGCGAGTTTACCTTCCATCCTTAAACAGTACCAGTGTCCAGTTCCTCTCTCTAATGCCTCCTGTTATCACGATCACTGTCCAGGACAACTCTTGCTGCGGCAGAAATGTTTTAGATCTACATGGTCCAGTGCAATAGCCACTAACTCCCTGTGGCTATTGAACACTTAAAATGTGACTAACTGCAACTCAGGAACTAAATTATTAATTTTATTTCACTTTCACTTAAGCCACATGTAGCTAGTGACCACTAATTTGGGCAACCCAGGGCCAGAGCATTTGATTGGGGTCAGTTGTCTGTCCCAATTCAAGTGCAGTAATTGCCATTCTGCAAACGGAATGGCCTCTCCGTTCTGGTGCTTGGGTGGTGCTCTGGGCTCGCCTCCATCAGCTCTGAGAGCTGAGGCGCGATCCTCTCTTCACTGACCTGACTGCCCTCCCAGGCCCCGCCCTGGCTGCTGCATCCCTCATGTCTTCATCTTGTGCCTTCCCCGCCTAGCACGTACTGGCTTTCTGATAAACATGGGAGGGGGAGAAGGGCGGCTAACAGTAGGTAGAAGGAAGTTAGAGAGTTGGAGAAAGAGGAAATCTGGAAGTTAAATGCCTCATGGTAGGTCTGTGGCCTGGATTGCAGAGCTGAAAATCTGTTCTCTGGGCCTCTTAGAGTATTGAGGTGAACAGGCAACCCAAATAACTAAACGAGATGGTGGTACTTCAGATGCCTGAATATTTCATGTAAAAGGCTCTGGGGCTCTTTGGGAAGGCAATTCTCCTAACATTGATCCTGCTGTTCTGTTGGTTTCCAAAGACCATCGCAGTGTCGCGGGGTCACTGTCCTAAGAGGCTCACCCAATATGTATGGGTGTGTTGGGGAGGGTCTCAAGGGTCTATTCTGCTCCTGGGAGGTGAGTGAGGTACCACCAGAGGTGGTCATGGAAATGGGACTCTGTCCCTGTCCTCCTGCTGGGGGTTCCCAGCTGGGAGCCTGGGAGTGGCCCTAATGAAATGGGAGTGAGGAACACCACCAACTCCAGGAGAAATATGTTGATGATTTTCTGGACTGTCTAAAAAATTTTAAACCCAGGGATGGTGTTTTTATTTTCTGCATTCTCTTTGGGACTTGGGTTTCACTAAAGCATTTTCTGTCTTTGTTTTCTTTATTAAATTAGCAAGATTGACTTGAATCAGAATACACTGTTATGGCTTGAAATGTTGTTGAAAGAGCAAAGTAGGCGGGCATGACAGATATCCTACGTTCCGTTGGAATGGGGGGGAGGAAAAGAGTGGGACTTGCTGAAATTATAATGGTATTTTTTCTGATAAAATTTGAGAAAGGAAAAAATAACTTGTAAGAAAACAAAGGAAAACAGTGAAAGGAAGATAAATTTCTGTTTATTGAAGCTCATATTTAATTTTTGGAATAGAGCTGGCCAGGGTGTTCTTAAGCATTTCTGTTTGCTTGTTGGGGGGGTGATTTTTATTCTGGTTTTTGTGGTGTTTGCTTGCTTTTTTTGTGTTTTGTTTTGTTTTTTTACTTTGCATTATTTCATGCTGAGGTAATTAACCAAATGCCCCTTAACCAAGGGGCTGCAGCTGCTGAAAACTCATCTCAGTCTCCTTGCCCCCCACTGTCGGGGCCGTGTCTCTAGGGCGCCCTATACCAGGCTCCCATCTTGGACTTTCTAAAATACAGATCTGAGGTCCTGCCACTTCTCTACTTAAAGATCCTAAATGACTCCTCAGGCCCCACAGCAGGAGTCAGCACACTTTTTCTGTAAAGGGCCAAAGAGTAAGTGTTTCAGGCTTCGCGGGCCATTCGGCCTCTGTTGTAGCTCCTCGGCTCAGCCTTGTGGCAGAGCGTGTGCAACGAGGTGCGTGGCTGGGCCCCGATAGGGGTCCGCCTTCAGAAAGAGGCTGAGTAGGCCCTGGAGCGAGCCCCTAGCCTCCAGGACACCCTTCAGATACCTTGGCCTGACCTTCAAGACCCCTCGCCCTTTGACCTCAGCCTGCACAGCCACCCCCCCCCCCCCCCCCCCCCCCCCGCTCCCGGCCTTTAACTCCTCAGAAGACACAAGGTCCTTCAAAAGGTTTATCCTTCTGCCGGTGCTGCTTCTGCACTTGAATTGCCGTCTTTTCTCTGTTCTTTTCTTATGGGTCGGATCTCCCTGCGTTGCCTTATATAGACTCTCACCCATCCCCAAGGTCAAGGCTGCCCCACCTCTGTGCCCACAGTGCTCTGATTAAGCCTCTGATGTCCCTTTACCATGCGGCTACTCCCCAGGGGGACGCTGACCGGGCGTGGGCTCTCGTTCCCCTTCGTGCCCGCCTGGAGCTCGGCGTGGAGAAGGCCACTGAGCAGGTGGTCATGAGGCCGACCCACCAATGCGCCCCTGAGCCCCTTAGCCATGGAGAAGTACAGTGACACAGGTGAGAAGCCACAGACCCAGAGCTGCTGGAGGGGCATGAGGGTCTGGGGGCGGAAACAGCCGGGTCAGCAGGAGAGGACCCGCTGCAGCCAGGAGCCCGCCGGCATCGACCTCACGCCCAGACGAGGGAGCAAGGGAAGCGGAGCCTCGTAGGGGCATCAGGCCCAGGCGAGGATGCAGCCTGCTGGAGTGAGATCAGAGGAGCAGCCGCATGATTAATGGGACGGAGGGACTGACTCATGCGGGAAGATTAAAGCGCTCCGAGGAGCTGGGGTACAGGCTGAAAGGGGCAGATGATAGCAGGCCGCAAGCATGAGATGGATAAACACCCAGGAGGGAGCGACTGGCTTCATTAGGGAGGTGAAAACAAGACTCCATCGCAGGAGGGGAGGGGGCTCAGAAGGGCACTGGTCGCTGATGGAGGAGCTCGGATGGTGGCTGGGCCAGGGGCAGCTCGGGGTGCTGGAGCTGGAAACACCCTGCGGTGACTCTTTCAGAGAACTATCTGCTTTCATCCTGTAGAGTCTCAAGCCTGCTGTGGTGCCGACCTTGGCCTTGGGGGTGGCCTCAGAAGTACTCTGACTGCCAGCCTGGGGTGGGGAGGGGGTCTGGCTGGAGAGAGGTGCAGGAGGGAGCAGGGCACAGAGGAGAGACAAACCCATGTTCCACCCTCCTCTTAGATACCAGGGAGTGGACTTCAGGACGACGTTGAGGCCCTCTGCAGGGAGCCAGGTTGTTCTGCCTTCCCTGTCTTTGGTCGAACCCCAGATACTCATTCCAAACCCCATCCTGAGAGCACAAGGCCGCTCTCACCCCTGCCTGCAGCAAGCCCAGCATGCTGCCTGGTTCACAGCTTCCTTGGTTGGCTCATCCCAACAGGGAAAAAGCCAGTGAGGCTTTTTGGAAGACAATATTTACTTGAAACTGCATTAAACAGCCCTCCAGCTCCAGCATCAGCTTCCTTCAGGCATCCTCTGTTATTTCCCCCAGGGCTGGGAAGAGCAGCCCATGTTGCCGTAGGTCCTCAATAGCCAAGTCACTAAGGCCGGCAGAGAGGCGTGCTGGACTCTGGGTGCACATTCGGATCATCTGGGGTGCTTCTCTTAAACTGCCCATGCCTGATGCCTCTCCAAGAAATTCTGATTTACTGGCCTTGGCATGGAGGGGAAGGCACACGGGCATGAGTAATTTTGCTTAAAGGTCTCCAGGTCGTACCCTGGCCGATTCGGCTCAGTTGGTTAAGCATTGTCCCATGCACCAAAATGTCGCCGGTTCCATTCCAGGTCAGGGCACATGCCCAGGTTGCTGTCTTGATCCCCAGTGGGGGTTGTGCAGGAGGCAGCTAATCAATGTTTCTCTTCCCTTCCTGTCTCTTAAAAAAAAAAAAAAAAAAATCAATAAAAACACTTAAAAAAGTAAAAATAAAATAAAATTTTAAAGATCTCCAGGTTGTTCTGATGGGTTGAGAACCGCCACTGAAAAACCTTTATTTGGGGGTAATTATAATTCATATAAAGTTACTCCTCTTTCTCTATCTCTAACCACTGACTGTAATTTCACCTGAAAGGTTTCTTAGAAAGCAAGTGTTTACCAATGGATCATCTGTGCTTGACACCTTGCCGGGGGCAGCGCCCCATTGGGAAGCAAGAACAGGTCCATGCCCTTGGGGGGCTTCTGGTCCAGAGGGCAGACCACACCTTGAGCAAAGCAGGATAGAGGTGGGGTAAAGCAGGGTGGAGCCCGAGTGCTGAAACGGCTCATCAGAGGCTTTCTGTTCTGCCAGCTGCAGCTATGCTTGGTTCGGGATAGTCTTAACCTAGAGCCTGACATTCTAGGTGCAGATATAGAGGATGAGACTCTCCAAGTGCACACCCCAGTCGACCTTGACTCTCTGGGCTTCCTTCAACAATGTCTTTAGAAGGTAGGAATGCACTTGCTAGTTATTAGGGTAACAGCCCAAGGCCTTCACGAACCTTCAAGTTCCTGCAGTCAATACAGCAGTGATACCTGAGTGGGGCATCTAAAGGGGGGCATGCAAGATTTTAGGAGTACTGAGTGAACTTTTTTTTGGTAGTTGTATATTTCTCTTGAATTATATTATTACTTAGGTTGAAGTTACTTTAGGTATTTAAATAAAAGAAAAAAGCATGGAAAGATGAATAACAATACTGGTGGTATATAGATATGGCAAAACTTGGGGAGGTTGTGTGCAATGGGTTGAAGTTTGCAAAACTGCCTGGGAGTAAATGTGTCCTGCAGGCAGTCCGGTATTCCCAGCAGAGTCTCCTTCTTTCTTTCCAAACTCCTCCAAAGCTTTCTCACTACCCTAAGAGCACTTTCTGAAACAGTTTCAGTAGTTACTCTGTCTAGGCTTCTTAGAGAGAAATGCTGCGAGCTTATTCCTGTCATAGTTCTGAGGATCTACCCAATTCCACCTCCTAAAGTTGCAGGTCACTTTCTTAAGTTCTTCCCTTTCTGTGTCTGTCCCTAGGACTATCAGTCACTGTTGCTTTAGGGCGCTTTGCACGGACAATCAGAATTGTGTGACTCCCGCAGAGTTCCTGGGGAGAGGACATCATTGAGATGTGAATCCAGAGGCCAGTTAAACTAAGTCACGTAGCAAAGTGACTCACTTCCAAATACCAGCCTTATGACAAGTGCTTTTCAAATTTTATAGCTCACTAACACATGGATAGTACACATTTTAGAAATGCAAGTTTCTAAAACCGGAACTCTGAAGAAACAGAGCTCTTCCTATCATTTGTTTTTCATTTCTGTTTTTAGCTTGTGTCGGGGAAGGGGGTAACCATAATGTATGAATTTTAGAAACACTCAAGTAACATTCTAAAGAACCATCTGCCCTCTGCTCAGTTTGCTCTGTATTAAGAGTTCTGTGTGTGCAGGTAACCTTGAGAATTCCTTACCTAAAAGATCAAATGCCTTCCTTGTTCGCATCACTGTAAATTCAGTTTTTACTTGTTTCTATCTGATATGCTTCTATCAGCTTCTTGCCATGACAGATACTTTTCAGTGATTACCTTAAAAAGTTGTGGAAAGGGATCGCTAATGCCTTGCTTTATTTCTAATTTCTCCCAGCTGTAGGCATTCAGATGAAACTCGAATTTTTCCAAAGGAAGTTCTGGACTGCCAGCAGACAGGTGAGTTATAATCGGCACATTGAGGCCGCAGCAGCGCTGTTATTAGACAGGTGCTCACATTCGGGTACCTGGAGCCGAAAAGTGCCAGATTTCCGATGAATGTTTGTGAAATGACCTGCCAGATGCTCAGGTTACCTTTCATTTCACTGCACAGCTCAGGGCTGTCAGCATGTCAGACACCTCATGCTGGGAAGCGGGGAACCTGCTCCTATAAACAGTTTTAATCATGAGATCAAAATAGTGACCTTCCAGAGGATAAATGTTTTCTTTTAATATTGGGGAGTTTTGTGAATTTTCAGTGTCTCTCTTCTAATATTGTCATGCCTGGTTGCTTACCTGTGAACCTCCTTACTGCACTTTTGAAAGCCTCTTGGTAACTAGGTTTAACTGTGCACCCATCTACCCTCTCAGGTGAGAGGGCTCCTCCGTCTTGGAGACTCTGGGGCGTTCTTTCCTGGTACCTGGCTCTCTGTACTAATTTCAGTGGTATTTGTCCGGTCATCCAGCAGAAATGACAACACATAAGTTGCCTCCGTTCTAGAATGATAGATAATTTCTTAAGTGAAGATACTGTAGGAAACTATATACTAAGAACACAGACAGGAGCTTTGTTTTGTTTTGTTTTAAAGGCACTGGTGATTAATTAATTTAAAAATAAAAAATTACATAATTATATTTCTTGTTACTCAAAGATTTTTGAGTTCTTAAAAAGAGATCACTATTGAATGACAACATAAATTAAAATACATAACATAAATTAAAATGAAAAAGCGCCAGGTCTCCCTCCGACACACACACACACACACACACAAACACAAATTATCTTTTATATTACTATTTGGAGTTGGGATTGATCCTAGAGAGGGCAGGCAAGACATCGTGGAGAATTCTGTTTAGATGAAATCTGGAATTTGTATAATAGGCAAGGACTTTGATGGCTTGTCCTTGAGTAACCAAGTGGCAGCCACAGCAGACCCTGGGATGTCAGAGTAACACATGTCCCCTTGCTTTCCCCGCCCGCAGTGCGCCTCTCTGGATGGCAAATGCTCCATCAGCTGCGATGACGAGGTAAGAAGACCTCTTGGTCCTCCTTCTGTCCTGGTCAAGGGGAGGGGACAGGGGGCACCTTCACACAGAGGGAATGCCGCTAAAACAGAGACAAAACTGAACCAGGCTCCGAAAAACCCAGGGCTACTTTCTTTGTTCCTTTTTTCTTTCTTCCCCCAATTAGATAATTTATCAGAGCGAGAGAAATGTGCTTTAAGTGTCCTCAGGACAACACTATTGAAATGTTTGCATTTTATAGGAAAAAATAGAAATGACTGCCATTTGAAGCTCAAGTTACAATTCTCAAATCTTTTCCCCTGTGTGCTCTCTCTTTTTAGCATCATAACAACCAGTGAAATGGGTAGGAATGGTTGTTCTGTTTTGCAGAGAAACTGAGGAGCAGAGAAATGAAATGATTTGCTTAATTTCATGTACTAAACTAGCTGAAAACCTAGGAGTTGAAAATTCAAAATTTTTTATACCTGCATAGTGTTTCCCCCCTACAACGCCCTTTCCCTCCCTCCCTCCCTCCCTCCCTTCCTCCCTTCTCTCCCTCCCTCTCTCTCCCCCCTCTCTCAGAGGAGGAATTTAAATCCCACACATGAGCAAGAGGAGGAAAGAACATACCACTGCCATAAGTTTGTCTGTCATACTTATGTTTTTATAGCATTCAACCCCACACACCCTCTGCCCCATGTTTTAAAGCAAGCAGATGTGTAGTGGCCTCTCCCTTTGGCTCCGGTAGCCCTTCTCTCCTGTGTTAGCTAAACATTAGTCAATACATAAACTGGAACTTATAAATAATCATATATTTATATTCCTGCTGGTTACCACGGGGATTAAAGAAATCCTAGCCAAACATAATTTCAAACAGAAAACATAGATTGGAAGTATATTTCAAAAAAGTGGGCAAAGGAAAAACAAGTAGAGAAATTACAGAGGGAGGGAGTTAAAACATACAATGCTCAGTCCCCAGAGATCTGGCTGCTGGTTTTAAAAATGATCGTAATTGTGTGTGAGTCACTATCCAAAGAGTAAAAGCCAAACGATCAGCTTTTCAGAGGAAGCCCAACTTTTTCTGTCAAATAAAAAATAATTTTCCCAATAGCAAAGAGCATCCTATGACGTTTTATGACCAATACCCTTTCCGTAAGTTTGGGACTGTCATTCATAGGATAGACAAGTGGCCTCAAACCTCTCCTCTTCTTTGAGACATTTATTGTCATATTGGAGTGATCAGCTCCAAACAACACAGCTCAATAATAATATTAATTAAACTGTTAACTTGTATAGTAGGTGTAATTACTGATTTCAGTTTGCTGTGAGAAAACTGAGGATGGCTGGTTAGTTGAGCGTATGGATGATGGTTGGTTGGCTGGTGGGATGGATGGCAGTTTGCCTAGTTGTGTGGTTGGTTGGTTGATTGGCTGGCTGGCTCATTGGGTGGGTTGCTGGTTGGTTGGTTGACTAGTTGGTTACTAG
Organism: Miniopterus natalensis; assembly: GCF_054644295.1. Classification (NCBI taxonomy): domain Eukaryota; kingdom Metazoa; phylum Chordata; class Mammalia; order Chiroptera; family Miniopteridae; genus Miniopterus; species Miniopterus natalensis. The sequence continues at coordinate 38,231,188 of NC_142095.1, forward strand.
TTGGTTGTTTGGATGATAGATGGATAGTTGGTTAAACAGTTTGATTAATAAAGCCAAAGGCAGTAATTTCCAATATATGTTTGTTGTCCAGCGACTGATTTCATAGGTGGTACAGCATGACCGTTAAGGGTGCAGGCTACAGAGTTCAGATAGATTCAAACTGCAACTCTGACAGTAATGAGCTATGAGACCTTGGGCATATTGTGAAGCCTCTGTGCCTCAGTTTCCTCAGCTATGCAGTGGGGATAGTAATATCCACTTCACAGAGTAATGGTGAGGAATGAATGAGATGATGTATGAGAAATGCATCGCATAGCTCCTGGTGACTGCTGAGCACTCAGTAAATGTCACCTATAAACCCAAAAAGTCTACTTGACTCTAAAACCTCAGGCAGCAGGGGCACTTTAGGCAGCTTACAACCTCTCCTGGGCACTGTAAGTACAAGTAAGATGCTTTCTCACTGATGATCACCTTTAGCAGACGTTGGGATAAACCTCCATTCAAATGTCATTGAAAGGCCACATAGTTTGAAAATTAAGCATTGCTCTGATTTCTGACCCTTATCTGATGCCCGAATGCCCTCATTTGGCACCTTGAGACTATATCATTCATTTCCCATTTTGACTCTAAGTTTTGGCTTCAGGAGACCAACGGACATAGTTATAAATGGAAAAGCCAACCCTGCCTTCCCTTTGAGGCCCCTTTTCCAACCTTTTGGCAGACTCTTTCCATGTGTCCTCCTCTTTCAATAACTTTTAATTAAGCCTTTGAGACCATGTCCCTCCTCTCTCCCAACTGCCCTCAAGTGATCAGGTCCCGTTACAAACAGCTGTGAGGGCTCCTTAAGTACATGTGCTTATGGCTTCTTCTCTGCACTGAAGACCTGGCCCAACTCCCTAGGATCCCTCACCCACGCTTCCCTGGGACCCACTCCCACCCCTCTGTCTCATCCATCAGTTGACTCCATAGGCCTTCGATGAGTGCCCTGGGCTGGTGGGTGGAGTTGGTATGGCCAGATGTCATCCCATCTTGTAGCATTACATTTTTGGTTGGTCCAGGCAGTGCCTGAGCCGTGTGCCTTGGAGGGGTTGCCTCTGAGCCTGACTGACAACTTTTAAGGAGCTCCATTCCGCTGAGGTGGGTGTTAACTTCAGAGCACAGAGATAATATTCATACTCATTCATTCAAGGCATGTTTACTGAGCCCATCTATGTGCCTGGTACCTCTCAACCCCTGGGAGTCAATGGGAGTCAGAGTCAGAAATGGTTCTTTGTCCCCCAGGAGCTCACAGGTTGGCAGGGGAGAGAGCACATGTGGTGATCAACTGTGATAAGTGCTGTGAATTAAATTAAATTAACGGGGGGTGGTCAGGGAAGGCTTCTCTGAGGAGTAACATTTAAGTCAACTGGAGATGAAGAGATGACCTTGAAGACAATGCTCAGAGCATGAGGAACCTTTACAGGCAGAGATCACCACAGGCAAGTGCTGAGTGGCAAAGGTCAGTGTGATCTATGGAAATGGGTCAGCATTCAGACAGAAGGGAAGGAGGGCAGTGCCACCTCTGGTGTGTCTCAGACAGGGGAACCATTGTCTCCCCACTGCTCTCATTCTCTTCTCCCACTCACCTTTCCACCGTCTCCTGATGGAAGCACAGGATTTTGCAAACACAGTGGGACATGAGGAGTTTCTGTCCTGCTGAGGCATTCAGGGGAGCCGTGAGGGCAGCGAGAGGGTAGAAAATTTCAGATTCAAAATCACCTGCCACTCTCTCTTGTTCCAAAGGAATAGTCCTGATTAGACTTTGTAAGGCCTTGTAGACATTTCCCCTGGAATTTGAAAGACCTCCTTGAAGCATGACAAGCTGCGGGAAGAGCTAAATCAAGTAGCCAGGTGCCTCCATCTCTGGACCCAGCCAGCCCAGCCAGGGGAATAGCCATTGAGGGCAAGGACACAGGTGACTCCCGCCAGGCACTTCTGTTCAAAGTGACCCCTTTGCAATAAATTTTTCAAAAGACAATAATTTAATAAATGAACAAACAAAGCAAAAACAAACTCATAGATACAGAGCACTAATTGATGGTTGCCAGATGAGACGAGGGTGGGTAGGTTGGGTGAAAGAGGTGAAGGGATTAAGAAGTTTACAAATTGGCAGTTACAGAACAGTCATGGAGATGTAACGTACAGCATTGGGAATATAGTCAAGAATATTCTAATAGCTGTGTATGGTGCCAGGTGGGGACTAGACTTATCAGGGAGATCACTTCATAAGTTATATAAATGTCTAACAATTACACTGTACACGTGAAACTGATATAATATTGTATGTCAACTATAATTGAAAGCTTTTAAAAATTATTTATAAAAGACAGTATTTTGATTATGATGGATGACCTATGATGAAAAGATACATCAAGTGATGTGACGTAAGGGTCAGTCTGTTCCACACTCGAAATATAAGGGGTTAGTTTGTGAGACCTGAAGAAAAGGTAGTAAGTGTCACCTTCTGCGCCTGAGATGGGGAGACTCAGGCCCCACCCTCAAAGGTAAGAGCCCAGCCCACCCCCTTTCGCTTTTTCCCTTCCTCTCTTCCCTCTTCTCACTCTTCTCTCCCTTCTCTCTCTCTCCACACAAATGAAAACAACAGGCGGTATAATGCTGGGCTTCTAAGTGACCATTGCTCAGCCTGTACCAACCAAAACCAACAGAAGTCACCCCCCCAAAGAAAAGGCAGAACAAAAAGTGACCAAGCCCAACCAACCCGCCTCCACAACCTCTTACTGTGAACCAAGAACAACTTCCATTTCTGAGAATCTCTAAATTTGTAGCATTTGGATACTTGGTGGCACATAACCGGTGACCAATAGACATCATTTGCCCAATGAAAGCAAGCGCAGGTTCTTGGAGGACTCCCTGTCCGCTCTGCACTTCACCTGTGCTTGGCACTCCCCCTCCCACGTAATCTTCTCAACCGCCCTGTGAAACAGGCCTTGCTGTCTCCATCTTTCGGACAAGAAAACTGTGACTCAGTTAACAGTTTGCTCAAGGTCACACGGAGAGCAAATGTCAGAGTCTCTGATTCTCAAGCTAGTACCTGAGCCTCCTGAGGCCAATACCACCTTCCTGTTGACACAAGCCTGGTGCTGTTTCTCAGCCAGGCCCCTTCCTTCCAGCTTTCCTTGTTGCCTGTGACTCTGCCTGATGAACATGACCTGGTTCTGGGCTTTATCCTCAAGTTCTGCCTGATGTGCCTTTTGTGCCCCGGAATCAGATTTCTCTGAGCAATACTGAGTCATCAATAATTGAAGAAAAGACGTATTTTAAAAAAACAAAACCAAAACAACTTCTCTCCCTCTGTCTTTATCTTTGCATTTTTCAAACAACCTCATACATAGGTGCATTGTCAAAGAAGGCTGTGGAGTAGGTGCTCGCAATATCTGTCAACATTCAGAGCTCCTAATACCTGTCAAAACTCAGAGCTCCTAGTTTCTCCATTTTCAGTTTGGACAAGGTATTGGGCAGACACCTTCCAGGATGTTCAGTTTAATTTGAGGGGAAAGTCGCCTAGTGAGGGAAAGCTGAGAAAATACCTCCTCTATTTCCTCTTACTGGAGGGAGGGTATGGAATAGTCCATTGAATGTTATTTATTGTATAGAGACACAGAGGAAACAATTGGTCAGACTGGAATGTGGCGGATCCTGCGCCGACTGTTCCGTAGCCCAGCATCCTGCTCCCCTAATTCCAGCGAGCTTATTTCACTCCACCGCACTTCCCAATAATAATTTAATCCAAGTGGTTGTTGGCAGCGAGGTCTGTTCAGGAAGTCATCGTGGTGACTAAACTTACCTCACATGAAAGTGTTGCCTATGAAAACTTCACACCGCCCATCAGAGCCAGCGACCCAGGCCCAGGTCAATGATGCAGCATCTTGCTTCTGACTGATTTTCTCAGTGATTTGTAAATCACAACATTGGCAGCATCTGTTTCTTGCTTAATGCTGTGGCCAAGTCTATTAATGATCTGTGTAACCTTGCAACTCACACTCATTCATACGCCAGCACTGACAGTGTGGCATCTTCTCTACCAGTTCCTAAGGTAAGGGGGTGGGGGAGAGTGAATTTAAAAATAATGTTAAAAGGAAGCAGGGTCCAAGAAGTAAAAGCCAATGGGTAGTCAGTATAGACAGAGCAAATGCGATGCCCAGGAGGCGGAGCAAAATGCGAGGCTCTTCGGAGCAAGTGGAAGCTTAGGCCTGTAGTCCTCGGGGAGCCTCGGCCACCCTCCTTCCGTTCTTCGTCCCATCGCCAACTGGTAGGATGCAGACCAATCTGACCACATTGGGTGGGTCATCAAGTGTATTTTTAGGTTGTTCCCTAGCAAGCGATGGGGGTCGTACAGAAAATCCCCTCAGCTGTGTTTGGACTAAGTCTCTTGGTTTCAGATATTAACTCAAAAAGCGTGTGTTTGGGGAATCCAGGGTCCTACAGTTGGGGTCAATACCATTTTATAAAATGGCCCCAAACACCAGCCACTTTTGTTGTTTTTTCATTGTTTTCAGCCATAATAATAACATTCTAGGTATTTGGTGTCTTGACTAATCTGGCTGGTTTTTCTGCCATTTGTTGTGTTTCTGCTGGTGCCACGTGGCAGGTGAGCTCTGTCCTTAGCTATCTGTATGTTAAGGGATTGCTTTGTTCACACCAGGGGAACCTTCCATGAACAGGCCTTAACTACATCCTGTTGTCTCTGGTGAGGTAGAGGGGTCGGCCAGGGGAAGCAGGGGGCTTCCTGGAGTCATGTGCTACTTGTTTCACTGTGTGACCTTGGGTGAGGTAACAGCTCCAGGCTTCTCCTCTAACGGGACAATCCCTCCCGGGCAGTGTGACAAGTAAGGATTGTGTCAGTGGTCCTGTAGCCACTATGCTTCTGCTCTTATATTATCATTTAGTCTATTAAATATTTATTATTATTATTATTATTAGAGAGGATCACGTGTTTTATGGAAAACTTCTTTTAGTGATAGTTTTTAACTGATATTCCCCCAAGCTTGACATTTTTCCATTTTTACAGCTCAGTTTTCCAAGTTCTGAGTTGAAACATCCCTCTCTCCCGCTCTACAGCTCTCTCCTCTGTTCCTTCCACACCAGAAGGGAGTGTTGCCAAGGGCGGTTCCCTGAGAAGTGAGTCTCCGAATGGCCAGTCCCACCTCGAGTCCACCCACTGCTGGCCAGGATCAGGAGCTCAGACGTCCTCATTTCAAAAACCAAAGGCTTACAGCAAATAATGAAACATTTCATTAAAGTTTTACTTCTATATGAATGGAAATTGTGAAAACACATTTATTTTATGTAACAAATTCAGGTTATAATTGCAATTATACTCTTAATTCTCCAAACAAAAAAATAAATCTAGTGGGGCTTGGAAGTAGGGAGGACAGTTGACCCTTAAACAGCACAGGGTTCGGGGCACCACCCCTTGAACAGTCAAAATCTGTGTATAACTTTTGGCTCCTCCAAAACATAACTAAAGCCTCCTGTTGACCGGAAGCCTTACCAATAACATAAGCAGTTGATTAACACAGATTTTGTGTGTTATATGTATTATAAACTGTATTCTTACAGTAAAGTAAGGTAGAGAAAAGCAAATGTAGGAAAATAAGAAGAGAAAATACATTTACAGTATTTATTGGAAAAAATCCACATATAAGCGCACCAGCACAGTTCAAACCCATGCTGTTCAGCAATCGACTGTATAATGTTTCTGACACAATCACAAAATATCACAATATAGAATCTTTCCCTTCACATTTGAATTTCTGAGAATGATCGATCACAAGGAGGCTCGAAGATAGTAGAGCTTCGTCACTTTTCCCAGCAGCTTCTCTCCATCCCTGGCTTTTGAAATCATTATTTCTGGAAGCCTCTTCTGTATTATCTGTGGTGATTTTATCTTTCTTCACGTGTCATGTCTGCCAGATCCTAATGGGCCAATGGCTCCCTGTGTGACTGGATTTGTTCTCCAACAGCACTTTCATGGACTTCACACAACATTTTGGCTCTTTCTCAAGATTTTCAATTGACTTTATAATCCATTTGCCTTGTACATGCCTTGTATTATCCAATATTTACAACATTAGGCAAACAGAGATATTGACCAAAGATAAAGGTCTAATAGCAAGACGACTAATTGGCTAGGAACTAATTTTATAATTAGGGATGGGGGTGGTTTATGATGACTTTTGATTCTCTGCGCGCCTGGAAGGATCTGGAGAGTCACTGTCTGAATGTGGGGGACGCTCCTGCACTCTGTATGTGTTTACTGATTGAATGGAGGTAACCTCCCTTTGCTTCAGTGTCTAGATCTGCAAAGTGAGGCCCATGACATTCAAATCAGCAAGGACATGGATTTTTTCTAATATGACCCAATGTAAACTGGATTAAAACTCATTGGAGGACCAGTGAAATCTAAAAACCCATTGCTGTCCAAAAAAGCTTTCTACAGTGACAGAAATGTCCAAAAGTAGGCTCATTCGCTACAGCTAGTGTGGAACACTTGAAATATGACTGGTGCAACCTAGGAACTGGATTTTTAATTTTACTTAATTAACTTTAAATTTAAATCTGCATGTAGCCAGTGGGTACCATATTGGACAGCACAGCTCTATGAGGTGGTTGTCTCCTAAAAAAATGGAGAAAGTTGGTCAAGATTCTCGCTGGGGCCGAAGTAATATCCATGCAGCTAAGAGCTTCTTCAAATAGCAGGAGTGTGACCAGGTTACCCAGGGCCCCTCTGAGAAACCCCACTGCCCACCAAAGCCACCAACTCTTTCATAGAAGGTGCTAGCAGGCTTTTCATTTTCTGCTAATTCCCCACCACTGCCTAGTAATCAGGGATGAATCTTTCTGAGCAGCTCAATGCTGTACCTTTTGTGCCTGATTAAAACCAACTCCATGGATAGGTAAATGTCCCCGAAAACTCCAGCCTTGTGGTGGCCTGGAGCTAGGGGGAATTTAGCTCAGGGTAAAGATATGTTACAAATTAAATGTTGCAGTTGGTATGTAAAGCTGCAATAAATAGAAACTGAGTTACATCAAGGACAGAATTAAACCTTAAGTTTAAACTCCACAGCACTGTAATTAAAACTTAGCCTGTAGCAAATCATTCACTTGAGATTAAAGTAGTGTGGGGGAAGCAGAGGTTTGGGCTTACCTTGCTTTCCACAATTTATAAGTCTGAGCTACCAAAAGCTACCAGCCCTGCCCCCAAATCCAGCTCCCAATTAAAAACACAGTTTGAAAACCTTTAGGATGCCTGAGGGGCCCCTTTAACAGAAGTCTGCCCCTTCCCCCCCTGCCTAAGTCTATGAACAAATTAAAAAATATTACCTGGTCCCCTGATGGTCTTCTGAGCTGACACGGTGTTTTCATTAATACATCATTAGAGTAATGACATTGTGCTGGCGTTTTGCTTTCCAAACAGCCTGCACTTCAACCACTGTGAACACAGGCTCGGGGCCTCTGAACACTTTGTTCCTGGGAAATATTATTCACATAAAGGAAAGAAAGGAAGACAAACTGTAATTCATAATTTTTTAATGTGTATTTTCCCCCCCTCCTAATCTGGGATGTTCAGGCTCGCTTGGTGTTTTATTTTCGTTTGTTAGTTTTGCAGAGTAAACACTGGGGTTAGGTTAACCATGGCCTTAACTCCTAGAGCCAGCAGGCATTTTCAGTTCTCCCACAGCCCAAAGCAGGTTTCTCTCACGTTGGAAGTACGTCATTTTGTGTAAACGCAGTCTGAGGATACAAAGCTGAAACTGTGGTGTTTTTATTTTCTAGACTGTGAACTGTTACCTCATAGACAATAACGGATTTATTCTGGTGTCTGAAGACTACACACAGGTGAGCGAGAAATTTCTACCAACCCAGAGTAAGGAACTCAGAATGCGCTTGAGTCAGGGAAAGCAAATTATGGTGTTAAAACTTCGAGACAATGATCTATATTTAAGAGGTAATAGCAGGAGATTATAAAACCTTATTTCCATCCTTCTAAGAATGTCACAGCCCACTTCTCAGCAGGCCCCAAAGAGTTTTTACCTCCCAGTGGGGGTTGGTGGGGGGGGACACAGAGCCCAAGGTCTGCTCTCTCACTCATAAAATGTTCAATTTATAGAACTCTATGCCTCGAGGGTAGAGGTGCCTTAAAGAGTTTGGGCAATTTTAAGGAGGTTTCCTCCTTTTGATATTTTATCTTCACATATATATAATTTATATATACACACAGACACAGATATATTCCAACGTAATTATTCTTTATGGCTCTCTTTCTGGGTTTTGCTCTTTAAAAATCAGCAATCTGAGTTCAAGGATTAACTTGTGCTCTCGACACTGAGGGACAAGTATCCGGAGGCAGACAAAGAATGTTCTTCATTCGAGTGAGCCGTGTGCAGTGCGGGGGCAGGAGGGAAAGACATGGGGAAGAAAACCCACCAAGCTATGGGGCTGAGCACAGAAATCCCCAGTGTATTCAGAAACCAAAATAAGAGTTGAAATCCATAGCATTACAACTTTGTGCATTAAAACATTTTTTGCAATTAGAAGTCAAATTAGCCTATTAAAAGGCAGGGGTAGCAATGTGGTGTGTAATAGAGAGCTAAATTGTCCTGGCAAGAGCTCTCGTCTTTAACCAGTTTTGGGGTCTTGTGTACATCAGTCAACCTGCCTGGGGCTCCTGGAGGGCTCTGGGAAAGGAGAATGGTTGACTAGATAAGGCTTCTTCTAAGTCTAATATTTGAGGATACTAACATTTTATAATGAAGCCCCATTTAAATCATTTGAAATTCTTTAGTAGTCAATAGTGTAATAGGCGCATTATTGCTTAATAAATTAATCAGTTGTCCTGAAGTGTGGCTTCTTAGGGTCGGAGCTTAATGCTTGTTAATTTACAAACACTGGCCAGAGGTAATGTGTAGAACTGTGCTGTTTCCTCTCTATCCGTGAGCTTGTTGTGGGATTTTTAAATGCAGCTTTGATGGGTGAAAACTCGTACTGTTGACACTCAAGCTGCCCCACACCCCATCTCCTCAGATGCTGGACATCACTGGACATTGGATAGTTAATGGATATTAGATCAGAGGAACAAGCCCATGAAACAGCACCAGTCTCTGAGGGAACAGGGAAGTCCCCAGGCCTGCGGTAATACGTCCGCTTGGCCGGGAGGAGAAACAGTGAGATACTCAATGTGTGGTGATTCACAGAAACTAGACTTCTGGTGGTGAGCACGCCATAGTATTACAGATGCTAAATTATAATGGGGCACACCTGGAACTTACATGTGATTAACCAATGTTAGTGCAATTTAAAAAAAAAAAAAAGAATCACTGATGGAGCAAGAACCCAGATGAATAATCCGTGAGGTGGAACTCTGTCCGTCTGCCAGAATCATGAAGGCAAGATCGGAGCCTGATCCTGGGGGAGGAAGGCGCGGGGGTGTCTTCCACTGTGAGTCCTGGACTAGCCCAAAACGTGAACCAGGAAAGAGCACCTCTAACAAAGCCCAGCCTTAGGCGTGGGCTGTCCCCTGCCGGACCTCTCCCTGGAGGAGGCCCACAGCCCTGCCCGGGGAGCCTGCCTCTGCCCAGGCTTGCCTGATGTTGTCTGGCTTCCTGCACCCCAATTAGGATAATTCTTCCTCTAATAACCAGTTCCATTGACACCGGCATATTTACCCGCACGAAACACGAATGTCCTTCTTGCTCCTAGCGGCCTCACATGCCCACAGTTGCCAAGGTTCCAAGTGTCCCTCAGTGAAAAAAAAAAAGGCAGTGAGATGTTTCCTATTTCTCCCTCACCCTTTCTTGACTTTTTGGCAAAGCGTATGTAGGCCTTTCTGCCTGAAAACTCCAAGGAGCGTGATTGAGGTCACTGTGCAAATGGAACTGGGATTTAGTTAATACCAAGCCTATGGAACGTATTAATTCAGGCTCCTAGAGTAATGCCCTCCGCCGAGCCACAGATGCGCCGTAAATCCTCGGAGCAGCCACAGTGGGGATGGGCTTCCCTCCTGGTGCGCACTGGCCCGGTCCAGGCGCGGCGCAGGAAGCCGGCCTGCTGGAGTGCACGCACCTCCCGGGGGGACACCCGCACCTGGCTCCAGGCACCCGGAGGGATGCGTGAGGACCTTAGTCCTTTATTCCACCATTCGGAGTTGGCAAACCTCGGCCAGCTCCCAGAACTAGGCTCGCAAAAGCGTCAGCTTAGCGGCGGGGAAGGGCTGCTAGGCCTCAGATGCCCTGTAGACAGCCCCGGGTTGGGGTAGGGGTAGGCCACGGGAATCTGACGGCCCTGCTGTGTCCTCAGGGGACAGGACTGTTCTCTTCCATGGGCAGAATGAGAACCTTCCTCAGAAAGTGACTTTGAGACAGGATATATTCTCAACTATAGGAAATTTATAGGGCCGATGAAGAGAACTGCTCTATTTCCCTAAACAGGTCATCCAGGATTTATAAACAGTTCTTTTTATTGATGCTCAGGAAGCCCTTTCACAGCCTGTTTCTGTCTGTATGCAGGAGGGTTTTAATCACAAGGGACTGAGTGCAGATTAAAGCTTACGCTATCCAGGGTCGCGGTGTGCCTGTGTGCGTGTGTGCTCACGCACGCGTGCACTGGGTTTAATTCCAGCACTCAGCACGTGTTACGTGATGCAACACCCCCACCCCACCCCTGCCATGCATCGCGCATTGTGGAACATTCCCCTCTGCTCACTAGTTTGCGCTGTAATCCCATAAATTCTCGTGACTGTTAAGACCCTTCCCCCTTTTATGTAACAGCCCTGAAAAGTCACCTTTGGCTCCGGCCAGCCCCAGGACACAGCCCGTGTCCCTTTTCTTCCCTCTCCGGTGCTCGGGCCGTTTTTTCTCCACACTTCCTCACCCGTCTTCTTTTCTCCCTCACAGACTGGAGACTTTTTTGGTGAGGTCGAGGGAGCCGTGATGAACAAATTGTTAACAATGGGCTCCTTTAAAAGGTAAGGATTTTACGGTCCCCTGCGCCCCCCGAGAAAGTTTGCCTAAATAAAAATAAAACATACCAAGGTCAAATAAAGCAAGCCCAGACTTGACCCCGTGGCTGGTTTGTACTTGTGTTCGTGCTCCAGAAGATCTCGCTGAAACCCGATGCCTCTCCGCGAGTGTTAAGAGTCTTAGAAACTCAGCTCACAATGAGTTTCCTGTTCCCCCGGCGCAGAGTTTATTGGAGGCCGATATTGAAGTTGGAGCCTGCCCTGGGACACAATTATATCAGTCGCAAGCAAGCGACTGCAGAGGGGTAGGAAACGTTTTCACCTGGTCAAAAAGGAGAACATTTTGTCTCCCACTGACAAACCAGGGAAGCTTGGTAGAAATCTGGGGCTCAGGGATGGAAAGTGATATTTAGAGACTTGATGATATAATTGTAGAAAATCAATGAAAGGTCTCAACACTTACTCCCAGCTGGAGGTAAGTTTAAATCTGCTGCTAGAAGAAAACCCAGATGGCTCCAAATTCCTCTGGTGGAATGTACTACTCAACTGGGCCCTGAGAGCTCTCACCCACCCTGAGTGAAGCTTCCTCCCAGGCCGTCCCCGGGGATGGCCTGCGTGCTCTCGGGGACACCAAAGCCTATGAGAAAAGCCATCACCCCAAGAGATCAGTATGCCAGGAATGTCCTCAGGGAGTCAACCTATCTCCTTCCCTTGGCCTCCCGGGAAATGGTGGCCTTTGGAGTGGTGCTTTCATGGGCATATTTGATGCTGTTAAATATGTAATAGCAGGAAATAGAAGGATGGGCCTTGACTCACCACTGGTCGCTGGTAGGAAGGGCGGTCTCCCATTGACCACTCTCCCTGAATGGCCAGGAAGTGTTAGCTCAGGAAATCAGACTTTTAAGCCAGTCAACAAGACCCACTGAGCACGGTGCTGAAAGCAGGGAATTCAAAAATGATGACCTGATTTTTGAGATTCCATAGCTTGTTTGTGCCAGAAGGAGGGGAAAAAAGAAATGATAGAAAAATTGGCGGAACTCCAGCCCTTCTGCAGCCTCTGACACACTTGCTCCAGGGCCTGCCTGAGCAGACTGCTCACTCCTGCTCGTTCTGTCTTTAAAATTCAGGTACAGGCTTTTGCTTTTGTGCCAGGAGTCGTTGTGCATATGTGTGAAAGCTGCCGGGTGCTGGGCTGGGTTGCTAGGGACTTTTTCTGGAGTTTTTCTGGATTTAAAACTTCCAGGGAAGCTCCTGGATCGTCTGCCCCCGGGGGCACCACTGGTTCTGTGTATCTCTATGTGGCTGTGTCCATTTGTATCGTGTTAGCATGTTTTCAGCTTGGGAGTTGGGGGAGACAAAAGATAAAGAGTAATCACACACGTGTTTCTCATCGCAAAGCATAATTTTCAAAGTCTTTAACAAAATCTTTTATTTTTATTTTTCCTCTTGGATATTTCCTTCAAAGAGTTTGGTGGGAGAAAGAAAGCTGTTGTAGAGTTGAATTTTAAATTCCTAGTCTTCTCCTTAATGTGGGTGAAGTGTGATTGGCATGAATCTAGAACATTCTTTCACTGTGAGAGTAGCTAATATAGTTGAGGAAGGGGAAAGACTGGGGACTTTTCTCAATTTTAACAGCAACTGCTGTCATCTGGGAGTCAGCTGACAGGCCCCCTGAGCCTCTTGGAAAGGGCTCCTCCCTGGGGCCAGGAGAGTCACGAGAGTTTGGGTTTAGGAGTCAGGGGATTGGGTTCAGACCCCGCTCTGACCCTGACTAGCTGCATGACTTAAAACAAGTCAAGTTACCCCTCCAAGCTTTGGTTTCCTTACAGGGAAAATGGAGATGATAGTAATAATTACTTCCATGGGCTGCTGTCCGAATTAATGAGGTAATTATAAGCATAAGGTTCTTACACAGTGCCTGGCACATGTTAAGGGCTCAGTAATTGCCAGCTGCTGCTGTGACCTTTGTTGTTATGGATCTTGGCTCAGCCTTGGCATTGCTTTCTCCTTGGCACCAGGCAATGCTTCCTCTGCACTCACAGGTCTCACCACGGGCTTCCCACAACACTTGGCGATGGGTCTCCAGTGTCGGGGCCCTTCTAGCAGGCAGTGCTTACGGCGCAGGTGGACAGTCCTTCACTCAGACCAGTATTTCAGAAGCACTTAAAGGCTATAGCTGGGAGTAACAGTGCTCTGGGAAAGGTCATGCATCATGTTAATCTGAGGCCACCTCCTCCCTAAACCAGGACACTCGGAGGCTGAGTTGCTCTAGTGACATGGCTGGGCCCAGATAAAGCTCAGGAATGGGTGGCTGAGATGACCTTTGATATTAGCATCTTAATCAGTGCCTGAATGGCGCTAAGGTGGTTTTTTTTTTTATTTGATCTGCTCATACCCAGTCCCAAACAAATGAGTTTCATATACAAGAAGCCTACAAACCATCTTCCCCAGAAAGAGCTCAGAGAAGAGCACCATCTCCCTTTATCAACCTCCCTTTGTAACCTCCCCTGGTCCATGTCTGCTGCCTCTCCCTGATGCTTGCCGATGTGGCGGTGGACTCTTTTCCTGGCTGGTCTGACCCCTCACCTGGTGACCTGATGGCCACTCTACCTAGCAGTGCCATAGGAGAGAAGGGACACTCACTTCTGCTTCTGCAGTGCCACATAGAAGGAAGGAAGGCTACCGACTTGTGTGAACAAATGACCACTTGAAGGAGCATGTACAAACCATCTAGGAGACAAACGGTCACTCTTGGATGTTTAGTTGAGTCTCTGATGTGACTCTGGCCACCCAGCATATGACATAGCACCAGGGGCCAAATGACATACCCGTTGCTTCAGTGATGTGAGAATATAGATCACCAGGGCTACCTTCCCTGAGCCCTTCCACGCACCAGGCCTGGGTGGCACCTGAGAGATTGTACCGCTTGCAGTTCTTTCCAACAACCCAGTGAGACAGCTGTGGACAGGACCAGCTGCACAACCAACAGGACACAGTGCAAATGGCCACGTGGGGCCCTTTGTTCCAAAAGTGTCCAGAATTCCAAGACAGCAATAGCAGAGCATTGAACCTAGCATGGGGCCCTTCTAAGAAAGAGCAGGGTCCTGTGCAATTACACAGGCCATGTGCCCATTACCTGGCCCTGGGTATAAATATACTCATATTATAGATGGAAATAATGAGGCTTGGACAAGTTAAGAACTCTCCCTAAGCCTCTGTGTAACAGAGCTGGATTCAACTATCTTGTGCTCTGAGCACAGAGAGAATTTTCTAGCATCTGCCCTTGACCTGGTTCTATGTAAGATTAGTGACTGTATCTTCCTTCAGCTCACTTGAGAAGCAAAGGATGGCTGAGGAAGACGTTGTCTCAGCAATGTCTTATCTGGGCAAGCAGAACTTTCAGGATGGGAGGCTGGCTGAGTGATACGATCACCCAGATTTCTTTTAGCTGAAGTTGACAAATCGTTGACCCAAGACGAGTCCCCAGGCCTCCCTTGTTTTCTCATAAGATACCATGTGCCTGGTCAGCTATTTGTATCACAGACAGAGCTTCAACTGCTCCTGCATCCTTACCACAGATAGTAAGTGGACTCCCTCCCTGAGCAGTGACTCATTTAGGGTTTTTCGTTTCAGCTGTTTTGCTTTTCCACTCATGTTCATGTCTAACGAGAGCCTTACACTCATGTTTCTCAGAATCCACACTCTGTGGTCCCCTTGGGTGTCACTGGAAGTGACATGTCCCCTCTGACAACTACTGAGAGAAAACCTAGTTGTCCAGTTTCAAAACATTTTCATTGTAATTCACTTACCCCTCCTCATTCCCTTGCCCCCAGTGATGCAAATTCAATGTAAAATACGCAGGGTGATGTGGGGAAATGTATGTAGCAAGTCATAGGAGAAGATTCAAGGCTCCTGAGAGGGCCTCTGTGACACACTGGACTTGAAATAAGACACGGGTTGAGCTCCGGAGTCACCACCACGTGGCCTAGGACAGATTCCTCAGTCTCTTTGAGTCTCAGTTGTTGTTGTTGTTTTCTTGTCACCAAAATATGGACCTGTGGGGGAGGATGGTGAAAATCAACTAAAACAAAGACATATGAAAATGCCATGCAAATCAAAAAGCTTTGCAAACAGCAGCTAAGATTAGCTCTTGGATAAGAGCACCCAAAATCAGATCTTTTTTTCCCTTCCTTTTTTTTTTAGACTAATGAACCCCAAAATGTGGTTAATGCACAGCAGTTGCCTCTGTAGCACAGCCTTCAGGGTGGGCCTGTGAGCCTGGCCTCTGCCAGCATCTCCTGGAAAGCTTTGCAAACACACCTATGCTGGGCTGCACCCTAGGAGATTCCTATTTAATTCTCCTGAGGATGAAGCCCAGGCGCTGATGCTTTTTAAAAGCATCCACGTGATTCCCATGTGCAAGCCTGGTCAAGAAATACTAAGTTGAAGGCACCCGGTTATCAGTCTAGATGCTGCCCACTTTGGAGCTGCCTGAACTTGGGCAACTTGAACTCACTAGATTTCAGTGTTCTCTGCAGCAAAACAGAACTGAAAGAATTCTTCCTAAACCTGCAAATGAGGGTTAAATGGGATAATGCATGCTTTTAGCAAGCATTCTTGTGGTTTCTGCCAAGGGGTCTTCCCTTGTTCTTTGTGTATCTAATTAAGCTTGAGGAAGGAAAGACCAATTGGGCACACCTGGCCTTTGGCTTACAGAAAAATAGACGGCTTGCTAATAATTTGTTTTTGCTTTGGGAGCTACTAATGTTTCCTATCTCTCTTGGCTGTGTCTTTTCTGTTTTGTTTTATTTTGTTTGTTTGTCTTATGTGCTTGATGCAACATGCCTAAGTTTTCCCCCCTACAAGACCATTCCTATGTTCCCTGTGGGGCTGGGGAATGTCCTCCTCACCTTGCTCCACGCACATTCATTAAAGGAGTTGACCTGTGTAGAATTCCCTGTGGCGGCTCCTTCTGCTGTTTACACCTTCTTTCTAAAAAGGTGACACTTTAGGTAGAATTCAAGGCTTGGGCCATTCCTACCCCTGTCTCTATATGATGGAACTGCCCAGGCTTGGCGACAGCCGGTGAGTGGGAGCTTTCCCTGTCCTTGGTAATTACATTACAATTCAGCAAATGCCCTGGCCTTGGAGTCTAGAGAGTGTTAAAAGAGAAGTCTGTTATGTTTGGATGTCTGCTCTCCTTTAATGCCGACCGCCCTACTGATGTCTAAGACTCAACAACTCATGTAATGAAGGTAATGGCTTCTTGGCTTCCTGTTGACCTGCCCGTGTCCACAGAAGTATGCTTTGTCAA
This sequence comes from Miniopterus natalensis, assembly GCF_054644295.1. NCBI lineage: Eukaryota > Metazoa > Chordata > Mammalia > Chiroptera > Miniopteridae > Miniopterus > Miniopterus natalensis. The sequence continues at coordinate 38,247,519 of NC_142095.1, forward strand.
AGGTGGTGTTGAAGGGAACAAGAAGAGAGACTGGCTGGGACAACTGTGTTTCTGGGCCAAACCTTCCTGAGTGCAGAGACGCAGAGATTTCCATGGACCACTCTTTAAAATCCTAAAGCTGCTGCTTGAGGATGCCCAGTTACAACAAAAACAATAGCTGCCCTCATCTTCATCACAATGACAGCATGCCTGATTTATTGAATACTAACTAGAGGCAAGCCATTATTCCCGGCATTTCCGTGCATTGCCTCAATTAATCCCCATAACAACTCCGTGAAGTAACTACTCTCATTATATCCACTTACAGAAAAGGAACTGGAAGTGGAGGCTCCAAACATTTTAGCAACTTGTCCAAGTTCATGCACAGCAGTGAGGGAGGGAGGTGGAGTTTGACCTCATGTCTCTTGGATTCCAGACTCTAGACAGTGGTCTCTTAATCACACAGCTCTTTCCCATCCTTGGAGCAGACTAAATATTTTCTGTAGAGATATTTATTCACATTCAGGCTTGTTTTGCTTCAGGAGATAGTGAAAGAAAGTTTCTCAATTAAACTTGGAGTCCAGTGTATCAATCAGTAGCTGGTTCTATAGAAATAATAGGAATTTACAAAATAACAAGGGGTTAAAGAATATAGGAGTCTTTTTCTCTTTTATGTGAAGATAGTCTGAAAATACTAATTTGGGGGGCCTCGTGTTGTCATCATGGATGTATGATTACATCTTTTTTTCTCTGCTTTCCTCTAAGTTGGCTTTTAAATTCAAGGTTACTTCATGGCCCAATATAGCTGCTGAGATCCAGCCATCGCATCTGCAATCTAGGTTGGCAAAAGATTTAGGGAGGTCCAAAAGGCCAAGTAAAATTCATTAAAATTTATTTTAATAAATGTGTTTTATTTATTTATTAAAATTGTACTTATTGAAGTATTTACTCCCATACAATACTTCTGCTTAATCCCATGGCCTCACCTAACTACATAGGAACCTGGGAAATGTGCACATTGAAAAGTCAGGGTTAGCTTGGCAGAAGAAGAGAACGGATATTGGGAGACTGATAGTCTCTGTCACAGCCAGCATGCCCCAGTTTGCTTCAGACCATACAGGTCCTTTAAATATTGCATCCAGCTCCTGTGATATCCACTCTGAAAATCTTCCAGAGATGAATCTGTGTTTGCAACCCCTAGTTTCCCCCGCACCCACATGCCCAGCATAGTCCTGAACACAAATGTCCTAGTCACCATCTAACTCACCCCTGTGTCCATGATGCCTGACCCCAAGCAATGCAAGCAGGATCACTCACACTCACACCTGTTGGGTTTCACTCATAATAATAATGGCAAACACCCACGCCGCTAGGTACTGATGTGCGGAGCCTCGGGTATGAGCCCCACGCTGTGCTAAGTGCAGCGCAGCGTGATTGCAGTGCAGTTGCCGTAAAATGTAGACATGGCTTCATGCGCTTGGCAGAGCCCAAGGAAGCTCCCCCAGATTCAAGTTTATAGCCTCAAATGGGTTTTGCATTAACTCATTCCCCAAGCGGAATTCAGCTGTTTCCTTCTATTTCTTACTCAAACAAAAAAGCAAAAGAAATGTAATCTTTTCTATGTGGGATTAATCATGATTCCGTTTTCCCCTTCAGTTTAACAAGTCAAGCTAATTTTTATGGGAGAGGCAGGGGAGTGGGAAAATACACCGCTGGCTGGGTGCACCTCCAGGGCACCCCTGCATGGTGTCCTTTGTCCCAGAGTTGAAGCAGATGTGGCTGGGAGAGCCATGCTCTGCTCAGAGAGGGGACGCAGGGGATCCTGATGCTGGAGGCCTTGTGGGCTCTCCGGGGCCACGTAATTGCAGACAATGCTCTCATCTTGGCTCTGGAGCACTTAGGTTTGTTTATCAAATCACTGCTTCCCTCCGGGTGATTAGAAATTCTGTTCACCCTTGAGGATGGCACCTATCTAGTTGGTGAGTAAAGCAAACACCCTGGATTAGTCTGCGAGGGCCACCATAACAAAATACTGGGTGGCCTATTTATTTTCTCAGTCCTGGAGGCTGGAAGTCCAATATTAAGGTGTTAACAAGTCTGGTTTCCTCTGAAGCCTCTGTCCTAGACTTACAGATGATCTTTATGTCCAAATTTCCTCTTCTTTTAAGGACTCCAGTTATATTAGAGTAGAACCCACCCTAAGGGCTTCATTTTATTTATATATTTTTATTTATTTATTTTTAATCCCCACCTGGGGATATTTTTTCCATTGCTTTTCATAGAGAGAGGGAGAGAGAGAAACATCGTTCGATGTGAGAGAGACACATCAACTGGTTGCCTCCCTTGTATGCCTTGACCGGGGCCAGGGTTCAAGCCTGCAACCAAAGTACATGCCCTTGGCCAAAATTCAACCTGGGACCCCTTCAGTCCACAGGCCGATGCTCTAACTACTGAGCCAAATCGGCTTGTAGGAGTCCCAGTTCCTGCTTATAAGGCACTTACAGTCCAGTTCAGAGAGGAAGAAATAAATGCATGAGAAATAATTAGCATGTGGGGTGCATCCCATTCTAAAAGCCATGGCTTCCGACCCTGGCTGCATGTTAGAACTCTTTGGGAAGTTTTAAAAAAAACACATGATACCAGGTCTCTAAACCTGACCAATGAAATCTTGGGGGAAGGGGTGATGCCTGAGCATCAGCATGTATATGATTTTTTTACGTTCCCCAGGTGATTCTAAAGGGCAGGCAGGATTGAGAGTCACTGTTGTAAACAAATGCCAACCTGTGTGCTCACAAGTGGCCTTAGGAATGGACAGTAAGTGTACACCCCATTTTCTAGATTCCTCAGCTGAGACCTATCCCCAGGAGACCCTTAGGGAGGAGGTTATCCTGTGGGATCCCTGTTTGAGACACAGTTTAAATGCACGAACCAGAGACCTACAGGGAAGTCCCAGCCACTCCATTGGCAGTGCTGTAATCCTTGGAGAGTGACCTCACCTTCTAAGCCTCGGATCCTCGCCTGTGAAATGTAACCATGCCCCTGACATCAGAGAAAAGGCCTACATTGCTGGCAGAAAGTAATTGTTCATTCCTCAGTGTCACTGCTTTCATTACCTGGGCGAGACGCTGACATGATCAGTATCTGCAACTTTTTTTTATTTTTTAATATTATCAGCACCTGCCAATGAAAAGCATTTGGTGCTGATAGAGCCTCTGCTTAATCTATGGAACGAGTGAGGCTTTTCTCAGGGCTCCCCTCTCAGGGCTCTGCACTGGACCCTGAGTGACCCCAGTACCCTGTGCACCGGGCGTCTGGCCAGTGCAGCCACGTGACATTAATTCTCTGCTAATGACAGGTGCTCAAATTAGATTTGTTTTAGTGATTTCCAGTCGCAGCTTTCAAAGGCAGCAGGGCAAGGGCTGTGTACACTCAGCACCTCTGCTGCTAGCCGAGCTCTGCTGATCTTCAGGAACAGCGAGCTCTTCGAGGAGCTGCTGTGGCAGGACGTGGCGACTGATGCCAGAGGGGAGAGGCCAGAGCACCTGTTGGCTCTTCAGTTAGCACTCAAATCACAAGCCCGGGCTTCCCACTCACCTGGCTTTCCGAGAGGTAAGCAGTAAGGCTCCCGTGGCCTTGTCCCTTTGTTAAGAATGTCCTGTGTTCCTGCTCCATGCCCTACCACCAGCAAGTTGAAAGCAGCCCCAGAGAACACATTTTACAGCTTGGCAAAGAATACATACTTTGACATGCTACCCGAGGGAGTCGCTTTGCTTCTCATAATTTTAGATTCAGAATGGCTTAAACACATCCCACGGCAGGTCTCTATGTCAAACGGCTCCCTGTCTTGCTTTTAGGGCTGTATTTGCAAACATCGAGCTGTTTTGAGATTGGTTTTCAGGTAGCCATTTAGCCACAGTGAGTTAATTCACTGAGTCATTACCGGTAAAGTACCGGGCCTCCTGGGCACATAGTAGGTGTTTCATAAATGCCAGGTCCCACAGCTACTAACAAGCCTAACGTAGCTGAGCTCGTGCCTTTGAAACTCAGCCTTCTAATTCTTAGAAGAAATGTTTTTCTTGGTTGTAGTTTTTGTCGAGTTGGAAAGAGCAGAATCAGCAAAGTGGCTTTAAACAAGTCCCTGTGTCCTGGGCCTGTCACCTGAGGCTCCACCTGGCACAGGAGCACTTGTGTTGCCCAGGGTCTGTTTGCATCACTTTGAGTTTCTTCTGAGACCATATCTGCCTTCCCTCAAAGCTTCAAAGAAACAGGGCAGGGAGCACAGTGATGCTAATGACAAGGTCTGGGCTGCAGGCTGAGGGTAAAGGGCCTGCTGGTGATGTCATGGGGGTTCAGGCATGTTATCTGCATGAGAATAAACTCCCCCTGCTGAGGGCAGCAGAGCAGCACCAGTCTTGGGCTGGGCCCAAGGCTCCGGGCTTATTTTAGAGTCAAATGAAAGCAGGCAATTACCATGTTCTTTAACTATAATCAGCCGAACAGGATACAGGTAGCCACAAAATGGAGTTATTTAAAACAGTAACAAAATCACTTCAAAAAGGGTAATAATCTGGAAGTCTCTCCTTCTGTAACGTCTAGTTAAAACTGCCTAAGTGTGGAGACGGCAGGGAAGGCCGGTTTTGGGACCTCCTCAATGGCAAGGGGATCGGGATGGGAGAGCTTCCTGGTGAAATGAAAGCCAGGAACCCTGGCCTGGAGGCTGCCCCAGAGCAATTGAGTTTGGCCCCAACATGTAAACTACGGCCTTTGAAAGTGATCCTGGGAGCATCCTGAGCTTCCTGCCATCTGGCTGCAGGGTGGTTGCCATGGCGAGGGGCTCTCACCAGCAGGCCAGCTGGTCCAGCCCGGTCCCATGACCCCTCAACAGCCCCTCGGTTTGGGTTGAGAGTCGACTCTGGACATTGGTTAGGAGACCTTATCTTGGGCAGCGCTTCCCGCGACATTCCAGAGACTAGGGGATGGGGCACAGGGCTGAATTCCAAGCATTTCCTAGGATCTGTCAAACAGAGCAAGGTGGGTACAGCTCGACCCCATCTAATTCTGGCCCTGCCACTGGTTAGGTACATGAACCCGAGCGCATTGCTTAGGCTGCCTGAGGTTTGGCCTGCCTCTCTGAGAAATGGGGCAGATGAGAATGTCTCGCAAGGACATGTTTGGAAGGGCACCTTGCTCATGGCTACTGTACAGAGGTCGATGCTATTAGCTGCTGTTATCGTGGCCCTCAGCTAAGAAGCGCGTGAACAGAGCCTGCATCGCCTCTTGATAACCCCGGCACAGCCCCTGAAGGTGCCTGCGCTGCAGTAACAGGTGAATTTCACACGGTGTCATATGAGCCAATGAGCTAAGGAAATGAGGAGGGCTGTCCATTCTCCGACCAGCCGGTAAGGCCGGAGTCAGTTCCCATCGCGTTAAACACCAACCCCGTGAATGGGTAATGGCAACGAAAACCATACTAATAAATTACAGCAGCAGCCGCAGTCCTGCCCTCCGCTGAACGACCCTCTGTGTCGAGCGCTGTGCTAATTGCAGCACGTATGTGACCTCAGTTAATCACTGCGGCCACCCTGTAGCATAGCCCCTGTTCTCAGCCCTTTACAGATGAGGAAACCGGGGCACCAGGAACGTAAAACAAAAACACACACATTGTAATACGTAGATGAGTTAGGATTTGAGTTCTGGTGTCGCTGACTTCAAAGCAATTTAACAATCAGGTCACACTGCTGTCACTTGGGCCCTGGGAAACAGTGTAGCTTTAGGAGCCCAAACGCTAACAAAATAAAAATAGGCCTCTGTCATAAGGATCATCACAGACCTAGGACAGACCCTGCCTCGTATATTTCAGTATATTTTCACATGCCTGATCATTTAAATCCTGGAATATCTCTGTGAGTCATTTTATAAGTGAGAAAGTGAAGCCTCGGAAGAGGGTAAGCAATCTGCAAGATTTCACCCTGGATAAATGGCAGAGGCAACCTCTAAAACCAAGGCCATACTGTACGCACATGCACCGGACCCCAGGCACACGCACGCTCCACCAGCCTCCGCTCCCCTCATCCCGGCCCTGGCCCAGTTTCCGCTGCAGAGACAGTTGGGCAGTAGGAGAAAGATGAAGCCAACGGTAATTTTTGCCAAATCCTAGACGGCGCTTCCAGGGCCCCCTGTAGAAATCCCATGGATGAGCTTGCCCACTGAGGCACGGAAGGCCAGGCAGGGACCAGTCAGAGTTGCCCACCGTGGTCCACAGTCGATTCTGCGGCTGGGCTGCTCTCAGGGCCGTCGGTGGTTCCCGTGAGACGTTTCTCCGGGACTTCCCCGAGCTGGACACTTGCCTGGTGGCACGTTGCGAGCACCGCATTGAGGATGCCGCACATTGAGCACTGCATCGCTGTGGAAAGGAATTCCCGTGGGGCGGAGTCCTTGCAGTCGTGTGGAAGTTCATGTAGCACAGCCGTGTTAACACGTCGCCTGGCAGCGGCTACGCAACTCAGGCTGGACTTTAAGGTCTCTCCTTTGGGGTTCCCGGAATAGTGGTGAGATGGGGCGGGGGAGAGGATGGAAGATGTCTTCTTTGGGAGAGGGTGTTTGCAGCATCTAAAATCTGTTAACTTGCTACCAGAAACTGCCATTATCCTTTCCTTTGTAAAGTGGTTGATGGGAAATTAAAAATATCTGGAACGATTATAAAGTAGAGCTTCTGAGTTTGGGTCATAATTGAGACAACAGCTATACTTTTATCACCAGTGGGGAAAAACACGCCCATGTTCTTGTTTCCCAAACTGCGCTGTTTTCGTAAGTAAGAATACACTCCCTGTTCCGGTGGTGGGAGTGGGGTGGGAATTACAACCAGGGAGCCAGCTGGTTTCCAGCACCCTGGCACAGTGCTGGGCGTATGTTGGTCCAGGCATGTCTCCTACGGCTTGGGAGAGAGGGGGTCCGGCTGTTCTCTATTCCAAACTGGCCCTGCGCGCTCTGCTCCGCCTCGGAGACATGGCCACAGTGGGTTCCGTCCCGGCCCAGAATGCAGTCCAGACAGCGTATTCCCTGTGGGGCGTCCTGGTCCACGCACATTGTCTTTGACAAACCAGAACGACTGTCCCTTCAGTGTGGGGGCTTCTCCTATTCCCTCGGCACCCCCACTCCTTCGTTCCCTGTATTCTTCAATTTCCAAGTGTTACAGACCACAGTGAGTTTGTCCTCCCAGCACTCGCAGTGGAGAAAGGTGGGCGATTTTATTATGAATGGTGCCCCCGGGAGAACGGGAAGCGGAGCTCCCCGACCCGGGGTTCGGAGAGGGTCTCTGAGGGTGCAGGGGCAAGTTTGAATTGGAGGACCTTGGAGCGTGGCCGTGTGTGGTGGGGGGCATCAGTAGGGGATCTTCCTAGACAGCAGATCCTCTGCCTCTGAAGGGCCCCGGACTTCACGCTCCCTTTATGTCCTGGTCCCTTGGCTCCTTGGGCGGTGGGCGGGGGAGACGTTGGTTCAGCTGCAGCTGGAGGGCAGAGTTCTCCTCTCCGCACCTGCTTCGGCTGCGTGACTTGTGCTTTTGGTTTGCCGCCTCTGGAAAGCAGCTCAGCTTTTCTATCCTGCCGTTAAACAGCAGAGAGCCACTTCGAGCTGGCTCTGCAGTTGCGCAAGGAGAGCAAGACAGTGTCTCCAGCTCGGACGTTGCCGTGTTCCTGGTGTGCGGGCTGAGAAAACAGGACTCTCCTCCCGCCTCCTCAGTCCTTCTGGCTGTGCTAATAATCAAATTAACAGCAACAGATTAACAGGAGAAAATATCCAAAGTTTGTTATATGAACGTACACTTGGGGGCCCATAAGAATGTGACCCGAAACACGTTAGACGGTTGCGGTTTATATGCCTTCTGGACAAAAGGAAGGGGACGGAGGGCCTGGCCTGCAGGGCGGGTGGTTGCCCCCGTCCTTGCTGTGTGTCATACGTGCCTCACGTGAGCTCAGGTGGGGGGCAGAGGATATGCTGAGACTCTTCCAGAAGCAGCCTTTCCGTCTGGATTCCCTGAGGCGGGAGAGGGGGAGGGCCGGAGGTTCTTTCTGAATCTTTTGTTTCTTAATGAACAGCTTAAAATCCATATCCCGAAAGGCACATTTTGGGGTGGCGGAACTTTGGTCCCCTTCACTGGCTTGCCGCCCGGTTAGGCCCGCGTTTGTCGGTGTTCGTCCCTGCCGCCCTTGCGGACGCCCAGCATCACTCGGTTCCCGCGTCTCCCCCTCAGTGAAGTTCCTTTCCATTCTTTCCCATAGAATTACCCTTTACGACTATCAGGCCATGTGCAGGGCCAACAAGGAGAGCAGCGACGCCGCCCACGGCCTCCTAGACGTAAGTACCCGGCCACCACCCAGAAAGCCGCTGCTCGTGTCTGTCTCCGGAGGAGCCCATCTTTGCCTTTGGGGCCATCGAGTTACCTTTTTCAGAACCAGGAATGTTTAAAAAAGTGTTTGCTGATCTCACCGGTTGAGTAAAATCACCTCGGTTTAAACCCAAATTCAGTGATTATACGAGAGACAAACGGATACAAAGTCTCTGAAGGATTAGTGCACCGGCCCCCTTTGGATGGATAGGAAAGGGGAGGAGTTTTGAGGATTCGCTTATTCTTATAATAAAAGGGAATTTGGTTTGGTTCAACAGACTTCTCCCTTTGGGTTTCTAATCGAGCTGTTAGCCTGTGAACAAATTCACATTTCCATGATAGGTTCTCCCCCCTAACCCTGCTGCTGCTGACTTTCAGCATCTCTTCCCTGGAGCTGTTTCCACGGCTGATGTCACAGTTGCGGATCCATCAGCGTAGTTATAGTAGCGTTAGAAAGTGGCTTTCTGACGGCCAGAAATTAACTGCTATGATATACTCCCAGTTGTTGTTGTTGTTTGTTATTGTTTTTAATACTCACCCCGTCATTAGAGGATATGTTTTTATTGATTTGAGGGGGAGAGAGAGAGAGAGAAACACTGATGTGAGAGAGGAACATCAATCCCTTGCCTTTGTACATACCCCGACGAGGGATCAAACACACAACCTGGGTGTATGCCCTGAACAGGAATAGAGCCTGAGACATTTCGGTGCATGAGACGATGCTCCAGCCAATTGAGTCACACCAGCCAGGGCTACTCCCAATTTTAAAATACAATTTACAATGTGCAAGCAATGTAAGTTTGGCCACCAGTAACTTGGAAACACTTACAAAAAAACAAAAACCCAGATATAGATACTTCAATATAGTCCAGCATATGCATATAAACATAACCCCTATATGTTGTTACTATTTTGTAAATTCCAAAAATTAACCTAAAATTTGGTTTGAAACACAAAATTTAAGTCATTTTGGTTTTAAAATACAAATACACACCTTCTCATTTGCAGATGGACAATCTTGCAAGGGGATTATTTAAAAAACTAAATATTTAACATGGTTCTCATACCCCGAGGGCCCAAGAAATGACTCAAAGCTAGAAAACTTTTGAGAGGCAACTAGGGACTAAGAATTGGACCTTTTGAAAACACTGCTTTTTAGTGAGAATCAACCTTTCTTTCCCAACTCAACTTCCCTAACCTAAGCATGACTATTCCCAGACTGAAAACTTTCCCAAGATATGTTTTCATCTTTACTCTTAAAAGCTCAGTGGCTTTACCTTTCTGGCTGATAATGCATTTAAAAATTTCTAATCCTGTATTTACATAGTCCATTTGTTTACCCCTCCATGGAGCCTGTGTCCAGCAGGACACGCTGGAGTCCCCCCCACACTCCCAAACCCCCCGGCCTCAGGGTGCCTGCCCCTCCCCACCTCCAAAGCCCCCTCAGTCCCCTTCTTCACTCCCTCCTCCCAGACTCACACCACCGAGGACCACGGACATGTCACTATCCATCCCGGCAGGTACAAAGGCACAGAGCTGTCCCATGGTCTGACCACCTGGGCCATTTGGAAAGAAAGACCATATTTTTGAAGCCCTAAGAATTGTAACGGCGAAACCACGGGACTGCAAGGTTGCATTTGGTTTTAGGAAATACTTAATAGCTCCTGTCCTTATCTGACCCTTCTCCTGAGGGCTCTGAGATTCAGACACGCCATCAAATCAGAGCAAGAGATCCAGTCGGAAACCTGAGTGGGCTGGGAGCAACCCCAGTAGATTTATGTTGTTCTGTCTATTTCCTCGTTGGCTAGAAATAGGGAAGTTTGGAGAATGGTTTGGGGTATATAAATTGGTTCTTGTTTTATTTAAAACTGGATACCTCCCCCCCCTTTCTAGTCCTTATCATCAGAATGCTTAGAAGGCAGGATTAAGCAGACCTCACTTAAGAAACCAGGATTTGGAATTTCAATGCTCTGATATCTAAATGCAACCACAAAGGATTCCGAGAGTTTTCTGGACCTGCCATCTGGAGCCCAGGCTTTGCCAGTGTCTTTGCCTGTCTTGCAAATCTGCCCACCGCTCACATATCTGACATACCTAGGTACAAAGAACTGACTGAGGGGGAGACTGGGTATTTTCCAGAATCCAGGAAATTGAATTATCCACATAGGAAATATCACAGAGTAAACAATCCCACTGCTTTTTTTAATTAAAATATTCTGAAATAAAGATTAGGCTGTCAATGCCTTCTTTTATAGAGTGAAGGGGATTTTCTGCAAGGATAAAATCACATGTTTATATGGTTATCATTTTTTCAAGTCCAAATATGTAAGTGTGAGAAAAGGCAGCTTAAATCCTACATAATTCATGGGCTGCATTAAAATCAAGTACATGCAATTTTTGCTTATTTCCACGAATGACAGACAGTGATGGCAAACAGGGACTCACCTTTCCTTTCTGAGCAGCAGCCCTGGAAATTACCATTTGAAATTAGTTATGTGATTCCAGCCCCTCAGCATTAGGCTGCGAAATATTAGCCCCCAGAGAGTAAAGGTTTAAGCATCCTTTGCCGAACTTCCGTTTTCCTCCCAGAGATAACCCCTGTATTAGATCATGTTTATTTTACTTGTAAATCACATCTCACTACAGGGCAGTTCAAAGTTTTAAAATGTTAGTGTTGGGATACAATATCCAACCATTTTCTTCTTTCAGCTAGAGCGCCACTGGTTTTTAACATGATATCAATCTCTCTTAAAAAATAACAATTGTCTTTATGTAAAGCCTTAAGTTAAACTACAAATTTTGTGTGTCATACACTTTGTTTGGAATGACCTGACTTCTTCTCTTCAGCCTTATAAAGCCTTCCTTGCTGCAGTAAAATGGATCATGACAGAACTTGTCTTGTAAGTACAATCGCTACATTTAAAATGCGTGATTGCTTTTCTTGTGTATCATTAAGTGAAGTGGGAGACTCTACTTCATGCTTTCAATAACCATTAGATTCGTAACACTCTTCGATAATTTCATTGAAAACCTTGAAATACTGAAAGCTGAGACCAAAAATTATCTTTTATTAAGTTATTCATGGTCACCGCTTATGCCCTTGTGTCACTGTTTAGCAGACTAACAGCTTGCAATGCACAAACCAAATTTATTTATTGTGGTTACTGTTAAATTTAACATAGCTGCCTGGCTGTTTTTAATGCAGCCTGGGTGGGCTGTGGTCAGAAGGACAAATTGCCGTGGCTGTCCACTGGGCTACGTGGGACGGCCTGTCGTGGTCAGGGTGGGGCCTGTGCAGTCAGCGCCACGGGCCGGGGGCTTTTCTCAGGTGAGATGAATTGTTTACCCGGTCAAACTGCCATCCTGTCTGGAGGGTGCTGGACGCATCTATGGCTGAAGTCAGATTGGAACGGCACAGAGATGAGAGGCTCGACTTCCACACGAGACTGGGCACAGCACAGAAACACTGCAGCACACGGAAGGAGGAATTCCGTGGATGGGCGTGGAGACCAGGTCTCCAATGCCACACCCGACTCTCATTCTTATTTTCCCCATTAAGTTCCAGTTCTGTGGGTTTAGCAGGTTTCTTGCCATTGGATGACCAGACATTGTCTTCTCTGTTGCTTTAATGGAACCTATATTAATTTAACAATTTATGAATTCGATTGGGGAGTAAGCTTTGCATGTACATAAGAGGCAGAAAATACTGGAACAGATCACAGTGGGATTTTGATTGTGAGTTGCTACAGAGAGTAGCCATGTGCCTGAAAAAGAAATGGCTGAGTTTTGGTCAGTCTCCATTCATTCAGAGGAGGGTTTAGGTTACTTTTGCACACTTTAGGAGCAATTGAGAAATTTCGATTTTTTGAATTCACATTGTAGTCTAATTTCATAAAGAGAAGTTTGAGTCACACACATGTCTGAACAAGTTTGCATTGTAGTGTAAATTTTGAAAGCTGCTTTTATTGCTGCAGATCATAGTCTAACAGAGAATGCTCTACTTGTATTTCTGAACCTAGGCAGGGGAGGCCCTTTAGAAATTGACTTTTTTGTTACTGTTAAGCCTCATCTGAGGATATTTTTTCTGTTGATTTTTAGAGAGTGTGGAAGGGAGAGAGGGAGGGGAGACAGACAGAGAGAGAGAGAGAGAGAGAAACATTGATGTGAGAGAAACACAGCAATTGGTCGCCTCCTGCATGTGCCCCAACCTGGACCAGGGATCGAACCTGCAACCCAAGTATGTACCCTTGACCAGGAATCAAACCCACAACCCTTGGGTGTGCGGGCCGACGCTCTAACCAGTGAGCCACACTGGCCAGGGCTAGAAGTTGACTTTTTACTAGGACTCGGACTAAAAACTATTTCTGCCTGTAAAGCAAACTATTTCTCAGCAGAGTCCTGAGTCTAGGTAAACCTGATTTCAAGGTCTGTTTGGCATTGGTGATAAAGTAGCCTTTCACAAATAAGATAAAGCCCAGTGAAAGTTCGGTGGTGACCGAACCCACCACGTCGATATCTCCAGATTTCGATGCCATTCTTTCAAACGAGGTGAGCAATGCTGGAAACTTGATGTCACTGTTCCATTCAGGCTGTGGATGACCAAGTAACACTGGACTTTCCTATCACCTTTTAGGTTCCTGGTGGAATTTAACCTCTGCAGTTGGTGGCACTCAGATATGACAGCTAAAGGTAAGCAGCCGCTGGCCTCTGTTTCCCAGCTCAGAGGGCCGAGCCCTGGGTTCACCGGCTACTTCTCATCAGGGATGGGCTCATGTGACACCGCTCAGGACAGAGTGATGAGCTGTCAGCTCTGTCAGCTAAAGGCACCCTTTGTGCTGGGCTCAGAGCCATCCAGCCTGACAACAGTTCCACGGCCCTCACTCAGCCCATGTTGGACATGCGCTTTGACCTGTTTCCTTAACTAAGGCTTAGAGGTCATGCATTGCATAGGTGATGTCTTCAGGAAGCTCAGGGCTGATGCTGAAATCTAAGGGAGACAGAGGCATTGCCTTCTCAGGCTGAATGAAAGAGAATGACCCTGTTCTGTTTTGTTTTCTTTTTTACAATTACCTTCATAAAATATAACTCTAATCACATTACTTTTCCTGCCCCCAAACCTTCAATGATTTGAGCAATAATTAGTAGAAACTCTGAGGGGCATGAGTTATAGAATTAGGTCAGTATGCACTTGAGTCCTGGCTCCAAGGTTAGCCTTTGACAAGTTAGCTGGTCTGGCTCAGTTTCCCCACAGTGAGAAAAATAGGAAAGTAATAAAATAATATTTATAAATATTTATCTCCTATCCTGTGTATGTGTGTGTGTGTATCTAATGGTGAGATGAATCATGCTGTATGCTGAGCACAGAGACTGGAATATAGTGAGCTCTCAAACAGTGGTAGTTGTAATTAATTCATGATCATGGCGATGACAGTGTGGCCACCACAGTGATGACTAGTTGAGTCCCCTGCAAAGCCAATGCCCTTTAATGAAGGCTGTTTCCCAGTCGTCTCCCCAGCATCCACTGGCTGTTTCTCAGATGCACTCTCCCCTTTCCTGTATGTATTTATTTATCTTGACTGGTTTTTCACCTGGGATGCCAGGCATGAGCAAACTGCTACTATTATTATTTTAAATTATCTCTCATTTAAAAGGGGTAGATTAGTGACACATCAGCCTTCCCCCAGATGCTGGATATATTTCAGTCTGACATTCCCTCTCCCTTCCCTTCAGACCCCAGGCAGTGAGGATTCCCTCAGCTCACGCACTCCCCAGCTCTCACGCACCCTTCTTGCCCCAGTTTGTGTGTTTCACACTAAACTAGACTTTCTGAATGGCAGGAGCTGTGCCTTCACCACTGTTATTCCTTAGCACCTAACTGGTGCTTAGTGCATCGTTGGTGCTCAGTCTTTGCTTACTACATACCCTATTTTTTTTGCCAGGTATGACCATTATAGTCACTGTCATCCTAACTTTGTAACTTACACATAGGCCCATATGGTCTAAATTCGGGAACTTGCTAATTTCTCATTAGGATATGAAATGGAGCAACCTGTGCAGAGTTCCACGCATGCGTTTGCCAGCGGAGAGCGGCCTCTGGCAACAGTGAACCTGACCCAAGTGTGTTTGGTCCGGCTCTGTCCTGGGAAGCTGATGGCCCAGTGGGCTTTCACCCACACACACTGTCAGGTGACCCTTCGGGCCTGGGCATTGCCCCTTCCTGCTGGGTTGGTACCATCTTCGAATGACAGCAAGGGCTCATAATCCCGCCTCTAGAAACCTGGCCTAAAGAAATAAACTGAGATGGGAACAAAGGATTCTACGTAGGCTGACCATCACCAGAGAACTTAGGATTGCAAACACCAGCAAACTCCTTACAGATGAACAACAGGGACATTTTAAATACATTGCAGCTCATCCACAGAAAGGCACAGAAGACTTTTTAAAAGATTCTGTTTCTGAAAACGTTTTACCAGGTTCAAAAATGCTCATGATATTAAGTACTATAACAAGAAAAACAATATACAAAACTGTATCTACCCTACCAAAAGCATTCAGTAGTGGGAGGGGAGAGTGTAGCCTTAACCAGGACCAGCAATCAGTATGCAACGGCGAATCAGGGAACAGAGGCTGAAATGTGAATCAGGAAGAGAAGATTCCCATGCTCCCCAAGGAAACGTTTCCCATGGCATGAGCCCACCTTGACGTAAAATGGCACATGATCTGGAAAGGAGACATGAGAAGGAACCTACTAAATGGGTGCTCATCTTTTTTTTTGAATTTTCTTGTTAGACTCGCTTTTCCACAATTTTACGACTGGGGGTAAGAAAAGATAAATGGGATTAAAAGAGAGAAAAGGAAGATGAATAGAGGCTCAGAGAATGGCTTGCAGCACCAGAGCAGGGGACAGATCACCCCCCCTCCCCAGTCAGACCGAGCTCTGGGGGTGGTTTCAGCTAGAGGTTAGGTGCCGGGTTAGAGCCAGGCCGCCTTCCTCTGCCACTCGCTGCTGTGAGCTTCTGGGCGAATCCCTTGGTCTCTTTAGGCTTTGATCTCTCCGTTGGCCTATGGACAACAGTAGACATAACTTGGTCATGTCTGCTTTAGGCAATATCATGAGCATTGAACGGCAGGCGGGCGGTCGGCAGAGCTCCTGCTTTGGGTGGTGGTGAGTTTTCGGCTGAGGGCCTGGCTCTTCCTTCAGCGTGTGCTCAGCGCAGAGGGCACTGGCTGGTTGTCTTCCCTGGTTTACTCTCTGCCGTCCCTCCTCAAACCGGGTGCCTGCCCCCCCACCCCCGGGCCGAGGGGCTCCGACGGTGAGGGTGACGAGGCACTCCTTCCTCATGCCAGCCTCCACGCCCACTTCGCCCTCTCCCCTGGCCCACTTTCCTTCCCCACACCTGCCACCACAGGCACCGGCCCAGGCTCTGGTCCTAGTCCTTCGGATCTGAGTCTCTGTTGAGGACCAGTCACTGTGATCTTTGCCTAAAGCAGTAGTTTTCAAGTTGGGAGGTGTTTCCTCCCACAGGTCATTGTAACACCTGGAGACATTAATGGTTGTCACAACTGGGCATGGGGGGGCTACTGACATCTAGTGGGTAGAGGTCAGGGATGCCGCTAAACACCCTCCTACAACAAACAACCACTGACAACCAAGAATTAGCTGACTCAAGACGTCAATACAGTAGTCCCCCCTTATCTTCAGGGGACATAATCCAAGACCCCCAATGGATGCCTGAAACCATGGAGAGTTCCAAATCCTACCTATACTATGTTTTTCCTATACATGCATACCTACGACAAAGTTTAATTTATAAATTAGGCACATTAAGAGATTAATAACAATAACTAATAGTAAGATAGAACAGTTATAATAATACACTGTCATAAAAGTTATGTGAATGTAGCATCTCTCTCTCTGAGAACCGAGATGGCTACTAAGTGGCTACCGGGCTATAGCACATACAGGTGGGTGCACCTGACACGGGATGATTCATGTCCCAGGTGAGACGAAGTGGGGCTGTGTGAGTTCAGCACACTGCTCAGAACACTGTGCATTTTAAAACTTATGAATTGTTTACTTCTGGAATTTTTCATTTACTATTTCAAACTGCCGTTGACCGCGGGTAAGTGAAACCCCAGGAAGTGAAACTGCAGGTAAGGGGGGATGACTGCGTTGCCACTGCTGAGAAGCCCTAGTGTAGACCAAGGGGCGCAGGGGAGGGGACGAGGGGCTTTGCACTCACGTTGGTTACAGAAACGTGCGCAGGTTCCCATTCTGAAGTTTCATAGCCCCTCTCCCCTGCTTCCCTGTCCACCAGCACCAACCGTGGACAATTTTTAGCTCAGAGGAATGCAGCGATGCTTCAGTTCTCTGTTTCAGTTTTAGGAAGCTTTACAAAAGGATCCTTAATAGATAAATCTGAGTTGCCTCACTCCATTGCCACACCTTGAGGCCTTGTCAGGTAATTACATCGTTGAGACGTGGTACACTCGTGTGCAGAGCTTTTCCCAGAGAGCTGATGCTAGATTACCTTCACGGCCCTTCAGCATACCTGAGAGGAGGGGACCACTAGACTCCGTCACTGAGCCTTTCCGAGGCACCTAAGTCAGACAGCGAAGAGATAATGGGCTCAGACCTCAACCGAGAGCTGCCACCTCAGCTGACAAAAGCCAACTGGTCACTTCAGCTGCTGCACACAGACTGTCCCGTTCAGGCCCAAGGCCCTCTGCTGGGCATGGCTACACCTTTGCCATGTTATAGTTGAAGAGACAGAATCAGAGGGTCAATAAACTCCTCTATGGGGCTCCTGTCACGCGGGTGTGTGTGTTAAATGTAAATCTTAGACCCAGTGTAAGGAGAGAGAAGTTTCAAGGGCATGACTACACTGCCTGGTACATTCTAAATGTACCATTCCCTCACGAGCTCAGGACCCCAAGCTGAGACGTGCATCTTTGTTCAGCTAAAAATGGAATCCATAATTACACTGTTTATCTGCTTCATTTCCTTAATGAGGGGGACTGTGGAAGCCCATTTCTGCCTGAGCACCACAAAGGTATCATTTGAGCAAAGTTGCACAAAGAGAATGGGCTTGCTGGCACCCGGTTATGAATGGGGGTGCATTCAAGACACAAAGGGAGAGGAGAGCTTTTCAAGTGGCAACTCTGTCCATCCCCAATTGTCTGCACATAATTACTGTGAACCCAAGTCAATTATTCTCATCAGGGACAGTTGTTGCTAAGGGGAAATTAAAGATATTCAGTTCTGTGGGGGCGTCGTTACAAGCGAGTGACGGGTCGTGGGGGCCTCTGCTATAGGTGTGCAGTGGACGTGGGCTGGGAGGGGGAGTGGTGTGATGGCAGAGAGTGTAGGAGGCTCCAGGATGCGGCCGCGGTGTGTTTCTGGGCGCCACCACTTTCAGCACTGTGACCTGGGGCGAGCTCCTTCATTTCTCTGAGCTCCAGATTCGTCGTCGGTGCTCAGGGCCCGGCGTGGTGTCTGACAGGTGGTGAGCACGGAGTGAGTGGGCCGCCAAGGTGGCAGTGGTTTTGCTGGGTAGGTAAATAATGGTCATGAGGAGTAGTCACTGTCTGTGGGACTCAAGGCAGGCTGTGTCTGCTTCCTGAACCCCAGTTTTCCCTCCTGGGAAGAGAATCGGCCTAGCTGAGCTCCATGACCCTTGTGTCCCTACACCTTTGTAAGAGTTAAAGCAGCCCTCATTAGGATGCAGGAGGCCTGAGTTATTGGTTTGCAATTTCATAGACAAATAGTAAAGACCGGCAAATATATGTGGTGTTTTCCAGAGTATTCCAGACAAAGAAAGGTCTTCACAATAAACCATGTTATTTAGATTAAATGTGGCTGTGGTTTTATATGATAATTTGTTCGTTTCCCAAAAGCACATCAAGCAACCTCCAGCCAATCGATAGTCACGCTGCAAATAGACTCAACGGTTTATCACCACATCAGTTTGGGTTCCCTACAGTTGTCAAAGGACCAAACATTTCATCTCCAGAAAGGATCAGAGCCGAATGAGTCTTGCCATTGAACTTGCTGGACTCATTCCATTGCAACTGGGCCCAGCCAATTAGAATTAGGGATGGTGCGATTATCGGGCTTATTTGAATCATATGTGCTGCCTATCTCAGCCTGTCCCAAAGACCATTCTTCCTTGCGTTCAGTGGCCAAGCTCCACAGGGCAGTTAAATGTGTATGAGCCAGGGAGCTAAAGTTCAAGGTTTGGCTCTGCTACATACTTCACTGGATGAATTTGGGCAATTTTCTCAGTCCTCTCCTCTATTTACTAATCTGCAAAACAGAGATAACAATTGTGTCCACCTAATTGTGTTTTTGTGTGTGTGTTTGTGACTTGTCTTACTGTTAGATTAATCCATGGAAATCTGGTGCATATCAATTTCTTAATAAGTTTAGCCATTACCATCAATAGGTTATTAGATGCCATCTGCTCGTGTCGTCTCCACTTATAATCTGTGCTGTTGTTTACATAATCTTTATTTCATTTTATCGGACTCATTTTTTTTTACATTTAAATAATGTAATTATTGAAATAGAACGTCAGTATCACTTGCCATACAGAGAAAGGAATTATACAAATGAGAACCATGAAACTAAAAAAGTGTCACCAAATTGTAGCCAGATACTCTGAGCTTTATGTGTGGCCTCCCGAGGTAAAAAGAGAGAAGAGCAAATGAGAGAAAGGTGGTAAGAACTCCCGACCATCAAACAAAGAGGCCCTCCTGACAAGATCAGAGGCAGTGAAAAGGACGGGAAGGGAACGGTTCCCACCAAGGGCCTCTCTGCTGTTACTGTGGGGCTTGGGCCACCCAAACTCACCTTGCCTTCCACTGACGGCGGGCAGTTGCCGTTAGGGACTGAGGTTCTCACATTTCTTTTGTCAGTTTTATTCAGAGAATTATTCACTATCCAGGGAGGACGTAATGACACTCTCTGTGCCCTGGCACTGCAGGGGGACAGACAGTGTCTGGGTCCGTGTCCTTCAGGAGCGGGATAGCTACCAGCTCTGTACTGTCAGTGGACTCAGGAGTCAGGAAGGCAGCCATCCGCTGGCCTTTTCTAGCCAAAGGATTCAGTGAAATGACCTGTGCAAGAGTCATGGGGGCAGTAAGCACGGGCACTTCAATAGCATTCCCAGTGTGCCAGCCACTTTCCATTGTTCATTCTTTTGATCCTCAAACAACCACGCGAGGTCGGTACTGTTATACCCATTTTGCAGATGAGGCCGTGAAGGTGTAGAGAGATTACAACATCATCTGAGACCACACAGCAGTGGCAGAATACACAACCCAGAGTTTGTTCTTAGCTTCTCCACAATTAGCCCAACTCCTGGCGTGTGGATGTGACTCTCTACCAGCTAGCATTTCGTGAAGGTTGTGTGTGCGTCCACGCATGTATGTGAAGTGTGCACGTGTGTCACTCTGCTGAGAACTATAGTGCTTAGGTCATTTATTCCTCAGAATGACCCTGCGGGCTAGCATGGCCATCTCCTCTTGCTGGTTGGTGTTCTCAGTGGTTAGATCATAGGCCTGCTCACTGAAGGGTCGAGGGGTCAATTCCCAGTCAAGGGCTGGTACCTGGGTTTCAGGTTCAATCCCTGGCCTGGGACGGGGTGAGTGTAGAAGGCAACCCAGTTTATGTCTCTCTCTCTCTCTCTCTCTCTGCCCCACCTTCCCTCCCTCCCTTCTACTCTCTCTAAAAATCAATGGAAAAAATATCCTCCAGTGAGGATTAACAACAAGAAAAAGCTAATTATGAGTCTTCTTTCTTTTGTTTTAAATAGGAAAAAACTACAGCACACTACACTTCAATCACAAACACCGAATTAATTTCCTCAAAATAATTAAAGCTCAGTGAAAAGCCTATACTATAAAAAACGATCACATCAGGATATAAATGCTTAGAGCTCGGCTCCCCGATCATCCAAGGATTATCATTGTTACTAAACGATTGTTCTGCATTCACAACCCGGTGATGGTTCACTTAGTGCCAGAACCGCCCAGTTGGACATTCCACAAAGCGCCTGCCCGTGGTTCTGACATCCAACCAGTCGTGTTTTGAATATAACATGAGACTTTGCCCCCCCATCATTTTCTTAAAATCTGTTGAGTTTTGCAATTGTAAATGTAAATTATATATATGCCTAT
Organism: Miniopterus natalensis; assembly: GCF_054644295.1. Lineage (NCBI taxonomy): Eukaryota > Metazoa > Chordata > Mammalia > Chiroptera > Miniopteridae > Miniopterus > Miniopterus natalensis. The sequence goes on from NC_142095.1 coordinate 38,268,064, forward strand.
AGCATATATTATATGCAATATATATTTATAAATACATGTTTATATTTTATATAAAGATCAGACAAAAACATAGGTACTGGAAACCTATAGGCATTCTACTGGGAAAATGTTAAGGAGAAGAATTTCCCGTGAAGGTACCTTGTTCTACCAACACCTCCATTTTACAGATGAGAATACTGAGGAGTAGCTAGAAGCAATGGAGCGGGGGATTGTGCTCCAGACTCCTCTGACTTCAGATCCTTCAACCTTAATCACTATGCTATAGCATCTGTCATCCTCATTGATATATATAACCTAACCTTTCAATTACAGCTGACATGCAATATTATATTAGCTTCAGGTGTACAACCCCATGATTAGACATTTAGATAATTTATGAAGCGATCACTCTGCTAAATCTCATACCCATCTGACACCATATCTAGTTATTACAAATTATTGACTGCATTGCCTTCACTGTGCTTTACATCCGTGACTGCTCTGTAACTACCAATTTGTACTTCTCAGTCCCTTCACTTTTCACCCATCCTCCCCACCCCCCTCCCCTCTCTGGCAACTGTCAAAATGTTCTCTGTATCTACGAGCCTGTTTCTGTTCTGCTTGTTCATTTATTTGGTGTTTAGATTCCACATAAGTGAAGTCATCTGGCATTTGCCTGTCTGACTTATTTCACTCAGCATAATACCGTCTAGGTCCATCCCTGTTGGTGCAAATGGCACGATTTTAGTCCTCTCTTAGGGCTGAATCATGCCCCGTGGAACATACGCACCGCTTCTTTCATTCATCTACTCATGGACACTTAAGTTGCTCCCGTATCTTGGCTCCTGTGAGTTCTGTCGTCTTCGTTTTAATGTCGCACTGGCCTCACCTGAATGCTAGCGCTGTTTTGTTACTGTTATCCACTATGGCTACTATTTTTATTAACTTACACTGACTTAGCACTCATGATGCTCCGGGTACTGTACTAAGTACTCACATATTTATTTACTTCTCACATCGGCCTCTGATAGAGGACCTATAGTATCCCCGGCTTACAAGTTTTAAACGTTGAGACTTAGAGAGGTTTGGGAACTTGCCCACTGGACGTAACTCGCTTAGATAATTTAATCAACCACAAGCCTTCACCAAGTGCCTACTATGTACTCATTTATGTACAGGGTTATTTAGTGCTGTATTACTGGACAGGGAACTTCATAATAGTAGGATTAGGCCCATGGCTTGGGTTCAAAGGCATTACGCATTTTACTAGTCCATATTTCAATTTTGTTTCTGTAATAAAACCATGCAATTGTATCATGACCTTTGTCTCACCCTAAATAATATGGTGTAACTTATATTTTATACATTTATTTAGATATACATATGCGTTTGTTGCTAAGTTCAAGTAAGTCTGAGGTCAGAGGCCCGGTGACTGATGTTGTCCCAGAAAGTAGAATTCTTATGATGCATAAATGATAGCTGATCAAGCCAACACAACTGCTCAAGGAATTATAGCTTATAGAGTTGCTTGGCAGATGAAATCGCTGGACTAATTAGAAAATAATGCATTATGCTGTGCCTAGAAAAATCACAGAGCAGCGGGAGTGGAGCTGCATTCTGAGTCCCTGCGGCTGCCAGTCACAATAAAGCCTGTGCCCTGCGTTTCTTATCTCTCTCTCTCTGTGTTTCATTCCTTCTCCCTGCAGCCCAGAAATTGAAACAGACCCTGGAGCCTTGTGATACTGAATATCCAGCATTTGTCTCTGAGCGCACCATCAAGGAAACCTCAGGGAACATTGCTTGTGAAGACTGCTCCAAGTAAGCCCCCCACGCCCTGCTCAGGGACTTGCCCAGATGGGCCGCACAGGACTCGGGGAGAGGGACACGTGGCCCTCTGGTGTGAGGAGGCCTGTCCCTCAGCTTGGAGGAAACGCCACCTGGCTCCCTTGGAGAGATCACTGGGACTTGGGGACGCATGCAGAACGCATTAGAACGCACCCTAGAGTGTGGGAGGGAGACTTTCGCTCTGTTTGCTGGCGGTTGGAAAAAGTCCTAATTTGTCTTTCCTCAGTTAACAGTTGGCAGTTTCAGGTATTTGTTCCAGGTGTCCTTACCAAAAACACCAAAAATTCAGATTCACCGAAGTCTGATGTGCTGAGAATGATGCTTGGAGGTTTCATGTGCATGTCCCTGATTACTAATGCTGGTGGGCCTGTTCTTTTTTTTCTTCTTAGCAGTTTTATTGGTTATTTGGGTTCCTGATCTCTTCATTCCTGTGTTCCTATTGGCAGGTCTCTGTTGGGTGGTGGATCTACTCCTAGTGATTTGGGAGCTCTTTCCATGTTTCGGATACAATCTGTTTGCAGTTATATGATTTGTATACGTGTCTTCCTGCTCCTGGGTCTGTCTCTTCACATTTAGAGATGTCCTTAGATGCACAGAAATTTGCTTTCACTTTTATTTTAATGTAGCTTAATTTATTCTTTCTTCAGGGATTTGTGTACTTGGTACCTTGTTTAAGAAATTTGTCTCTGCACTAATGTTATAAGGATAGTTTCATGTATTTTTATTCTGAATGCTTTAAAGGGCTGCCTTCCACACTCAGGGTTAATCCCCCTGGTGTGTGTGTGCGTGTGTGTGGCACAGGGTGTAGTGTAGTTTGGTCTTTTTCTATATAGTTGGCTTCGTAACCAGCATTTTTTATTGAGTCATCTTTATTTTCCAGCAAGTTTATTCTGACACCTGTGTCATGGGCTGAGTTCCCATCTATCTGCAGATCTGTCCCAGGCTTTATGGCTTGTCAGTGCCTCTGCCAACACCCTGGCTCTTCAATTATTATCACTTTATAATATGACTTGTTATTTAGAACAAATATCCTTTCATTTTCTTCTCCTAAGTCGCCTTGACTAGCCTTGCCTCTTTACTCTTACACATTAATTTTGGAATTAGCTCATGAATTTCCATGACTCATGCTAAAGCTTTGATTAACATTGCTATAGGTTTTATATTAATTTGAAGATAATTGCTATCTTTTATGATATTGGACCTTTCCCCTGATAAACCATGTATGTCTATTTATTTACATATGTCTCTTTCTATGCCTTTCAATAGTTTTATAATTTTATGTTAGATTTATAATTTCCCTTGCTAGCATAAATGGTATATATTTAAAACTACATTTTCTGATTGGTAATGGCTTTGAGAGCGTCACAGATTTCTATACCTTGAGTATCTTATGTCCAACAAATTGCTAAATGTTCTTTCAGATCTGACAGTTTCTGTATAGATTCTCTCGGGCTTTCTGCATAGACAGTAATATCACTTGTGAAAAGTTTCCTTTCTAATCTTTAAACTTAATTACTGATTTGTGTTTTATTACACTGGACTTCTGATACATAGTTGAGTAAAAGCAATGAGAGTAGGCGACCATGTTTTATACCTAATTTAAAGGAATTGCTCCTAATAATTCCATGTGAAGGATGATGTTTGCTGTAGGGTTTTTAGAGCCGTAGCAAAATATAAATAATATAAGATTTACCACTCTAACTATTTTTAAGTGTACAATTCAAGTGCATTAAGTAATCACAGTGTTGTGCAACCACAGCTATTACCCATTTCCCAAATTGCTGCAGGTTTTTGGTTGTTAACCATTTACTGAGTTAACAAAAACCTCCTTAAGATTGTTTGGTGCTACTGTTGTTATTCTGTGAAACTTGAATGGGTGTTGAATTTTATTTTTAAAATTTTCTACATACATTACTAAAATAATTTTAATTTTTACTATGCTTAGTTACATGGATATAATTTAATTTTTTTAATCATGAAATACATATATGCCACAAATGTCTTTAATAGTAGATAGGTTGTCTCATGTGAAAACATACTTGCTTTCCCATGATGGGCTTTCATTGTCAGGATCACAAAAAACAGTAACATGTTCAGGATTCATTGGCTCCTGTTAGATTGTGGACTTTTGCATCTGTGCCCACCAGGAGAGTGGGCTCTGCTTTTCCTCTCTCCTACTGTCATTTTATTGTCACAAAATTACTTGGAGAATTTTTCCTCTTTCTCTAATACCTTAACATTTTGTATAAGGCTAAACTATCGTTTTCTTGTAGGTTTGGTAAACTCATGAAACGATCAGTGACTGATGGATTTTTGTTTGTTTTTGTGTGAGTAAATTTTCAACTACTGGATTCGTTTCTTTAGCGGTTAACTGTCTCTTTGGAGTTTCTGTTTCTTTTTCGAAATGACTTTGGTGATGATATTTCTTAGAAAATGGCCTATTTCATCTCACTTTTCAAGGTTATTGCATGCACTTGTTAATAGAATTGTCTTTTGATTAAAAATGACAAATCTTGGTGATTTTGCCCCTTTTTAAATCAATCTCTCTCCCCCTCCCTCCCTCACTCTCCCCCCCCTCTGGGTAATTTAATATATAGGGCTTTCATTATTATTTAACTCTAACAGTGTTTTAATTTTCACAATTTTTTTGATCTATAATTTTTTAAATAGTGTTTTAAGATTTCCTAATATGTGGCATTTGAGGCTTTTTTATTATCAATGTCTAATTGAATGATGTTGTGGTCTGTTTAACACATGGCTTTTAGTATGTGTGGAGATTGGCTTTGTGTTCTAGCACTTGTCCATGTATTTTTGAAAGCAAGTTTCATTCTCTAATAGCCGGGTACAGGGATCAATATATTATTCATTTTTGTTATTTTGCGTCTGGATTTGTCTAATAAATAGAATATAGCTGAAATACCTCTGTCTGGTATTGGCAGCTTTGTTTGGATTTATTTCTATTTTTATTTTACATGCCCTCTACCCTTCATTCTCCTTCCTTCCTTCCTTCCTTCCTTCCTTCCTTCCTTCCTTCCTTCCTTCCTTCCTTCCTTCCTTCCTTCCTCCCTCCCTCCCTCCCTCCCTCCCTCCCTCCCTCCCTCCCTCCCTTCCTTCCTTCCTCCTTTCTTTCTTCCTTTCTTTCTTTTTCTTTCTTTCTTTCGTGCCTTCTATCTGATTTATTGAGTCTCCTCTAGTCTTTTCTGCCACTTACGAGTATGGGAATATGCACTCTTTGCTTTTCACCTTAACTTTTGTAATTGGTCAGGATTTCTTTTCTCCTCCAGGACAAAAGCTCAGAACCTCTAACTTAGAGTAGCCCCTATTTCTTTCACAGTCTACTTTGTCACACTTTACTTCTTCCATGTTTATAAACACACTATATGTTGCACTATTGTTGCTCCTGCGGGGGGTAAACACAATGTTTACCAGTTTGTTTACTCACCATTGCTTTTTTTCTTTTTTTACCCATTGCTGTTTTAGTTTTAGAGTATCTTATAAGTTTTTTCAGGAATGATCTGGGAGTGGTAAATTCTCTCATCCTTTGTCTAATACACCTTATTTAATAGGTACTCTGCAGGGATCATTTAACTTCATACTATCTAAATCGAAATTTTTAAAGATACTATTCTGTTGTCTTCTGGCTCTGAGTTTTGCACCTTTATAAGTAGTCTGGCTTTTCCCCCTCTCTGATGGCTTTTAAAGTGTTTACTCTCTCTTTATATGTCTGGATATAAATTTATTTCTGTTTGTTTATGTACTTTATTCGAGATAATTGCCTTCAACTTATATTAGCGTTCAGTAATTTCCTTTTGATTGTGTCTAGTCTGCTGCTGAGAGGATGCAATGAGTTTTTAATATGGATGTTTTTCTTTTTATTGCTAGAAGGTTTATTTGCTTTTTAAAAAAAATCTGTGTATTTTTTTATATAGAGGTTTAAGGTTTCTATACCTAATTATAAGGGCCTTTAAGATTATTTTAGTAGTTTAAATTCTGAGGGCACCAATCCTCTTGTTTCTTCTGTCTGCTTCCTTTAATGGCAGATTTTTCCCTATGTGTTTTGTCATTTTTAACTGTAAACTGATCCTTACTATTAATTATTATTTTTGTGGGAACAGTATAGAGCTTGAGTTTCTCTTCATGATAGGTTTGTATCTGGGCTTCAATCATGTATCCTATTGGTATTGACTGCCTGGGAATAATTGTTATGGAAGCTTTTGTGTTTAGGGGTTTCTGCATCATATAATTACGGGAAATGTTTGTCCTCGGCAGCATGTAGTTTAGGCCTAGAGTTTGATTTCTTCTGCTAATACCGGAGCTCCAGTCAGCACCACTTAGCTGTAAACGTGCAAGTTGGTTTTTAGCATCTTCTCCTGTTAAGTTTCTGTTGTTGTTTTTGTCTTGTTTTTTTGTATTGAAACATGCTTGCTTTGTTTTACTATTTCGCCCACCGTATCTCAGTGTTTAGGGCAGAATGGTTTCCATCCTTGCCCATCTGCCCCGGCATAGTTTCCTCCTGACCGAGGACCCCTGAGACCACCCACTCACGAGCGCGGCGGCCGAGTGGGTTAGTGCAGGAGCGCTGGTCAGAGGTCAGGGTGCGAGTCCCAACCCTGGCGGTGCTGACTGTGCGACCCCGAGCGAGAACCCAGCACTCTAACTCAGCTTCTCCTGGGCAACGTGGGTGTGAGAATAGTAAGCACATCACAGGCTTGTTGTAAGAATGAAGTGGGGAAATTTATGTTGTGAATTTAGCATAATGCCTGGAACAGAGTAAGTACTCAATAAATGGCCACATTGAATACAAGCGTAATACCATACCAGCTTAGTATAGGATAAAGCACAGACCATTCTGTTGAAATGTGAATATTCCTTTTCATAGTCTAACATCCCTTCACCACTGTAGTAAAAGGTACAGCATGTATGTGTCTCAGATGACCACAGTTCAGGTACGACTTAAGGAGTGTGGACAGTTCCTGGCTCTGTGGTTCTGTGAAGTGGCCTCCACTGTTTTTTTTAAGATTTCAACCCTTTTTTGACCTGAGGGCTATTATATCCCCAGTCATCACAACTACAAACTCCATGAGGTGGCCAATATCTCTTAGTGAATGATGGGCAGTCATATTTAGTAGAATAAGTTGGGTTTCTCATTTCCATTCTAAATGAGAACCAAGATAGATCATTGCTAGGGCAAGTCATATGTCTCTTTATTGACTTGTAATTAGAAACCGACAATGATGTGGTTTGATTAAAAGAAGTGACCCAGTGATTTCAAATGAAAGAGAAGACTACCTTTCATCCAGTGGGAGGTTCCTGCATCCCTGCTGCGGCCAGAACCTGCCAGAACTTTGGGAAATCCAGGGATGACTAAGAGAGAAAGGTGATGCAGAAGGGGTTTACATGCACCGTGACGGGCCTGTGTCAGACCTTGAGTTCCACGCTGGCTTGAAGACTCCTAGGAGGTTGGTATGTTGAGTGAGGCCATATGCAACTTGCTGGCCCCAGCGAAAAGCCACTGCAGGATTTGAAAGACTTGCCTTTCACAGCTTTATTGCAACACCACCACCCAGCAGCTCAGTGTTACCCCGCAGGAGCAAAACAGGGAAGCTCCGGGGTCTGAGTGGGGAGAGGAAAAGGGACTGCGCTTTCCCTTTCTTTTTTAATAAGCTCTTTATGGACGTATAGCACATACAGAAAAGTGTACAAACCAAACGTTTGCAGGTTGCAGAAACTTCACAAGGGGAACACATCTATATAACTAACACTCAGGTTAAGAGGCGAAAGAACAGTCCAGCCCCCAGAAGCCTCCCATCTGCCCCCTTCTAGGTACAACCCCAGTTGTCATAGGATAACCACCCTCTTGATTTCTTACATCATAATTGGTTTTACCTGTTTCGAATGTCAACTTGTGAGATAGCAATTCAGTTCATAAGGCATGAGAGCTGATGTGTGAATGACTTTGAAGGAGGTTTCTAAGGAGTTCACTTGAAAAACAATAGGGCCTTTGGAAAAAAATTAAAGACACCTTAGGACTTCAGTGAATGTTTCTAGTTTTTTTAATGATTTTTTATTTTTCGATTACAGTTGGAATACAATGTTCTTTTAACTTCAGGTGTACAACATATAATTAGATAGTTATGTACCTTACAAAGTGATCACCTCTATACTTTTAGTGCCCACCTGGCACCATACATAGTTATTACAATATCACTGACTATATTTTCAATGCTATATTTTACATCCCCACGGCTATTTTATAACTCCCAATTTTTATGTCTTAATCCCTTCCCCCTTTCCACCCATCCTCCAATTCCCTCCCATCTGGCAACCATCAAAATGCTCTCTGTATCTATGAGTTTGATTCTGTTTTGTTTATTTCATTTTAGAGTTGCCATACATAAGTGAAACATATGGTATTTGTCTTTGTCTGACTTATGTCACTTAGCCTAATACCCTATAGATCCATTCATGTTGCAGATGGAAAGATTTTTTATGGCTGAGTAATATTCCACTGTATATATGTACAAATTCAACAAGATTACTTCCATATCTCGGCCATTGTAAATAATACTGCAATGAACATAGGGTTGCAACTGTCTTCTTGAAATAGTGTTTTGGGTTTCTTGGGGTAAATACCCATAAGTGGTATGACTGGGTCCTCTTTTCTCTTGTTATAGCCTTTGTTTTAAAGTCCATTTTGTCTGATATAAGTATTGCTACCTTCGCTTATTTTTTTGTTTTCATTTTCATGAAATATCTTTTTTTAATCCCTTATTTTTCAGTCTGTGTGTGTCTTTAGATCTGCAGTGAGTCCCTTATGAACAGCATATGTAAAGGCTTTGTTTTCTTATCTACTCAGCTGCCCTGTGTCTTTTGATTGGAGCATTTAATCTATTTACATTTAAGGTAATTGTTGATAGATATGTAGTTATCCCCATTTTATCATTCATATATTTTTTTTAAATTTTTATTTATTGATTTTAGAGAGACAGAAAGGGAGAGAGAGAGAGAGAGGGAAACTTCGATGTGTTGTTCCATTCGTCTGTGCATTCATTAGTTTTTTCCTGCATGTGCCCTGACCAGGGATCAAACCTGCAACTTTGGTGTATTGGGACAACACTCTAACTGTCTGAGCTACCTGGCCAGGGCAATTATTCATATTTTTATCTTTCTTCTTCTTAAAGGAGTCCCTTTAACATTTCTCATAATACTGATTTGCTAGTGATGAGCTCCTTTAGCTTTTCCTAGTCCAGAAGCTCTTTATCTGCCCTTCAGTTCTAAATGATAGCTTTGCTGGCTGCCTCCCTACGTTTGTTTCTTTGTACAGAGCTGCCACATGTCCTGCTTTTGGTAAGGTGGCCTTATGTAGTAGGTGTCTGGGGCCCAGCGGCACAGTCTTCCTGGTCACCTGAGCCGGGTACTACAGGTGTGTCTCTTGTGTGCGTTGTATGTGCCCTCCTGTTGTAGTAGAGCCTTGATTTCTCTTGGTATGTCAGGGAGGGACTGGCCCTCGGGCTGATTGGTTGTGAGGACTCTCTGAGACTATAGTGGAGAAGTTGATGAGCAGAGGCTGACCCTATGGAGCAGAACTCACTTTAGTAGGGATCTGGTGCCTGCAGAGTCTTCCCTTTGACTCCAGCAGCCCTTTGTCTCACTCAGCCACAATCCCCACTGTTTTTCACAGCCAGAGTTATGGAGACTTCTCTTCCCAGCACTGGAACCCTGGGCTGGGGGGCCTGGGACCCTCAGAAGGCACCTCTAGAGCCAAGATACTTCTCTTGATTTTTACCCACGTGGGTTTGGGACCAGCCCGTTCCACATCTCTGCCCCTCCTACCAATCTTAATATGGCTTCTTCTGTATATTCTTAGTTATGGGATTTCTGTTCAGCTAGACTTTAAGTGGCTTTCAGTGCCGATTGTTCAGTAACTAGGCAATGTGAACACTCCATGCTTAGTGCCAGAATTAGGGCGTGTTACACAGGAGTATAGAAAGGAGGTCTGGGTTGGTCACGAAAGGCTTCCTGGAAGAAGTGGCCGAAAATCTCAGACCACCAGGATACAGAGGAGTTAGCAGGTACAAATACCCAGGCAGAAGGAAGAGCCTTGTGAGGCAAGATAAACTATGGCTTGTTCTACAAATTGTTAGAAGCCCAGGAAAGCTGGAACACAGCGTTGGGGTGAGGAGAGATGACAGAGGAGGTGAGGGATGAGTCAGGGCCATACTGTGCTGCCCCTTTGGCCCAGTCAAAGAGAACTCGTCCTTTGAAAGATTTCAAACACTGAATTCAAATGATTTCAAATGAAGTTGAAGGACACCAGTGTGGAACAGCAGAAAGGGTCTCTTTTTAGGAATAGAAACTGATAGACTGACTGGAGTTGAATGAGGAATCAATTCCTGGCTATATTTTTCTAATCAAAAACCTTTGTGAAGCTTTGTGAGAAAATTATGATATAATGCTCCCATCACATAAAAATAGGCTCATAAAAATAGTCTCTTTGGAGGCCTGAGAAAAATTGAGACTTTTACTTCTTGTGGGTATCCTTTCCTGGCTTTCTTTGCTACGTTCTATGAAATAAATTTACTAGAAAATGTATCTGAATAGTTACCAAAGTATTTGTGAAGGTAACATTTTGCATTTCGTGTGACATTTGTATTTCTAGAATGCAATATGTTAAGGAGAAAAATACTGACGTTTGTCGTCTCTCCCTTCCTGATGGCCAGTAGATTTTTCAGTATAATGGCCATTATGTTTGATGGCAACCAGGAGGCCAAACGTGCATGTCTCTTTCACATCTAATTTGTGTAGACTAGTCCTCTAAGACAATTACACATTTTTGACCAACTTTGTAGGTAACTTCAGGTCAGGGGCAGTGACATTTAAAAATAACACCATTCTACAGCATTTGGCGAGGAGAGAGCTGGAAACTGAGTTTGGTGAAAATTATAGTATTTCAGAAATTACGCACTAAGATCTTTTTCAAAGAAAAACATCTCGCCTCCCGCAATGGAACATACAAAACTGTGTCCGTTACAAACCATTCTCAAGGCAGCGATTACTTTCCTCCACAAGCAGCAGCAGACCAGAGAGCAACGGTCCCAGAGAACCGCACTTCCCATGGCTTCATGCTCTTGGATGGCTGCTAACAGTCGTCCCATCCCCTGGAAGACGTCCGTTGACTTTGGTGCCTGCCTGGACATCTGGCTAAAAGTCAGGACACCATGTCACACGGTTCTAGCCATATAGTAAAAGTCTTCTTGGTCTCCAGTGATCTCTGAAGACCGGCTGCTCCCAGCTCCATCTCTGTGCCCTGCTCCCGGAATCCCTTGACGGTTTTATGTGGAAAGTACATCAAGAGGTGACTCAGGGGCTCTAAATAGAAACCTTCAAATTGGCAACTCCGAACGTGGACATTTATCTGTGTATATTATGGAAAGATATATTATAACAGAGGGACAGTATGCAATGTTTAAAAAAGGATTTTCAAAAATATAGGGTTCATTAAGAATGCAGGAGCCTAAAAGAAAATAAGAATTTACATAAGAATGTCATTAGGGTTGGTGGCTTGGCTGCTTTAACCAATCATTTTTGTCATTCAATATCCCACTGATTATTAAATTAATCTGTTATTCAAACAACGATCGAAAACAACTCAGCCCATATTTTCTGGGCATTTGTAACTGTCAACAAGTTAACAAAACTGGATATCTAAAAGGAATGTAACGTTTTGCTCTTTTGCAACACATTGCTTTTCTTCTTGATAGCCCTTCAACCTTTGCTGAGAAAGGATCCACAAACGTTTCCTTGGAATGAAAATCAGTTGCTGAGTTAAATACGAATAGCCAGTTAAGAAAAAACATTTAATTTAAAAAAAAAAACCAACCCACAAAAATACATGTGTAATATTTGCAATGCCAGAGCTTTAAAGATCCTGTCACATTTCAATGCTGACAAGATATTAATTTCTAAGACAAATCCGTTTTTGTGGGTTATTTTTTTTTCCGTGTTTCTCTTTTTTGGTAGCATCACTCATCACTTTTCATATAAATTACGTCGCCATCAGTTTCACTTTGGGATCCGAACACGAGTTCTGCTCACCCTTCTGGACGCCCCCGAAGCTGCGGCTCCACTTTTCCTCTCTCATCACTTCTCCCCACGCGCCTTTCATTTGTCCGCTCAGCTGAAGGAAAGTAATTGGTCTCGAAGCTGTGTTGACATATCTCGCGGGCTCCAGTTCAGAGAAGCATGGTTCAGGGATTCCATTTGCCTACAAACTGCTCCAGTTTCCTGCTGAGGCCTCCCGCTGGGTGGGCCGCTGACCGCCACTCTTCAGACTGTTCTCGGCAGAGGCCCGCAGGTGTCCTTACCGAGGGGGCCTTCTGGAAACGACCTGTGCGAGGGACCCCTTGAACGCTGGGCACACGGTGTCTTCCTTGAGCAGAGGCGGAGAGGCTGGGCTACCTCACTTAGCGGTGCAAAGACGTCAACCAGTGATTCCAGCCTTCTGGGCTTCAGCCTGCTCATCTCTGCAAGGGACGTAATACCTGTCTCATAAGATCTATATATATATGTGGGTTAGCACAGTGCCCAGTCCTGAGTAAATGCTCCAGAAACGGGAGATATTTTTATAGAATTTACAATTCACAAACCCATGTGTGTTGACAGAGACGTAGGAAAACCACAGAACTCTAGTCGGTTCCCTCGCCCAGATCCCTTAGCCTGGAAGGTAAAGCTCATAGTTTCAATCAGGAAAAGTGGTTGGTGAGGATTTTGCTCCAAAGAAACTGGCCTAGATAAAGTAGATCTCAGATTTTTACTGCTTCGTGGATCTGCTGGAGCTCTTGGTTCATAAAAAAAGTGGGAATTCTAAATTAGGGACTACACATTCAGCAGTCATCAGCCACTTCATTACGCAAATTAGATACAGAGTTTGCCAGTGGGAGTACATTGTGTCATGAATAATATAATTTGTAGGCGTTAAAATGCAACAGTTTTTAGCCGCTTAATTTGCAAGTATGCGCTTATTTGTTGGAATATTTTTGTATCTCCTGCTCTATAGATTCTTGCCAAACTACTGTACTCAGTCTTGTTTAAAACATGTAAATAAGTGTGATTCAATTTCCCATGAAATAATCATTGGCCCTTTCAGCCGGCCTTAGTTCGCTTTTAAACAGCTCGACTTTCCACTCTACGGCAAGATTAACGCCAAGGCTCAGAGTCTTCCTTTTGGGAAGGAGGGCTGTGCATTTCTTTTCCCCAGGGTTTTCCACTGGTGTCATTTAGTCACTTCCACATTGCCATGGCGGCTGGTGATGTGCAGAGCTGGGGGTCACCCAAATCAAAGTAGTTCCTGTCACTCCGAGTGACACCGTGTCACGCCGGTGCGGTGACAGAAGACACAGCTCCTTCTCCCTGAGGAGGGGTGCAGAGCTGCACCCACAGTATTGACATCTTGCTTTCTGTTCTGCGTCTCAGGAGGTGGTAGAAAGAACGACTGGACCCTAATAGTGATTTCTTTCCATGACAAAAGACTTAAAATATGACTATCAAACCTAAAAGCATTTGAGCAAGGTGCCCTGTAACATTGACGACGTGCCACTCACCTGGGCTACACTGTTTTTATACCATGGGTCTGGGACCAGGTTTGAACAGTTCCGCGCTCTTCCAGTGAACAACCTGGGCAGCGCTATGCTTGCGGCCTTTCAAAACATCTTGGCTTTAAACTTTAAAAAAAGGGCAAAGGGAGGTCAACGCTTATCTTGGGAGTTTTATTTTGAATTATTGAAATAGCTCCAGGAGTTGAAAATGTCGTCCAAAAAAATTAGAATAATTGGGATGAAAACCTTTGGATTTTTCTACCAATTCTTCTCAATGTCAAATCAATGAGGCCCTTTACTGGAGACAGGACTTCCCTGATTCTCTTTCTCAGGTGCTCAGAGGGGGGAAAAAGTGCCCTTATTTCCAGACGCTGCGATGATTACCACTTTGGGGTTCCAGATAGAATGGCCGTTGTTGTGTGAGTGTTGCTATCTTTACTCGCCCTTTGATAAGCGGTGTTTGGAGAGGTTTTAGTACAGGAAATGTTGTAAATTACTGTTTTCCCTCGCGAGTCCATGATGCAAAATGAGAGGGGCGCATGTCTGTAATGACTAGGCAGGTCTCTACCTGACGTGAATTAGCCTCACAAACAATTTCCCATTTGTACATTTCTTAATGTGTGGGAAAGCGGGTGGGAGCACATGTCAGCCTGGCTGGGCTCACAACCCAGGGAGGCTTGCTTTCCTCTCCCATGCTGGAGGGTAGGAGACCAGCAGAGCCAAGGACTATTTTTGGAATGTTTATTTGCATGTGGAATGGAGGGGTGCAGAGCTGCACCCACGCTATTGAGCTGCATTTCTGCGGTGTATTGTCTTGGTCCCAATGGCTGTTTGTGCTGTGATTCCCGCCGACCCTACCTCAAAGAGCAGCCTGTGTTCCTCCCGTGGGCTGCCCTGGGCTGCACCTGAAGTGGCTTAGCAAGTTGCCAAAACCCTATAGATGTGTGTTTATTAACTCTCCAGCTTGCCCTCCATGTGTTTAGCTTGGAAAGAGTTCCTGTGTTCCTATGGGTATTAAAAACCCATCTGATGTATTAAAGGAGCTCAGAGGATCAAAGCAGAATGCTGCTTGAAATGCAGCGTATTGAATGGAGACGTAAGATTTCTAGACACAGACCACTTTTTCATGGGACATGTTATATACTTGAGGAGGAAATTCATTTTTTTAGTGATCAGCTTTTCTTTGGGACTTGGAATTTCTCTTTTCCTTCAGGTGACCTCCACTCCCACCTCTTTAGGATAACTCATGATTTGGACAAGAAGACCCCTTGGCAGAGAGGCAGGTATTCAACCTGGATAGAGTTCTCATGCTGATGTAGCCCCAGAACCTTAGCGAGCATATCAGCCACTGGCTAATGACCAAGGTCTTTGTGCAATGGGAAGAAAAATGGGTGGAGAGGGTACAAAATGAGGACCAGAGTCACCCGTGATCCACGATAATTAGAGGTGTCGGTGATCAAAGTCAGAAGGATGTGAGAGAAATTCCCAGGCTCGAATCACTCTGTCAGAGGCTTCGCAGACAACAACTGCTACCCTGACTGTTAGAAAACAAATTATATATTTCATGAGTGATTCCATGGCTATTGAAGTCGATCGCCCCTGCAATCTCGGCTTGTTTCGGTAACTCGAAGCTTATGTGAGAATCCCTCTGCGGTAACTGTTTACTGAATGCCTACTTTATACCAGGAGCTTCGTGTCTGTTTCCACACTTATTTTCCTTTCCGTTGTTTCATTTCATCTGCTTTTCACCAAGTAGGAACCTGGGGCTCTTGAAGGAGTTCAGTCCCTTGACCAGGGTGTTGCAGAGCTAAGCGCGAGATCTGAGCTGGATCAAGTTGTGCCTGACTCCGAAGCTTGACAGAATTCCTGTGACATCCGGTTAAATGCTTCTCTGTCATGATACCAAGTCACCTACGTAGCCACACATCAGACCCAGGCCATCTCACCATCAGGGGTTGCTTTGGAAACTGACAGTTCCTCCATCCACTTGACGTATGGGAAGCAATCCACAAACGTCCAGCTTGACAAGAGCCACACACTTTCTGGGCGGCAGTGTCTGCGGATGTCCCTCAGGCCTGCTGGGGGCTCTCTGGCAGCACTTGCCTCATTCGTTTGAAGCATCTGTTTATTTGTCATCTTTCCCCCTCACATCCGGTGAAATTGGCTGGGACAGTGGTTAAGAGTAGTCCTGGCTTTGGTGTCGTGTAAACCTGGGTTTGTGTTCTCAAAGCCGTCACTTCCTAACTGGGCCGTCTTTGCCCGCAAGGGGCTTACTCCTGCTCCTTGCCGACGGCGTGGCTGTAAAGTGAAGATGCTGACGGTGCCCACAGGGGGTTGGGTTGCTGTGCCCATCACAAAGCACAATTATTAAGAAGGCTTCCTCCAGTGTCTGGGGTTTAGTTGGCCCTCAATAGCTGGGAGGTCTGATACTGAATTCTTTGTAGATGGGGACATGCCATGTTTAATTCCTATATTCCTAACGCTTAACATAGGGCCTTGTATATAAAATAGTGGTCAGAAAATTGTTGATTGAAGGGAAGTTTCCCAAGAGAATAATAACCTTGCAAAGTGTGAGCCACAGGGGAGGGGTGGGTGTGTAATTCTAGTAGCTGGGACACCTGCTATTTAGTGTGATGTTTGAAAACAAGTATCTGTTTTGAAAACAACTAGAAGCTCAGATTCCCAAGAACCAAAAGAGAGCTCTGTGATTTTCCTTACGAAAAGAGAAGGTGGTCCTGAGAAGGGAGGGGGCTTGCCTGGTCCCATAAGGAAGGAGCAGCTGACGCCAGACGCCAAGCCCAACAGACAGCCTGCCATTCAGGGATCTTTCTCTGCGTCACCGCCATAGCCGATAACTTTTAAACAACTAGGTAACTAACTAAATACATAATTAAATACAGGGTGGGGCAAAAGTAGGTTTACAGTTGTGAGTACAGGAAACACAGAGTTTATTCTCGTATTATTATTTATTAACTATTGTATTATTTTCCATATGAACAACTCTAAACCTACTTTTGCCCCACCCGGTGTTATACAAAGTATGATGCACAAACACAGTAAATAATTTGAGTACATGGTACATAAGAGTATATAGTGAGAATTAAGTCTCCCCCGACCCATGACTCCTGCGGCCTCTCCAGAGGTGCAAGCGCTGTGTCCAGGTCCTAGTAGAGTCCTCCGGGGGTGCCTCATGCCAGTGTAGGCACACAGCGTGGCCTGCACTGACAGCTCCATCACTTTTTTTTTTTTACAGGATGATAGCATACTATACGCACTGTACTTCACTTCTTTTTTCACTTGATAGATCTGAAACTATCTTCTCTTTTTTTTTTTTTTTTTTTTTAATGGTTACCTGAGATTCCATTTTGGAGGATGTTTTCCTTTAACCCAGATTGGATGGTTGTTGTTTCAAAATGTTGGCTACTTGAAACAAAATTGAAGGGAATATCCTTCTGTAATATGTAATTTGTGCAAGTGATAAATTGCCGGAAGAATTGATGGGCCAAAGGGTCTGCGTATTTGTAATATTGATAGATCCTGCAAATATGCACTCTGGAGATGTTAAATTGATTTGCCCTTCTACAAATTTATGAGAATATATGTTAGCTATACTCTTATCAATACAGTGTGTTATCAGAATCTTTTGCCCTTTGCCAATCTGGTAGATTAAAAATGGAATGGCATTATCTTAACTTTTCTTTTCATGACTGAGATTAAATATATGTGTTTCATATTTCTCTTTCCGTATATTAATTATAGCCTTTCCTCCATTTCTCTCTTACGTTGTTAGTCATGTTGTTAGTCTCTTCTTTTAAGGTGTTACACTTTTATATTGACCTTATGTAATAAGAAAACTATTTTCTTATTTATTGCATTAAAAACATAGTTTATTATAACTATTTTTTTTTTCATTACAAAAATAGTACATGGGTATTATGCAAATGGTAGAGAATTATCTACAGTCTCTACCATTTATATCTGGAAGTAAAACTACTGATAAATTTTCGTGTATTTGCTTCCATTCATGTTTTCTGTTTTTGTATGTGTGTTTTTCAAAATTGACACAATATTATAAATAGTTTTATAATGCCTTCTTTTAACTTGAAATGTCAGAAGTATATTTCATTGTCCTTAAATACTTCTGCAACATAATTTTTAGAAATACCCACACAGGGCTTTGGCTCGATAGCTCAGTTGGTTAGAGCATTGTACCAATACACCAGGGTTGTGGGTTTGATCCCCGATCTGGTCACATACAGGAATCAAACAGTGAATGCACAAATAAGTGGAACAGCAGCCCTGGCCAGTGTGGCTCAATTGGTTGGAGTATCATCCTGTGCAATGAAAGGTTACGGGTTTGATTCCCAGTCAGGACACATACCTAGGTTTCGGGTTCCATCCTCAGTCAGGGCACGTAAGGAAGGCAACCAATCGATGTTTCTCTCTCTTTCTCTCAAATCAATAAATAGAAATTTTAAAAATGAAAATAACACACAGTATACAGATTTACCTGTTTCTTTAGTAACCCCAATTAGAGTGTTTGTAACATGTGCTATATGAGTAATGCCATCACAGATGAGTGTCTTACTCCTAAAACTGTGTATCTGTGTAATGACACTATTAGTATCAATTCCTAGAAGTAAAATAGTTGGGAACCATTCTTTATTAAGATAAATCTTGATGAGGGTTAGTTACACAGAATAGATATAAATGTTGACTTTTCTTTGGATTCCTTTTTCTGTTGCTTATTTATGGGGATAGAAAAGAACTTATTGGTACAAGAGATAATAGGTGGAAGTTGTTTTCCAAAAAAGCTTCTCCAGGACAACAGGATGCCTGCTGAGAGTGGAAAAGTAAGTGGTGTAAGCATTTATTTCTCATGCTAAGGTGATGGGAGACTCCTGTTTATAATTTAGCCTAAGACGTAAGAAAAATAGAAAGTACATCCGTGATAGACAGGTTTATACACTTAATGCTTTTGTTAGTAATTATTTATAAACCTCCTTACATTATTGTTTTTAAGTCCAGTTTTGAGAAAAGGTATTGCCTCCTAGCAGGGTGCCAAGCTAATTATTTCAACTTAATAATAAGCAACATTAAAATGACATTACACAGGCGTGGTGAGGGGTCACAGAAAAACGAGCTTCAGAAACACTTTCTGAATGTGTGAGCATGGCTCTAAGTACAACTAATCAGGAAAATTAAAGCAACATGAAAAATTGTTGGGATTAATGAGCCCTGATGAAAACAGGATGAAGGACTCAGTGTGTGTAGAAAGTCACGCAGTTCTCTGAGCAGGCCTGTGTGCTGCGCGATGCTCTTCCAGGCTGCAGTGAGGCCCTCCAATGAATTATGCTAATGCTATTGATTCCAGCCATTTCCTGACTGGCCTGTTCATCTGTTCTTCTGTCATCTCTCCCTTAGAAAGAACTCTGGCTTCAAGTGCATGCCTATCATGCTCTGAAAATTGAATTGGTTTTTGGGAAAGGAGGCAAAATAAATAATATGCAAACTTGTTTTCTGTATTTGGAAACCACAGGCTAGAGGAAAAAGAGCTGAACGGTCAGAGTGTTTACGATAATTCTAGAAATGCTTTCAAGCTTTGTCTCAGCATGTTATGGGAACAGGTAAATGCAGATAAGCATTTAGTAATTCACGGGCTGGGGTGCAGGTTAAAATATACTGGCCCCAGTGATGGAGATGAGTCAAGAGAAAGGTCTCGAATGTTTGTTAGCTCAGATTCTCCACTGAGCCTGGCTGTTACAATTGCACATCAGTCTCAGCTGTTTCCTGAACAGTGGTCTCAAGTTGTTTTAAAAGGTAAAGTTGGGCCCAGCCGGCATGGCTCAGCGGTTGAACATCGACTTAAGATCCAGGGGATCGGGGTTCGATTCCCGGTTGGGGCACATGCCCGGGTGGTGGGCTCGATCCCCAGTCGGGGGTGTGCAGGAGGCAGCCGATCAATGACTCTCTCATCATTGATGTTCCTCTCTCTCTCTCTCCCTCTCCCTTCCTCTCTCTGAAATCAATAAAGATATATTTTTTAAAAAAGAAAGAAAGAGAGAGAGAGAGCGAGAAGAAAGAAAGAAAATGACCTTAAAAAAAATAAAAGTTAACTTGGACAAGGTCAAAGTGATGACTGTTCTCCTAGGGGCACCTGTACCTGTGGGCAGTTTTATGAGACCATTCAGCTTAGACTATTCACCACATAATAAGCCAGTTAGCTGTACCTTGACGATCTCCTCTCTTATATTATTAGGACATCCTTGTGATTTATTTTTAAGGTGATCACCATGAGCAAAGGAATTTTATTTTTTGCTTTTTAAAGTGATGTCATGATCTACATTTTGTTTTCATCTTTCAGAATGCCTGTCAGTAGTTCTCAAGCTCAGGATGACGCTCATCAGAATCATTGGGGGATCCTTGTAGAAATGTATGTTCCTGGGCCTTGCCCTGGACCGGCTGATTTCCAGTCTCCAGGGGTCGGGTCTGGGAATCTGTATTTTGGCCAGGTTCCTCAGATGTTTCTGATGAACAGCCAGGCTGGGAGACTTCTGCAGGATCTCTAAGGAGAGAATACAATAGGAAGTGACAGTGCTTTCCTGGACTTCTTCTCCAAAAGCTGGATTCTCTCACTTATTTTCTTATTGGCATAAACTAGGAAGAAGGCAGAAATAACTAAGAAAAACAAACAAAAAATAAACCAAAGGTAAAATAATGCCAGAAGGTTCATTTGCACCTCACCCCCCACCTCCCCCCGAAGATTCAGAAGTTGTTTGTAATGATGTCCCACCACCGTCGGTTGAAGGTGTTGTTATAATGCATCCGGCTCAGAGAGAGAGAGGGCCGACCTAGTGTTTAAAGTTAAGTTTATGGAAAATGAGTGACAGTGGAAAAGGGGTGAGTAAACCATAAGTGGACTCTGAATCAGGGCTTCAGGAAAACCTGAACAGAATCTGTCATCAGCACTTTGGGGAGGAGGAATTTCAGAACTCCTGTCCTGGGATCTTAGAGAAAACAGGTAATACCTCCCTGCAAGAGGGTGTGCCCACCGTAAACCAAAGCCAGGATGCAGGAAGTCAGTCATCGCCTTTCCTTGAGAAAGGGAAGAGAGTAAATAGGAGGGGATTTCTCCCAATTACCATGCCCTGATTTTTGAAGGAGGAGACAAATGAACTGCTTAGTGCATCATGGCAGACATTTCCCCTCTCACTTCTGTGCATGTTGTCTTTCTTTTTAGAAATTGTCTTCTGCAATGTCACTTTTCTCCTCTGAAGTAGTCCTTTTTATTCTAGCATTAAACATTTTTTAAAAAACAAATAGTATAATGTACAACCCTACTGTTTTTAGATCAAAGTAAATATATTTTATTGAATGCATTTATTTATGAAATAATTTGTTCCCTGCGTACACATGGGGTGACAGACACAGTGGTGAGCACCAGAGATTAAAAATCATATAAATTGGGCCTGGCCGGCATGACTCAGTGGTTGAGCATTTACCAGGACATTACGGTTCTATTCCCACTCAGAGCACATGCCTGGGTTGCAGGCTCGAGCTCTAGTCGGGGGCGTGCAGGAGGCAGCCGATCAATGACTCTTATCATTGATGTTTCTCTCTCTCCCTCTCCCTCCTGTCTCTCTGAAATCAGTTATATATCATATAAATTGGGCTTTTGCCCTTCAGTTTGTAATCTAGTAGTATGGCCTTCTTGAGAAGTCATTGCATCCCCATAACAACTTGTTTTGCCTAGTTTCAAAGATTCTCCTTCCCTCTCACTAACATCCATGATGAGGTAGTTGCTTCTAAAAGTTGGGCTATTTTGTCCAAATAGACATGAAAACCTCGAGCAACCAAGTTATGTTCAGGTTGGAAAATTTGGTCATAGTACCTAAATGCATACTAAGGTCCTTGAGTGTGTTCATTTTCTTTTAAACCTTTCATTTTTTTGTACCCCTTAATTTACCATGGTGAACATACCAGTTACCATTTTTCATCCTAAAGTTTTCATGCTGGAGACAGAGCTTGGGTTTCTTGAGGCCGTATTCATCCATGGGCTTGAGAAGTACTGTATGAACATGTAGCACAGGTGTGACATGAGACGCTGTATGTGCACATGTAAATAGTCATCTGCAAGAACTTAGTAAAATGCTATATATGGGTTTATGATACATCTACAGGCATGAGGTTAAGTGCTGTGTGTGTATCCGAGTATTTAGAGATATGAAATGTGGTATAGGCATGGATTAATATAAATTCACAAGTACAAAAGGCCGTTAGTCCTTACTCCTCTTAGAGAGTTAGAATTCATTTTAGCCTGTTAAAGTTTCAGGGAAGCCTTACAGTAAGCAAGTCTACTGAGCTCTTTTTAACTGAGAGTTCGCCAGACATTCATCAAAACTTGACAGAATAGTTTCACAAAGTCCATCTTGAGAATCATTCTGTTAGGCTAATAATTTCAACTACTGATTGAATGAGATAGAAGTCAATCATGACTCTTGAGATATTTATAAGACAGTAAATGCTTTGGACATTATCATGCTAAGATAAATGAAGTAGCCTAGGATGTTGGAGATAACTATCTATATCTATATCTATATCTATATCTATATCTATATCTATATCTATATCTATATCTATATCTATATCTATATCATCTATATCTATATCTATATCTATATTATCTATCTATATCTATCATCATCTATATCTATATATAACCATCTATATCTATAGCTATATCATCTATATATATCTACATATACTAAATATGTAAATATTAATCAATAGGTGCATTTATTTAGCTAGGAGGTTTAGTTGTACAGACTAGACTAGAGCCTTGTGCCAAAGAAAAGACAGTCATCCTTGTCTGCTGGGTGTGCAAATCAGAGGTGCTCCCCTTGCCTGTTCAGTTAAAAACAACAACAACAAACAGAAAGGGAGGACACGTTGGTACAGAGAAGATTCTTCTAGCTCCTTCTTAAAATACATTTCTTAAAAATAGAACCATAGAGAAACTTAAAAGAGGCGTCAACGCTCATTTCCACTTCCTTAGAATGCAAAGAACAGTGAGTGAGTCCCATGTCAGGACCTTGGCAAAAATGTCCATCCTCGGCTCATGCCCAGCCCGTCCTCCTGTGCTAGTCTTTTATCTGTCACAAGTGATCCTTTGGAAATTGATGTGAAAGGGTCAGATTTCAGGAGAATACTTGACACGTAAATTTCTTTATGACCTTTTCGTAGTCATTGCAAAAGATTCATTTTTAACTCTTTTATGGGTATGCGATAAACACAAAATTCGGAAGAGTAGTGTAATGGACTAGCACCTATGACACAGCTTCCACAATTGTCAACTTTTACCAACCTTATCTCACAGTAACCCCATCTACATTCTTATGATTATTAATCATTAGTCCTACAACTATTATTATTTTGCTTGAATATTTTAAAGCAGATCCCTGACAACATATTTTTTATTTTTAAATATTTTATAATCCATCTCTTACAGATAAGGACTTGAAAAAAAATTTTAATTCCCTATTATCACACCCTACAAAATTAACAGTTAATTCCTGCATATTACTTTATACCCTATTTATATTCAAAATTCCCCAATTATCTCAAATGGCCTTTCATTTTTGGTTTGTTTGAAGCAGAACCAAGTGAATTGCATGCATTGCCTTTAACTGGGAGGTTATTTGTTCTATAGGATGCCCTATGTTCTGCATTTGGTATCAAGTATGTTTTTATGTACCTGTTAGCCCCCTGTCTGTATGTCTTCTTTAGAAAAGTGTCTGTTCAGTTCCTCTGCCCATTTTTTTTAAAACAGGTTGCTTGGTTTTGTGCTGTTTTGCCCATTTTTAAAAAATTGGGTGGTGGTTGTTTTTTTAATTGAGTCGTTGATATTTTTTTGCAAATTCTAGGTACATAGAATGATGTCCTTTGAAAATATATTCTTCAAGCTTGTGACTTGTCCTTTTATACTCTTTACAACGTCTTTCACAGAGCAGAAAGTCGTTAATTTGGTTGAGATCCCATTAATTGATTTTTAATGGATCATGTTTTTGTTTCATATCTAAGAAATCTTTGCCTAACCCAAGGTCACAAATATTTTTTTCTATATTTCCTTCTAAAAAGTTTTTATTCTTCAACTTTACATTGACATTTTTGATCCATTTTGAATTATATTTGTACATGGTATGAGGTACAATTGAGGTATTTTTTTTGCATATAGATACTTAATTATTTTACTGTCATTTGTTGAAAAGACTATACTTTCTCCACTGAGTTACTTTTGTACCTTTGTTGAAAATCAGATGACTATATGTGTGTATGTCTATGTCTAGACTCTGTATTATTCAATGGATCTACACGTTTATCTTTTTCCCAATACCAAACTGTATTGATTATTTTAGCATTCTATTAATTTTGGAAATCAGGTATTAAGAATTTGTAACCTTTTTATACTTTTTAAAATTACTCTGTCTATTCTAGTACATTTACCTTTCCATGTAAATTTTGGAAAAAGCTTGTCAATTTCTATAAAAATTTTTAACGGGATTTTGTTTGAAATGGGGTTGACTGTATAGCTCACTTTGGAGAACTGGCACTGTAGCACGACTGAGTCTTTCACTATGTAGACATGCTAAATCTCTCCAGTTATTTTGGTCTTCTTTGAATTTTTTCATCAGTGTTTTATAGTTTTCGGCTTACAGGTTTTTCAAGTATTTCAATAGAGTTATACCTAAGTATTTGCTGTTCCTTTGCTACTATTTTAAATTATACTTTTTCATTTTCATTTCCAACTGTTAGTTGCTAGTATATAGAAATACAGTTGATTTTTGCATGTTGATCTTATATTCTGCCACCTTAAGAAACTGACTTACTAATTCTACTTACTTTTTCTGTAGCTTCTTTAGGGTGTTCCACATAGACAAATCATGTCATATGTGCATAGAGACAGTCATATTTCTTTCTTTCCACTCTGCGTGACTTTTATTTTCTTGCCTTATTGCACTGACTAGGATCTTCAGGGTGATGTTTACTAGGAGAGCTTGAGCAAGCAGCCTTGTCATGTTCTCAATCATAGAGAGAAAGCATTTAGAATTATTATTATGTCTAGTATTAGCTATTAGGGTTTTTTTTTTTTTAGATGCCCTTTATTAGGTTAAGGGAATTTCTTCTTTTTCCTAACTTGAGACTTATTATTTATTTATTTATTTATTTATCATGAAAGGATACAAAAATTTCTCATTTTTTAATCCTTCTTGTTACTGGCATGGTTTTCCTATCTTAGTCTTGATATATGTATTACATTGTTTTTTAAATGTTGAACCACTCTTGCATTCCTGGGGTGGTTATATATGGCTGTATTCTAATTGCCGATATGATGCTGTGGCATTTTTGCTCTGTGTTAACATGGTCCATTGATGTGTAATGTTTTCTTTTCTTGTTGTATTGTTGCCTTGTTTGGGTATCAGGATAATCTGGCCTCCTGAAAAGACATATGAAATCTTGTCTCCTCTTTTATATTCTAGAAGATTTTGTGTAGAATCTATTATTTCTTCCTTAAATCTGTAGTAGAATTCCCCAAGGAAAACTTCTGGGCCGGGACATTTCTTTGTGGAAAAAATTTTAACTACAAATTTAACATCCTGAATCAGTATAGGACTATTGAGGTTAATCTGTTTCTTCTTGGGTGAGCTTTGGTAGATTGTGTCCCTCAAGGAATTTGTATAGTTCATCTGAGTTGTCAGATGTATAGACTTACAGTGTTTTTCTGTATCCCCTATTATCATTCTCATATCTATGAGCTATCGTGATGTCCCCTCTTTCATTAATGACTGTTTTAGCTGGAATCATCTCTCTTTTATACTTGATAATAAAAAAACAGGCTAGATGTTTATTAGTTTTGTTGATCATTTTTAAGAACCAACTTTTAATTTCATTAATTTCTCTATTGATTTTTATTCTCAAGTTTATTGTTTTCCTCTTAGCTTTAGTGCTTCCTTTGCCATCCTTGTTTCGATTTTCTCTCTTTCAATTTTTTTTTTAATAATGAAAAATTATATTGTTGATTTGCCCCTTTTGCCTTTTATAATTTAAGCATCTAATACGAGAAATCTTCCTTGAAGCACTTCTTTAACTGTGTCCCGTCAATTTTAATCCAAGTTGTTTATTTTTTTCTTTATTAAATAGCATTTTCAAAATATTTCAGAATACTTTCTCCTTTTCCCCCATAGCTTCCTCTTTAGCTTTAGGTTTATTTTGAAACATGTTCAATTTCAAAATATTTGGAGAGTTTCCAGAAATCTTTCTGTCATTGATTTTGGGTTTAATTTCATTATTGCTTGGGAACATTCTTTGTATAATTCTATTTTTTTTTTTAATTTTCAAAGATTTGCTTAATGACATCTAACAAGACCTAATTTGATGAATGTTTCACATGCACTTGAAAAAAATGTATATTGTGCTGTTGTTGATTAGAGTGTTCATACATATCAATGACGTAAACTTGTTTCTACATCCGTAACAGTTTTCTATTTGTTCCATTTTTTCTACTAATGACCAAAAGTAGACTTTTGAAGTTTTCAACTGTAATTGTGGACTTGCCTGTATTTTTTTCTTTCAGTGTGTGTTAGTTTTTGCTTCATTTATTCTGATATTTGGTTGTTAGGTGCATACACATTTAGTGTTGTTATGACTCTTCGGTGAATTGACTCTATTGTTTTATGACACTCTCTTTATAATTGTAACATTCCTTGTTCTGAAGTACACTTTGTCTGATACTAATACAGGGGTGGGCAAAGTAGGTTTACAGTTGTTTGTATGAAAAATAATATGATAATTAAGAATTAGTAATACAAGAATAAACTGTGTTTCATGTACTCACAGCAGTAAACCTACTTTTGCCCACCCCGTAGAGCAGCGCCAGCTTCCCCTTGAATGATATTTTTATACTACATTTTCTTTCCATCTTTTCACAATGAGCTTATCTCTGTGTTCATAATTATAGGGTTTCTTATAGGCAGGATGGAGTTGGATCAGACTTTTTCTTATCCAGGATGTCAATCTCAATCTTATAATGGGCATGTTTAGGCCATTTATTTTAAAGTAGCTATTGATATGTTTGGCTTAAAATCAACCATGTTTTTGGTTGTTTTCTGGTTGTTATTTGCTTCTTTGTTTATTTTTCCCTTTTTTTCTACTGCCTTCTTGTATATTGAGTGTTTTGTGATTCTATTTTTTTTTTTTTTTTTCTCCTGCTACTGGCTTATTTTTTAAACTTTTAAAAAAGACTTTGTAAGTGATTGTACTAAGGTTTACAGCACACATCTTTAATTTCTCATGGTTTACTTTCAAACTGTATTGTACTGTTTCATGTGTAGTTTGCAGATCTTATGATTATATGCTCCCAATTCCTCTCTTGCATTTTAGGCCAATCAGTATTTCTTCTATATATTTTCTGGCCCAGTCTCTCTTTACACAACTCTGGGATTCCAAATACATGTTTGTTAGACTGCTTGATACTGTGTCATTGCTTATTGGAGTTTTGTTCCTTTTCATTTCAATCTCCCCACCCCCCAATCTTTCTGTTCTCCAGTTTGGATGGTAGCCATTGAGTTGGCTTCAAGTTTAGTGGTGATTTCTTCTATTCGATATAATCAGCTTTTAACACCATTCAATGAATTTTAGATGTCAAGTATTTTATTCTTTCTCTTTTTAGGATTTGCATTTGCTTCTTTTATAGAGTTTTATATTTCTGCTGAAATTATCTTGTTTTTTTATTCAATATATACATGGTTTTAGGCTTATTCACACACACACACACGCACACATATAAATCTCATCTACTTATCTACTAATTCTAACATCTTTGTCATATGTTGATCTGTTTTTCATGACATTTTTATTCTGTTTTGTCACATTTTACTATTTCTTCACATGGATGGCAATTTTTGTATACCAGCTATCATGGATGGTATATTGTAGATGCCCTGAATTTTGTTATCTTCTTCTGATGAATGTTAAGTTTTATTGTACCACACGTTTAAATTACCTTGCTTTTTTGGTGGCTTAGTTTTGGGCTTTGGTAGATGAGTATGTTTCATTTTTGCCCTTAGACGTGAGATATAGTATTTACACTTTAAAACTTTTTACCCTGATTATGTATATAATTTCTTCGCACTCATTGGAAATGGTATACAGGAGTCGACCTAGGTTAATTTAACATTCAGAATTTTAAAAGTCAAATATATTCACAGCCCGGCCTGGCATGGCTCAGCGGTTGAGTGTTGACCTAGCATCCAGGAGATCGGGGTTTGATTCGCCGTCAGGGCACATGCTCAGGTTGCAGGCTCAATCCCCAGTCAGGGGTATGGTATTGCTATCTTTATCTGATAATTCATTATTAGTATATAGAAATGCCACTAATTATGTCTGTATATTAATTTTGGATCCTGTAATTTTACTTAGTTCTAATAGTTTTAGATGGAGTCTTTAGGGTTTTCTATATACAAGATCATGTCATCTACAAATAGTGAGTTTTACCTCTTCATTTCCAATTTGGATGCCTTTTGTATCTTTTTTCTTTTTTGACTGACTTCTGTGGCTAGAACTTTCAATACTATGTTGAATTAAAGTGGTGAGAGTGGAGAGTGGGCACCCTTATCTTGCTCCTGATCTTAGGAGGAAAGCTTTTAGCTCTCCACTGCTGAGTGTGATGCTAACTGTGGCTTTGTCATGTATGGCCTTTACTATGTTTAGTTATGTCCCTTCTATACCCCCTTTGGTGAGGTTTTTTTTTCTTTTTTTTTCTATATCATAAATGGATGTTGTATTTTGTCAAGTACTTACTCTGTGTCAATTGAAATGAACATGTATTTTTCCTTTGTTTTGTTAGTGTGATATTTTACATTGATTGAGTTGCCGATATTGAACCATCCTTGCACTGCTTGCATTGATCATGGTGTTGATCCTTTAAATGTATTGTTGTATCTGGTTCAATAATATTTTGTTGAGAATTTTTGCATCTATGGTTATCAAAAATATTGGTCTGTGATTTTTCTTTTTTTGTAATGCCTTTGTCTGGTTTTGGTATCAAAGAAATGCTAGCCTCATAGAATTGGTTTGGAAGCATTCCTTACTCTTTCATTTTTGGGAATAGTTTGAGAAAGCTAGGTATTAATTCTTTAACATTTCGAGTTTTTGAATTTTAACTTTTAGAGTCTAAATATCTCTTTTTTAATGAAAAAATCTGATTTTCTTTAGGGTTTGCAGTGGAGGGAGCTAAAGGAAAGAGAAGATGATATAACAACTAATTGAAATCTGTTACCTCAACATGGAGACACTTAAAGAGTTCCGTGCAAGGAGGAAACAATGATGTGAAAGCCTAGTATTTTAGAATGTTAGACTAGGAAGGGACCTTAGAAATCACTTTGAGATAGGAAAACAAAGGCTGAGCTAGGAAAGGGGCCACTTTCCAAAGTAGATTGGCTGTTAATTTCACACTGAGAGCTTGGTTCAATTCCACCGCCTTTTGAACCAGTCAAGGACCCCTGTTATCTCCCACCACCTTCATTTCATTCCTCCTTCTACTTCATATTGATGTTCCCTGTGTGGATATGGGAGAATAGTTCTGATTTTTGTCCTAGGAGTTTTTTTGGGTTTTTTCCCCTGTGTTGGTGTATATTACCAATCATCACATAAAACTGTGTGAACACTAATCCAAAACATTGTCTTTGATACAGTGTTCCTGCAATACATTTATCTCTCTTGATATTTCCCTATGGCTGTAGGTGTCCACCTCAGTACTTATACTCTTCAGAATGAATCGCCATACTGTCTTGTGAATAGGGGTGGGAATTATTGGCAGCATTGGTTTCAGAAGTCAGATCCCAAAATACAGCAAACTGCGTGATTTGTTTGACTGATTCAAGCTGTAAGATACATTATTTGGAAAGCTTAGAGCCACATTTGGAATGTATGGATCCAGCCCCTATTTCAGTCAGTGAAAATGTATTGAGCTTCAACTGTAGACCAGGAAGTGTTAATGCTGATATTATAGAAAGGCTCAGAGAGATGGGGGCACACCCCAAGTCTATAATCAAATTGGGCATATGGAAGATGACAGCACAGCACTTCCTTGTTTATTTCAATTAAATTACTTTCACTCTGATTTTAGTTTCTCTGGTAGTTAGCAACTGATACTGTAGAGAAAAATGACAATCACTGCCTTAGTCGGTGTGGCTCAGTTGGTTGAGCGTCATCTGTACTGGGCACCAAAAGGTCACCAATTCAATTCCCAGTCAGGGCACATGCCCAGGTTGTGGGTTTGGTACCCGGCTAGGGTGCATATGGGAGGCAGTTGATCAATGTTTCCCTCTCACATGGATGTTTCTCTCTCTCTCCCTCTCCCTTCCTCCCTTTCTAAAATCAATAAAAACATATATATATATATTTTAATGATCACTGAGACTTAGTTTTACAAATACGTATGTCCAGAGTCTAAAGAATAGAAAGTTATTATTCCATGGGTTTTGGTTCTTATTAAAATGAAATTCTTAGTCCTTATAGAAAATTCAGTAGAAAAATGTACAAAGGAAAAAGTAGAAATCACATGTAATCTCAGGACTGAGACAGAGAGGTTACATGCTTATGCTACAAAGCCAAGTGCCCTGTGTTTGAATCCTAGGTCCAGGCCTTACTAGCTTAATAACTTCAAGCAAGTTGCCTAGATTCTTCATCTGTAAAATGGGGGATAAGTAGAAGTATTTAAATGGCACTATATTTCCTTCCAGTCTTTTTTCCTATGCAAAACTTGCCTCCTACTTCGCTTACTTGTTTTCTTTCCTTTAGCATAGAAGGCTGGAAAAAATGCTTTTTTTATGTAATGCAAGATGTACAACCTTTTAGAAAACAATTATTGATGGTCAGAATCTGACTTTGCCAGGCCATTTAAAATAACATTTTTAAAAATATATGTTTTTATTGATTTTAGAGAGAGAGAAGAATTGAGAGGGAGTGAGAGAGAGAGAGAAGCATTGATGTGAGAGAGAAACATTGATAAGCTGCCTCCTGCACAACACCTACTGGGTATCAGAACCTGGGCATGTGCCCTGATCAGGAATTGAACCCGCAACCTTTGGGTACATGGGACAACACTCATCCAATTGAGCCACACTGGCCAGGGCTAAAATAAGATTTTTAATTCCACAGTGAATTTTTTATACTTTGAAGCCTGTTCAGGCTGCCGGATGGTTTGTTAACGATGCTGTTCTATTTTGCTGAATGAACCTAACAATTCACACAGGGATTGTGCAAGACACTGCAACACTAGAAAGTGAGAGATTGTAACTGAGTCCAAGGCAATGTCAGTTTTCCCCCTTCAATCCAGGGACAGATTCTCTGTTCCCAGTTTATCAGTGAATTGTTGCATTACTACTGCTCAAACACTTTTCCACATGAGATTTTACTGTTTAATGGATAGGATGGTAGGCTGTAAAGTCTGACAGCTTAAATCCAGACGGTGGTTCTGATATCTATTACCTGTGCTATCTTAAATCAAGATGGGACCAAATAACTTCAGTTCTCTAAGCCTCGGATGTTTCTTCTATAATTTAGGAATAATACTATCTGCCTCCTAGAGTTGTTGTGAAATGAGCCGGTTTTAGGTGAAGGGCCTCATACATTGACTGCATATGATAAATGCTCAGGTAAACGACTGTGATGATTCGGATGATGATGGTGGTGATAATGACCATGGTGATTAGTTATAGAAAATGGTTAAAAGAAGGACTTAGGGTGAAATATGCCTGGTTTTGTAGAGTTTTGATACTTTGATGCTTGATGGGTTTTAGGGTTTGGAAAACTTGTTTAACTTCTCAAAGCTTGAATGTTTCCATCTGTACAATGAAGATGCTCATTCTTTGAGTTGGTGTGAAGAATTAAAGGGGAACTGCTTAGAAAAGTGCTTGGCGCCGAGTAAACACTCCATAAATGTTAGCTCTTAGTCTCATTATTTATAAGAAAAGATACTAATAGTTCCAGTGAAACTATTTAACAAATTCCTTACTTTTCTTAAGGGCTTAGAAGAAAATGGTTCATGTCATAATTAAGAGGATTTATTGAAAACCCTAGTACAAAAAAAAACAACTTTGAAAAGCGAAAAGAATAGCCAAGTTTTGAAAATATCTTTTATTGTCCGCTCTTTTGAGATTTTGTTTTCTGAGATGAGAAAGAAGACTGGGTCCCTCTTGCTTTTTATTCTATGGGGCTCCCCCCCCATATTTCAAACACAAAATACCATTTGTTGCCACCTGCCTTGGGCTAATATGCCAAAGAACTTCCTGCCCAAGTTGTTTTCAAGCTCTCGGTCCGCACCATAAATCTCAGCAAATCCTTGGTGGGGCTGAGGATGAGTGGAAGTCATTATGATGGCTCTTTTCCACTCTTTCTGTCTGCAGTATAATAAATACCACCTCGGGACACTGGACCCTGCAGACAAAGCATCGTTTGAGCTTTTTGTGTGCTCTCCCCATCAGCAAGGCACAAATGGAACCACAAATGGAATGCCATAATGTGTCCATTGTATACATTTTTGAATAAATAAGTATAACAAAGAAAACATGCTCATCCCATTTAATCTCAGCTCTTAACTGTGAAAACATGGCACATTTCCCACGCCAGAGAAGTGGGGCAGGAGAGGCCCTCTCCAGTCTGGTTCCTGGCAGGCAATCCGAGGTGCACCCCGTAGGTGCTGGGCTGGTGGCTTCCAGGGCTCAGCTCGCTGAAGCCTGCGTTTCCTGCTGCGGTGTAATCAGGTAACGTGGTGGCCGTCAGGTAACGTGGTGGCCGGCATAAGGAATCTAGGAGCGCATCGCCTAGGACCCTTCATTACAAATAACAGAAGGCTCATCTCTAGCAAATCTGGACAAGAAGGGGACAAGTTGAAATGCAGGCCTCAGGTAAGGCTCACCCTTGTTTCCCAAAGGCTAGGACCAAGACCTTGGTTTCCTACCTCATGTTTCAGCAGCGTTTCCATTCGTGAGTACAGGAAAGCTGCTGGGGGCTCTTAAGGCTGAAGATGTCCTCCTTTCTATGTGCTGGGAGAAATAAGAGTTCTGGGGTTAAGTCTGATAGGAATAACTTAGGTCCAGTGCCCATCTCTGAAATGGTTGCCTTCTTTAGGGGAAGAAATTGTACCAGTCACATAAGCCCAGGTGGCATGCCTGTGCAGGGCTAGGCCTTTGGAAGCACCTGGGATGCCTGGAGGAAGGGTGGGTTCCTGAACAAAGAAGGGGATATTGGTACCGAAAGAAGGGAGATCGGTTATCAAAGGAAACCGCTGGAGAGGGCAGGGCCCTCTTTTTTCTGAAATCAACCAGAAGCAAAGGTGTTTACATCTTGTAAAGTTGTCAGAATAAACAGTTCTGGGCTGCTTAAACCTGAACTATGTTCTGTACAATTTATTTGCCAGGGGGCTTCTGCTTCTTTGAATTATGATTTTTCCTTCCCATCTTTTCCCATTGTTATCCAATGAGCTTTTGTTCTGAGCTGATGCGTATATATCAAAGGTGTGTGCCCGCCTCTCAGAAGCCTAGTAGGAGACAAAATTACCCAATTTTAAAAACTAAATAGCTCTCTGTCTGGTTTTTTAGAGAGAGGTTGGGGGCGGGGAGGAAGATTGGGAGGGAGAGAGGGAGTAAAGAAGAGAGAAGACACCAGCCAGCTTACTGATGGTATTGCATTGTTGAGTAAATCAGTTTCTATCACCATCAACCTTCAGATAAGTTGTCTCGAGGGACCCCTAGGGGAACGGCAGCTTGGTGTCCAGTCAACTCCTGAAATTTGAAGCATCTGCCCCCTTGACTTTTGATTTGAGGTCATGAATTGTCTTCTTCTTTGTTCTGGTCGTGGTTTCTCAATGTGTGCGACCTGTGCCTCCCCCGACACCCAGAGGGGATGCTTGTTGGGGCTCGTGTTCACTGCTTTCCATGGTAACTCTTCCACGGGCTCCCCTGGAATTGTCCACAGGTTTTATAGCAGAGCCTTCTGACCGTTCCAAGTGAAGCCTGCAGTGTTGGTGTCCATCCTTCTACCCTTTGCCGTGCACAGTACAGGGTGGGAAAGGCTGTCAGCGTTTCATCCACTTGCCTTTAGAAGTGAATGTGTTCTTTATGGGTGACACGGGCGCCTGCCTCAGGCCACGGAGCATGAGGAGGGCGTGCTTGCTTATGCGAGAGTGCGCTCCGTGGAGAAAGCAACATTCAACAGGTCTTTTGTTATCGAATTGGGGGTCTCAAAGGGCTCAGGAAGAGATGGCCGCAACACTCAGAGCCTTGCTGGTCTTTGAAACAGTAGCACCAGCATTACCTGGGAGCAGGTGAGAAAGGCAGACTCACTGGCCCCACACTAGACCAGATCCTCAGGACATTTGTAAGTTAGTTAGGTCTGAGGAGTGCTCCTCTGGGTCTCAGCTCCTCTAGACCAGTAGATCTCAGCTCCTCTAGATATTAGGTCTTAGCTCTTCTAGACCAGTTGCTCTCAGCTCCTCTAGACCAGTAGGTCTTAGATCCTCTAGACCACTAGGTTTCAGCTCCTCTCGGTCACTAGGTCTCAGCCTTGGCAGCACATTGGAGTCAACTAAGTAGCTTCAAATACAGAAGCCTTGGCCCTACATCCAGGGATTCTAATATGATTTGTTTTAGGTGTGGCCCAAGCACACAGGTTAATAAAACAAAGCTCCCCAGGTGATTCTAGTGAGCAGCCCAGGCTAAGAAACGGAGCCCCGCCGGGGTCTCAGCACTGAAGGAGAAGAAACACGACGCATTCAAGAGCCCAAGTCAGGTCAGCATGCCTGGCCGTCAGGGACGAAGGTGGCTTAGCGCTTGGGGCTTGGATGCGTCAGGCGGGAAGGAGAGTCAGATGGATCTTGCAGGGCCTTGTGTGCTTCACTCAGGCGCAGCCCACGGAGTAGATGCTAAGAGGTCATGGAATTGTGTGAAGAGGGAGATAAAGTGACCAGCCTGGTGCTTGGGAAGGACTGTCCCACCTCAGAAACAGATGGGCTGTGGTAGAGAAACCAGTCTTAAGGTATGCCAGGCATGATGCTGGTTGGCACGGCCAGTCACACAATGCGCAGGCCCAGCACAAAATGAACATGTGGGCTGCTCGTTTAAGAGGCAGGGAAAAGTGTCATTAAAGGTACTGAAAGGTAAAACGCTTTCTTCCTTCCTGTGGTCTCTCTAGACCTGTCATACGTGTATATATCTATGCCTGTATACTTTTGTTATTTAACATTGTGCTCTCTGAGGCACAGGGGCACTCACTGGGTAAGTAGAGACCCTCACGGGCACCCTTGGTCCTGCCCCCGTGACTCAGTGGGGTGTGCAGCCCAGTAGCTCCCTGGTTCTCCCTTCTTCTATCACTGTACTGAGGTGCCACGCCCTGCTTGGAGAGGGGGACTCGGCCTTCCCTTCCCACAGGCTCACCACCCAGCTCATGGACAGCTACTCCACAAGGGACTTGTATCTTAGCACAGGACACACTTGGTACCTGGGCCAGGGGTGGATGAGGGGTTCACCCCTGCTAAGTCACGGGCTGAGCGTGCCCCGGTGCTGCCAGCTGTTGTTACTGAGACCCCAGTGGTGTTTCTGAGTTCATCCGCCAGCCTGCACTGGTCAAAAGAAGGGCACAAGCAGGAGCTTGCAGGATAGAAAGAAAAATGGTTTAATTTTGAAATGGCCAATACTGAGATGGGAGCTTATGCTCTAAAGACCCGACTCCCTGATGGCGTGCAGGTTACAGACTATAGAGGACAGAATCACAGGGCACCGTGGGTTAGGGGTTCAGGGTCATGCTGGGAGCTGATTGGCCAGAGGTGATGTGAGGGTGATGAATCATTTCTTCAGGTCTTGAGGACAGTTCTGAGGTCTCCAGTGTCCCTCTGTTCAATCCCATGGGAAAGTAGCCAGGAGGTCATTTCACCTTAGGGCTCAGGAGCTGAAACAGCTTAGGTCTAGATGTTATCTTTAGCCTGCAGAGGACCAGACCTGTGACCATTAGTCAGGTCCAGGCTACTATCTTCTGCTGCCTTAAGGGTTGCTAATTATCCAGGGAAAAGGCTAGGTCTCTCTCTAGAGAGAGAGAGAGAGAGAGAGAGAGAGATGGCAGTGAGAGAGGGAGAGAGAGCAAGAGCTACAGTTTAAACCTAAATTTAATCAAAGTCATAGGACCCTTGGTTTCACTGCTACCTGCCTCAGCCTATCCCATGCCTGCTCCCAGGCCTCTGCCAGGGCTGGAGGGCCATGGGTTTGCCAGGCTGAGGCAGGAGCCTCGCAGCTAAGAACCTCTCACCTCCCCCTCGCCCCCATGCATGCTCTGTTGTCCATTGGACTTCAATTAAAAACACAAATTCAAAGATGAAATTAAAATTTTCAAGCCGATCCTGCCTGCAGAGGATGTCTGGAGAGGAGTTGAGGAGATGGTCAGATCAGCCCACGGTGACGTTCCAGGAGGGATGTGGTGGAAATGACTTCAAGATCTCTGCTGTGTGACTCAGTAGATGGTGGCACCTTGAGAGATGCAGGGAACCCAGGAATGATCATTGGGAGTGGGGCGGGGGTTCGGTTAAGGTACCTGAGAGCACTCCCTTTGTTCCAACATTTCGCCATCCCTCATTTCTCTAGTTTAATTGCACAGGCCGGCACTTTTGGGACCATGAGGCATAATAAAGGGTGGTGTGAGCCTCCACTTCTTCTGGCTAATTAACTCCGAGTGTCTTATTCTGAAGCCTGATGCTACATTTGGTTCAGAATTAAGAGCTTACTTCTGTTCACTTCAGGGCTGTTTTCAGGGATGAGATTTTGTCACATCACTTAGGGCCCTATTGAACAGACCCCTGAGCGCTGGCCCTTTTCCAGCTCTGTATAGGGCGCCTCACATGAAGAGATTTATTGGTAGGACGGAACAGGACGTCAAGTGGGGCTGCCTTGTAGACCCAGATCGAGGCAAGGACAAAGTGACACTAGGCACCACGGGTTCTAAAGAGAACAGCCTTCTAGTGGGCACTAAGTTAGAGATGGAAATCCTTCCTGCCGCCCCCGCCCACAAGCTTATTTGAGGGTAGACAGCTGGGCCACCTTTAGTCTGCCCTGTGAAGACTGGTGAGGGGCCTAACAGAGGAGCTTGGAGTTTATGGAAAGAGTCTTCGCTCCAGGGGTGCTTTCTCCCCGCTGGGAGCCTGATGGGCAGTGGAGGGTGCTCCAAGAGACTCTTTTCTCTATTTGGGGGGCATTTGAAAGAAGGGAAGCCCAGCACTGGTGGAATATCCACCAGGCAGCAATCTATTCATGAGCCTCTCCCAACAGGAGAAAGGGACCTACAGGGACAGGGCAAGGTTTGGAGAAGGTGCCACACTGAAAGGGCCTACGGCTGGGCCAGCAAAGTTGCATGTTTCTCAGGGTCAGGTGGACACAGTGGAAGATCGCCATCATCTTCCTCAAACGCAGCAATAGGGCTGCTCTCAGGTGAGGCCCACAGCAAGGGCAAGGGCTGTGGAGTGAGTGCTGATGGCAGGAGCCGCATGGATGATCGAGTGGGAGCCTGGCAGGAGCTCTCAGCTCTCTGAAGAATCGGTGATAACCTCACAAGGAAACCACAAGGATTCTGGGCCACACGGGGGGCACCAAAGGCCAATCTGTGTTGCAAGAAAACAGGCCGTGGTCAGAGAATGACACTGTGACCGGGTACATAGAAAATTCTGCCTCTTTGCTGCTCCATTTTCCCCACCCCAGATACCAAAGAAGCGAGAACCTAGGACGTTGAAGGAAGCACGGTGAGCATCGAGCTTTGAACTAGATGTGAAATGAGAGTGTTAAACTAGACCCGGCTAGTTTTATTAACCTAAAGTTGTCAGAAAGTTATGGAATCTCTACGAGATACCATTTAGAGATGAGAAGGCCGGAATTCAGCACAGCAGAGTGGAAAACAGAGACTTAAAAAACAGGCTTGTTTCATAGTTCTGTTTCTATTATGCTGAGACAACGCAGTAAGCTTGTGCATTTGAATTTCTCGGTTATTCTCACTGGGGCGTGTTGTGTTACTATTTCAACGTCCTACTGAAGTCTATTTGCTGCCTTTCATTTAAGATCTTGGCATCAATATTCATAAAAAAGAGATTACTCCATATCTTTGTATCAATATTCATAAAAAAAAGATTGTCCGTAGCTTTTTTTGATACAATCTTGATTTTATATCAGAGCCCTTCATAAAAGAAATATGAAATATTTTCTCCCTTCCCTGTGCTCTGAAGCAGTTTCGGTATTTTAGAACTGCGTGAGCCCCGACACGCTAACATGACTCCCTGTGAGATTCCCGGGGCGACCACTTCTGCGGTGAGGTGAGGCCTGCTCTGCACCCCTTTACCTTGCTCGGTCCGGGCTGCTGTTCTCCCCTGCCCCTGCTGGTCCACAGCATGGCTACAGAACAGTGCTAGAAGACATCCTCAATATTTAATCCCTGATTTGAATTTAAACATCCAGCCACCAAATGTTTGCTCCTCACAACTTTTGGGCCTGAGTCAGTGTAGCGCATTTTGGGGTGCATTGCAGGAGGACAGATGTCTTCCCACCTTCCACGAGAATCAAATCCTGTTGAAGATCCATGGTGACTACGCACTCCCCCCCCCCCAAGGCTAGTACCACACAGAACAGTCTCCCTGAGACTTACTCCCTGTCTTTTATTTTTACCTTGGGATAAAATCTGGAAAATTTATAAACGGTGAAAATCTATAAAGGGCGAAAGACTTCAAAATGTTTTGCGATTCTGCCCTGCCCTGACAATCTTTCAAGCCATGGTTTTGTACCCAATCGATGAAACGCAAGCCGAGCAAGTTCTGCACATGTGTGTATCCTGGGGCCCCCTGGGAATCGCATCCCGGGGTCTCCCCCATTGCACGTGTTTGTTCGGGGAGCATTAGGGGAGCAGCATGACCGCTTCCCTCATCTGGACACAAAGCCCCTCTGCAGATAGCATGCGGCACACATCCTCCCTCTCTTGTCAGGGGAGGCCGTCTTGAAATCCCATCACGTCCCCTCTAGTCTTTCCCAGTCTGCAGTGACTGGTGCAGGGACGGCTGGGTTGTTTCAGTTCCGGCAACGGACACATCAACATCGCTTCCCTCTCCCCTGCTCTCTTTCCCTTGAGAACCTAATTTATTTCACGCGTTTTGACCTATCCCTGGTAGAAAGGACGGGGTGGAGGCGTTTCCCTCCTGCCTCTTCTGGCCCCCAGGCAAACCCACCAGGCCGAGGTTCCTCCACGCGGTGACGTCAGCCTGGCTGCAGGGCCCAGCTGGACCGAGGTGTGTTTTATGAAGTTCAACCCTGCACCCTGGGCCATAAATACACGTTGTGCACATAAATGTACAGCTAACATTGCCCAGACCCCTCCGAAGCACCATGTTAATAAGCAGACAGTAAGTCTTTAAAATATGGAAAAGCAGTTAATCTTTCCGCTGGCAAATCCTCTGTAGGGGGTTGTTTTCCTTTGCTTCAGGATCGCTGCAGGCAGGGCTTTTCATCTCCCAGGATTTGGGGAAATAAAGAGGAGTTGGCTGTGGGGCTTCATTGACAGCACTCGGGGAGCCTTCCACCGAGAGGGTGTGTGTGTTCCTAACAGCCCTACCTTGCACTTGCTGCCATTCAGCATCTGTATGGAGCAGCCTCT
The DNA here is from genome assembly GCF_054644295.1 of Miniopterus natalensis. NCBI lineage: Eukaryota > Metazoa > Chordata > Mammalia > Chiroptera > Miniopteridae > Miniopterus > Miniopterus natalensis. The sequence continues at coordinate 38,307,210 of NC_142095.1, forward strand.
CTGGATCCGGCTGCAAAGGAGCCTGAGCACTGCTCGTGCGGATACAAGAGAGAAAGTGTGTTGTCTGTGATGTGGCCCCACAACAGGCCTGGTGCCAGGGGCTTGAGCCCCTGCTACTCTGGGAAGTTGCTCAGCATCTCCTTTCCCCATCTCGAAAATGGGCACAGTAGTGTCTTATTTGTACAGCTTCTGTTAAGAGTTTACTTATCCTGTCTGAGACCCAATGTTCTCTTTCGTAACATGAGCAAATGGATTCTCTTTGCCTTTAGCATAATGTTCCATCTCTAAATGTTCTAGGAATCATACGTGAACACTTTCTCCTCGTAAGGAACTTCAGCTTTACAGATTCCATTCAAGCCTCCCTGGCAGTTTTTCTGCCAGTCTCTCCCCGTCCTTCCCCTCCTCCCTTGCCCTTCCATCGATGACATTGTGGAAGGATCAGACTTGAGGGTGGAGGTGGGACTCAGCAGACAGAAGGTCCCTGGAGCCAGCCCAGGCTGGCTTCACAGGGAAGATGCTGGGGCAGGTTTGCAGTCTGCCTCTGACCCCCCGAGCAGCCTTGACCTTCATCTGTGTGTCTCAGGCGGAGCAAGGGGCTTGCCAGTGGTGGGTTTAAGGATGAGGTAGGTGAGAGCCATCAGCCTGGAAATGACACGGTCCGTGCCTTATCAATATTTAATTTCAATCCATCCTTCAATTCCTTCTTATCTTTAGGAAGAGACTTCATATGTTCTTTTATATTTGTGTTCAACTCAAGTTCTGTTTTTTAGTCCATTTGTTCTTTCTGTGTCTCACGTAAGTCATAGAACGCTTACTGATTTATCTATTGCCAATGTATCTGATAAGTCTTATCCATCCCATTTATTTTACTTGTTCTCTGTAACAGAATTAAATCTTTTTAGATATCCATACCTTATTTATAATTTTGCAACATAACTTTTCTGCTTGCTATGTTTTGGATATCCTTTCATGACAGTAAACAGGCATCTCCCTTACCCTCCTATCTGTGCCCAGCAGACCACAGACTCCCATAGTGTGCCTAGTCAGTCATCCCCCTATTGATGGGCGTCCAGGTGGGTTTCGTATTTTTTCTCTCAATGAACAGTGCTATCAAGAGCATCTTTCAACATGGCTTTTTGGGATCCTGAACAAGAGTTTCTCTTACTGTGAAATAAAACTCTGGAAAAAAACAGGATCTAAATGATTTCCATTCTAATAATATAAATGGCTATAAAATTCACTTTACCACCAGCCGTGTAGAATAACATTCACTTCTCCAGACTCTCCACCAAGTGATAATAGGACAGATTTAAAATTTAAAAATGTTGCCAATCTGCTGGTGAAAAATACATTTTATTATTTCAATTTATATTTCTCTAATTTTTAGTGTTCTTTCCACAACCATTGTAACTCCTTCCAATTACTAGTTTGTCTTTTTATGTTCAGAAAAGTTTGGTCATTTTCTTCATAAAGAAATGTCTTTTGCCCGGCCGGGCGTGGCTCAGCGGTTGAGCGTCGACGGATCCAGGCGATCGGGGTTCGATTCCCGGTCAGGGCACATGCCCAGGTCGTGGGCTCGATCAATGATTCTCTCGTCATTGATGTTTCTGTCTCTCTCTCACTCCCTCTCCTTTCCTCTCTCTGAAATCAATAAGGATATATTAAAAAAAAAAAAGAAATGTCTTTTACTAGATTTAATCTTGGACATTTCATAGTGATGATTGACACCACAAGTGGTTCTTGCCAGTGTCAGTATTCGGATCGCGGAACTGGTCAGTGGGCTGAGTTCTTCTGTTAGTTTCAAGAGTTGGCCCAGTGGGGCCACACGGGTTTCCCTTGAACGCAGTAGTTTCAGTTCTTTGGGTAGGACTCGCTTGGGGATAGATTCTCAATGAGCATTTCAGTATTTTTATGGCTATTGGTCTGCTTGTGTTTTTTATAGCTTGGCCAAATGTTGATAATTTATACTTTATCCCCAAAGGAGTGTTTGCTCTACGTTTTCAGATTGTTTACAATAATATACCTAATGGTCCTTTAAAACGTTTTAAATATCTCTGAACCTTTCGAGTTTTAATACGGCTTTGTGACTCCTTTCTTGATCAGGAGTGCCAAAAAAAGTCGGTTTCTGTCAATGTTCTTTTACCCCCGAGTTTGGTTCTTTCAGTTACCTTCACGCTTTTATTTGCATTTTATTCTGCTGCTTTTATCTTTATAAATCTACCCTGCCATTGACTCTGTAAATATAGGCTGTCCCCAAAATGGGTACACACACTTTGGATAATTATAAAGGCGGCGTCTATTAAAATACATTTCACTTTCAAAATTGAGCTACTAGCTGTTAAAGTGTGTATACATTTGGGGGGGGGGGGCACCTTATAGTGCCTTAGAATCTGCTGTGTCCCAGGCACAACTCCGGGTGCTGGGGATAAGGGACAACCACAGACAGACAGACGCGGCCTTCCACCTGTGCAAACCCGTCTGTGGCGAGGGGCAGACAGTAAGCAAGCAGGGAGCAAGCAGAGGTAGAGGAGACTGAGAAGAACTGATTCAGTGGCTTTGTGGACGAGGGAGAGCCATGAGAAAGGAGGGAGAGGGGGTGGTGGGGTTTTCTTTTTCGGAGATTTATCATAAAAGAGGGCAGAGGGAAGGGGCAGTAGCTAAAGGTGAGGTTAAGGGGAAGTTTTGTTTTTCCTGAGATGGGAGACATGTTTGTGACCTGAAGAGCATGGCTAGGAGACGTAGGGGACTATTTGTGCAATGATCACCTCTCTTCTCTCTCATCAGTCACATCCTTGCAGTAGCCTGAGAGCTGGCCTTGGAGAGAGGCGTCCATAGGGAGCCCAGGGTACCAGAGGGAGGGCCAGGTGGAGGGGCACAGGTGCAGCTTATGTTTGTGTTTTTCCAGCTTCTCAATTCAAAACTTTAGTTCATTTATTTGCAAACTTCTTTTCCCCATAAAAGTACTTAAAGTCACACTGCACAGATTTGAGTCTGGGTTGCCCTCAAATTCTCAAGCATTAATTGAATATGTTTTTTAACCTTTAATTTCCACTGCTAATGTATTTTTTGCTATTAATTTCTGATTTTACTCTACCAGAAAGAAGAGCACGTAAGCAATGCTTTCTGCTCTTTGGAATGTGTTGCGGTTTCCAGTGTTTGTAAATAACTTAGGGGTCCAAATATATACTGACGGAAGATGATTTGACTTTGAGTGGTGGGAACACAATGCAATATACAGAACATGTGTTACAGAAATGTACACTTGAAACCTATAAAATCTTATTAAACAATGTCACCCCAATAAACTTAAATAAAAAAGAAAATAACTTACATTCTACATTGTTTAGATCTGAAGAGGTTTTGCTCAGTGTTTTCATCGATCATGCATTCATCATTCACTTTGGTATTTTTATCAGTTTGTACACTATGATCATAAACGTTCGTATCATTCCTTGATATACTATTATACTATATTATTTTAATATGAAAACTTATTCAGATTGTATGAACCATTTTCTTTATTACATTTTAATTATTTTACCATTTGAATATTTGCACAATAATATTAACCTGTTCCTGTTCCTCTCTTGTGTTGTTAGCATTTTTCTGGTAAATCTTCTCCTGTCATTTGACATCCCTCATCAGACATCCTTTCCAGGTCATTGTGTTTTAGGAGCGTCTGCTGCAAACATCATAATCCTGGTATTTTGTAAACGCAATTTAAGAGTCTCTGCCTTTTACTATGTGAATCTAATCACCTCACATTTATTGTGATTGGTAGTAATTTTAGATTTATATTGTCAGTTTTTCTGTGTGTGTGTATTACTTACCATGCTATTTTTAACTATTATCCCTAAATTTTAAAACATAATTTTCTATCATTATCTACAGTTACCTAGAATCAATTTTCCTCTGGACCTAACATACATTTTACTTCCTTTATGTTGCTCTGTTTTCTTCATCGTAAGTATTCCCATTGAGAAGGTGGTGTCATCCTCACTCCTCTTTAAGTAATTTGTTTCTAGAGAAGGTTTTAGGATTGGTCTATATCTTTAATGATTTGACGTTTCATTCATGCTCGAATGGGCCCTTTCTATGGAAAAAATAGAATTTTTCATCAATTGGAAAACATTCTCTCCCTTTGGAACTCTATTTCATATTTTTATCTCCCTCTCCTTTATTGTACATCTGGTAGATTCATTTGGCTTAATTTTCAAGTAAACCATTTGTTCTTTAAAGAGTTGTATAATCTTGGTTTTACATTATTCCAAGACTCTGTTCACTTTCCTCCAACATGGGAGTCATTGGTTCTCTGATGAGAGCCATCTCAGGTAGATTATTTCAATTCTGATAGGCATAATCCATTACAGAGGCCAACCGCTAAAGCAATGTCTTTGTTTAGGTGAGAAGACACCTAGTGCTAAAAGGGGAAAGCAAAGCAGAGATCTTTAAAGTTTTATTGAGACAGTTAGCAAGGCTGCATTTTTTCTTCAAGCCAGGTGTAGTTGTGGGGAAAGGTGAGAAAGGGAGAGAGCAAGTATCCCAGAGTGTGGATGGTGGGTTAGGCACTGGGGGAACATTGCTGAGCAGTGGCATGCCCTGTTTCCTGCTATGGGTCACAAAAATCAACATAATTGCATCCTATTAGACGAACAGGCACTGGGCATTTGAAGAAAGGAAGCCAGTTGTGTTGTCTCAGAGGCATTCTTGGATAATTTAACATCTGAGGTGGTAACAGGTAAAAATAAAAAGGGATCCTTCCCCTTCTTCCTAATTCCCCGCAAAGCAGAAGGATGCTTCTTCATTGGAAGACTTGTGTAAAGCATGGTGAGGTGATACACTCCAGAGAACAGAACAAATTAGCTGAGAGAAAGATGAACGAAGAGAAAAATTATGGAGGAATTGAACATTTTGTTAGGCTATAGTCTCTGTCATCCAACTAAATTGAATTCGATGAAATATTCTGAAAAGTTATCTGACAGGGGCTCTAGGCCTGGGGCTAAATACTTAGCTAAGCTGTTGGCTCTGAAAGAATATGGGATTTTGGTCTCTAATTTGTTCCTCCAAAATGTCAGCAGCATTTCTTGTTAAAGGAGTATTTTTATGGTGGCGTTACTTTGTCATTTCACTGTGTTGGGTAACGGAAGAAGCGGGTGTCATTAACCTTTACTGATGGACCCAGAAGGTCAGAGCCGCTGGAGAGCCGCAGCAACAGCACAATTTGGACTTGAGAAGGGTAGGACTTGTTAAAGGGCTGGCGTTAATTTCCTCCAAACACTGTGCCCTGTCATGGGCAGGCATCCTGCAGAGTGGCGCAGGGAAGGGTTCAGGAAGTTCACCTCATCTTTTGTCATCAGTGTGACAGAGCTTCAGTCTATCTTTGAGGAAAAGAGAGAAATATCCACTTCCAAGAACAGCAAATGCAACTTTTGATAATGCTTAGGAAGGCAATGAGGCTTGGAAAAGCCTATAACCCCTTGGACCTTGGCAATTGAGGCAGAATTAGCCAAATCCGAGTCTACTGTTTACACATATAAAGTTCCAGTCTTCCCGAGGTGAGTTTTACGAGCTGTGTCTGGCTATAGCTATAAGTTCTAAGCTATCTTTTTTTTAATGAAGCTCAGTATCTGAAGGTGAAGAGCCTATGGAAAAAGGCAACTTTAGAAGGAAAGCAGTCTCTGAAGCTTGTTTTCCAAAATAGAGTAGTTACCCTCTGGGGAAAAAGTTTTCCTCATGGCTCTTGACTTGAGGAATGGTAAGTGACCCCTCGCTGTGTCTGACCCCTTGTTCCCGCAGGTCCTTTGTCATCCAGCAGATCCCCAGCAGCAACCTGTTCATGGTGGTGGTGGACAGCAGCTGCCTCTGTGAGTCCGTGGCCCCCATCACCATGGCGCCCATCGAAATCAGGTATATCCTTCCGGGCATGGGGCGGCCACTGCGCTGAGGCTGGTAAGGGCCCCACAGCCGGGATACCTGGGGGAGAAATATTCTCGTGTTATCGGGGGGGATTGTCAGGGGAGTTCAGTGTTAACGTGTAGTGCCGATGCAGAGTGAGGGGAAGCAACATTTTGGGAATATGCCTTAACTACGGTCAACATAACGAATCTCTTAAGTGTGAACGTTTAAAGGCCCAGAAGATCAGAAGGCGCCCGGAGTCTTGCCATGGCTTCCATCCCGAGGTCAGTCTGAAAACCCTTCCTGTTCTCTTTCCCATCAGATTTGCCATGAGAATCTCACTATAGCTAAAAAGTTTACTCGTGAGAAGACCGTCCTTTTCAGGCTTGGGAAGGAAGGGTGTGCAGGAAGGCCGACGGGTCCCCACGCTCGGTGCCTTCCCAGCCTGCGCTCATAGCCTGTGCTCATTACGCCCACGATAGACTCACAGAGCCCCCCTCCTGTCTTGCCTGCTGTGGGCGTGCTGGCATTTTATCACCTTCCACTATTACGTTCAAAGTGGCTCTGATCATCTTAGTTCACTTATTTCAAATTATGCTGAAAATTATTTCCCCGGCTTACGTTTAGACAACCTTTTATTTACAAGAACTTCACACAAGGCAAAAGTGGCAATATTTATACCATGGAGAGGGTCCCAGTGTATGAAGGGGGGTGATCAGCCTCTAAATCCCTAACCACAGGAAGTCACAACTACAGGGTGCTCCATTTACTCTGAAAGCCATGATCAGAGCAAAATTAGGCTAAGTGCTGAGAAACGTGAGCTTCCCATAGATTTAAGTGACTTACGAGAGAATACCTCCTGCAATACTGTGAGCCAAAATTTTAAGTATAAAAAAAATTTTTTTTTAATTAAGTTCACACCCAGCCTGAAAAAATGGGAGGCTTGCCTAGACCAATTACTATAGGGAAACTGGGAAGCTATCTGTTTTTTTAAATGCCACAGACCCAGCTAAGTATTAATCTCAGCTTTAAATAGCAAATGATTTTAATGTTATTTAAACTATCTAAGTCCTAGAACAGATTTTAACGTCAGTACAGCACCAATAAGAACTTGGAATTTATTGAGAATGTTTCCTTCTATATTCAAATGGGAGTTCAAGTTCAGTAGCAACATGTTATACATATATATGCTCAAAGGCCTTTGATAAAATTCAGTGATCACCCCTAATAAAAGCTCTATGTAAAATACAAACACAAACAGTAGTCCCCAAAACACTACAATCACTTCAGTCAAACCAGAACTGCCTACTTGGACAACTAAAGTTAGGAGAGTAAGATCTTCTAGCGTTAATAAGATAATCTGCTTTGGTAACTTGATACAAGACAAACATTTTTAAAAATCCGCATTTTTTCTGTAAGTTTCTGGACTTACGAAGATGAGGTCAGTGGAACAGAATAGAAACTCTTGTATGTGACAAAGGTTCAATTCAAAAGGAAGAATATAAATTAGACTGAAATAGTAAAATAACTGTCTCACAGGAAATCCTAGGGATTTCAGAGATCTTCCTACCTAAGAAAAGAAAGCTATGGAAGAAAAACTGACTTATTTAACTATGTAAAAATTATAACTTTTCTATGGAAAAAGATTACTTAAAGTCAGTAGCCAAGTTATAGAACTTGGGAAAAAAATGTATAAATCAAATTATAAAGAGGACTTTTAAGTTGATAAGTCAAACAACTACATATAAAAATAAGCCACGATCATGAAAGATACAAGTCACGGGGTGATCGGAATATACAGGTAGCAATGAAATGTCTAGTTATAGCCACTAAAGGCAAAATCCCCTTTAGGCCTGCACTCCCAAGACTGGGCATCTCTGCCACAGGCAGGGGCAGGGGCACATATCATTGTCTGGTGAGGACCTACATTCAGCATTCTTTGTAGCAGTAAGAACAGAGGCAAAAATGAATGCCCATCAATAAGAAAATAGCTGAATGAAACAGAACTAGAACAGCGGCATTGCAGAAGCTTGTATCAGTCAGTGGATAAAAGCACGCTGCAGAACGTAATAAATAATATTTCATTTTTGTAAAGCAGGCTCCCCCTTCCTCCAAATGAAAAAAAAGAAGGAACCAAACCTTGCATAGCCAAAAAGAATCAACCCCCTTAGATGTGATTTTTTAAACTTACATTCTGACGGGGTAGAATTAGAAAGCCAATATTTTGCTTCTACCATAGGATCCCAATGGAAACCTGCACCAATAAATAGCCCTTGAGCCCTCGAATGTTCTACATAATAGCTTGCAAAGGGTAATTTTGAATGTGTTACACATTTACAACAGAAATCAGAGATTCTATCGCTCACTTGATGAAATTTAGACAAGTTCGCTTCCCTGCATGACCTAGGTCCTGGAGACTGTTCATACAATGGAAGAGTGGGGAGGGTCTGGGGCCTCAGAATAACTTGCCCAGCGTGCGGGGCCTTGGCCTCGGCTCTGAGCAGCCCCGCCTTTCCCCGCAGGAGAACGCCAGGGAGTGCGGGGGTGCGCCCAGCCTCCAGGCCAAGGTGGGCCTCGCCCTCTTCCCCATGCTCCCGATGCTCTTCTTCAGGTGACACCGACCGACACGTTCTCTTGGCATGCTCAATTATGGATAAACTGTGAACCGAAACATGGTGCGACATAGGAGACATGGAATAGAGTCCAACCATCAGCATCTCATGATTTTAAACTGTGCGTGATAGAAACTCTTACAGACATGTTGACAAAAATGTTATCTTTTTACTTTGCCAGTCATGTAAATGTGAGTTTGCTACCTGATAACCACCCTTCATCAGAAACGGGACTGCCAGTGGGCAGCGTCCCTTCTGCTTGAGACCCATCGAAACCAATTTAAAACTGTGTACTTTTTAAATAAAGTATATTAAAATCACAGCCTCCTTGTTTGGGTTTTATCATCACTTTATCACCAAGGATGCAGACTGAGTAGTACATGAAAAGTTACCCATTCCAGACACCAGGAGAGGATGGTTTTTGGCAGAGACTCTGCTCTAAAGCAGATTCTAAGCAAATATTTAACAATTGTTTTGATGCTCCAATCTCAGTTATAAAAATATTTACAGGAGGAAATAAAAATATCATCTACATGGGGAAATTTATTACATAGAATCCTGAATTTTATTGAACTAAACTTCAATAGAAATCATAATATGGATGAGAACACATGCTCCCATAATATTCAAGTTTTGAACTATTTGGCAGTGGGAATAAAGAAGCCATAAATCCTAGGAATTCATCGTGAGAAGACTTGAAGAAGGAAAGGAACAATGACTACAAATGGCTCCCGAGCTTATGGCTTGAGCGTTTGGCTTCTGGCTTTTCCCATAAACAAGAGATGAAATTAGATCTCAAATATTACAAGATGTGAAACTACCCAGACCTGTAAGCATTCCTAAAACACTGGATCCTGGACCAAAGAAAACAGATTCCATTGTATCATGGTTACCAAATAAAGTGAAATAATTTCCGTGCCTAGGTAGAATCGAGATGCCTTGCTTTATAGGACAGACATCTAAAAGCCATGTGGGGAACACCACTTAAACCTTTAAAAAACACACACACATCCTGCTTTTGATATTTTAGAAAAACTGATGTTATCATACTACTTTATAGTGAAATGATTCTAATATTCACAGGAATACCAATGCTACATTGCTGTGCTTCTTTAGATTGTGATGCCCCTAGTGTTGTTAATAATATAACAAATACTATGACTTGCCAAGCTGCCAAAAATTTAACAACAGTGTGGCCCTCGTATTGTGACATTGTGGTCATTGGTACTCTTCATTTCTGTGCACTAAGTAAATGAATGAATTCATTTGTTGCTCACACAAACATCCAAGTGCATGATATTTACACTAACCAATTACAGTGTAATGTTTTTCCAAAAAGAACATCACACGACCTATCATGCTCCATTAAAATTTGAAAGAACTGGCAACAATAGGTCAAGTATATTATGCTATAATGCCCATAAATTCATGTTAATGATGTAAAATATGTGCAATATAAATATTCACAATTTCACTCCCTATCACATTCTAAAGAGCAGAGTGGCATCGTTCTGAATACATTGCTTGTGACAGAAAGAGCACAGCTGGGCCACACTGTTGACCGTGGCGTTGTCAGGCATCACCTGCCTGTCAGTGACCCACCAGCCCAGTACCTCGGATTCTCTGTTCCCTCAATGTCTTCTACCAAAGGCCACTCCATGTGTCTTCTTGGATATCTAACACTTTTCTCCAGCGTATTGTGTCGAAAGCAGAAGTCTCGATCCCTCTCTACCACACTCTTCTTCCTACTGACTCAGCCCCTCAAACCGAAACCCGGGAGCCTCCTTCTTCCGCATTTTCCCCCCGGCCCACCATCCAGCCAGTTTCTCGAGCTCTGCTCCCCGCTGCCACCCTCTTCCCAGCCTCTGCCAGCCCCTCACATTGCATCCCCGTTGCCCTCGCTCTCAGCAACCCCCAATCCAGGTCCGTGCTCCACGCAGCAGCCAGAGCAATTTCTCTAATACAAATATCAGATCACACCTTTGCTCACTGCAACTGGAGATATGCAGACCCGCGTCCTCATATGCAGACGTGGTTCTCAAACTCGGCTGTGCCTCCGAGTCACCTGGGCAGCTTTTAAAAACCCTGGCTCTCCAAGGCAGGACCCAGTTTCCATATTAAAAATCTCTCCATGCTGCTAATACGAAGCCACGTTTGAGAACCACTGGCCTGTGGGCCATAGGCTCTCTCCACACCCGCATCCGTGATGATCTGTGGCCAGTTTCTCCTGCTGTAGGGTGGCTCCACGAGGGCGACGACTTCTCCGACGTGTGGCTTTGTCTCCAGCTCCCAGAGCACAATCTGGCACAAAATAACAGTCAGACCACCCCAACAATCACCAGCCCAGCAGTGGATGCTCACTGAGCGCTGACTCTCTACCTGGCGCTGTTTAAAATACTTATTTGATTAACCTGTGTGATCCAGGGAGTAGATGTGGTTGCAGGGGAAGAAACAAGGGCACAAGGAGAGAAAGTCCCCTTCCCAAGGTCACACAGCTGGAAAGTGGCAGAACTGGAGTTTGAACCAAGGCAATTGGGCTCCAAAGTCTGGGTGCTCAGCCAATCAAATACTGAATGAATGAATGAGTGAATGAATGAATGAATGAGAACAACCTTGTGCTACATTCCAGCATATACAAACCCTCACCCTGGAGCTGCTCTCCTCTGCGTTTCCCCCTCAGCCCACCATTCAGCGAGTCTCGTGAGCCCTGTCCCCACCCCTCACCGTCCCTCGCTGCCACCACCCTCCCTCCAGCCCTCGCCAGCCCCTTGCCCTGCACCCCACTGTCCTCTCTGTGTTGCATATTTGCCGTCCTGGTTTCCAAACGCCTATGCCACACCTCCTCTCTCCACCTTACCAGCTCGTGAGCCTCTCTCTCCAGGAGCAACGACGCAAGTGTCAAACGGAGATGCTGCCATCTTCCCACGAAGCCTCCTGACCTGCCTCGTCTCAGCTCACTCTCGGCCCTCTGCCCTGAGGCCACCATGAAGGGTCCCTGTCCCGTCTGAGGCAGCTGCAGCCCTGGACGTGGGCCCTGCCTCCCATTCTCTTTTGCCGCCTCCCCTCCAGGGCTTTGCTCCCGGGTTTGTCCCTCCCTCTTGTGCATGAGTAGCCCCCGCCTCTCCCCAGGACCACCCCTCTGCGCACACAGCCCCTGGTGCCCCCACTTGCAAAGACCCCGCCTGACCCACCCTGTCCAACCATCGCTTTTTTCCCTTCCCTTGCACAGCTCCTAAACTTCCTAAAGCCCCTGCCCGCGCTCCCTGGCTCCACTCTCACCTCACTCTTCCCTCCAGTCCGCCTCCTGCACTGAAAGGCTCCTCCTGAGGCCGCCCGGGGCCCCCGTGGGGCCAAGTCCAGCAGTCACCTTCCTGCCCCGACCTTACATGTCCTCTCCGCTGCCAGTTCTTAAAGCCCTTTCTTCTCCTGGCCCCCGGCCCCCTCCTCTGCCGGCTTCCCTCCTCCCTCCTCAGGTGCCCCTTCTCTCTTCACAGATGAGGGTCCCCCCTCTCCCTTCCATTTGCCATGTCCCAGCCGTGCCCTGAGGCCCCTTCTCTCCAGCTCCCTCCCGCCCTCGCTCATCTCATCACGCCCCCCAATTCTAAAAGCCAGTGCTACGTGCACGACTCCCAGGGCCTCCTCTCGGGCCATGACCCCCCCACGGAGCCCGGACCCGCATCCCCAGCTGCCACTCCACTTGTCCCCCGCATGAATTGGAGGCATCTCTCTTCTGATTCGCCCCCAACAGATCTGTGTTCTCCCCTCCGACCTGCGACATCCTGTCTCCTCACCTCCACAAACAGCCTCCCCAGGCCCAGCACCGCCAGCCAGTGGCAGAGCCCAGATGCTACCAGCGGCCCTTTCTCATCTCCTCACACACACCCGGCCCCCAGGAAGTCCTGCTGGCTGTCCCTCCAAAAGACATTCTAAGTGTCCTGCTACGTTCCATCTCTGCCACGGACCTTAGCCAAGCCGTGGGACCCACAGAGCAGCTGGAGCGGCCGGCTCCGCGGTCCCCGGACTGCCCCTCGCTGCCCTCGCTCCAGCCTCTGGATCCATTTTCCTCATAGACGACAAGTCGCGTTGCACCGCTTTGCTTACCGTTTCACTGGCGGTGCACTTGGGTCTCCAAGTTATTTCAAAATGCATAAATAGCATAAGATGGCTTAATGGGTGATAGAAATATGGCTACATGGCTAGATGTGATAAAGAAAAATACAATACAATGTTCATTATTAATTCAGATGGTAGAGGGATGAGAGTTGAACTGTAAAATTCTTTAAACTCTCTTGTATATTTGAGCATTTTTATAATAAAATTCTGGGAAAACGAAGTTTAAAAGAAATCTTCCCATTGCACTTAAGGGGGGAAAAATCCAAGCTCTGAAAATCTGTAAGTTCTCGCCTGCATTCTGATCCAACCTCCCAGCCATGCTCCCCCCCTACTACCAACAAAATGCTTCTTTCCCTCCTTCCTTGGTCCCTTCCACACACTAGCCTTGGTTCTGCCTCAGGGCCGTGGCACTGGCTGGCCTGCTGCCTGGAACGCTCTTCCCCAGGGTCTTCTTGTAGCTGGCATCGCTTTTACCATTCAGATCTCAGTTGACGTGTTACCTCCGAAGGGAAGCCTTCTTGGCCCTTGAAACTAAGTATCTGTCCAGCAAGTCCCTATCATGTGGCTCTACTTTATTTTCATTGCCGCCCTCGGCACCCCCTGCATTGCTCTGTCTTCGTCATTGTCTACCTTACCAATGAAAATATGTTCTATTAAAAATAGGGATTTTCTATGTCTTCACTCTCATGCCCCAGGGCTCATTAAACGTCAGTTTGTGAGTAATTGCTACAGCAAGCACTGGGAAGTAGGCATAGACATACCCTAATTATGCACACAGAGCCTGGCCTCCACGGCCTGTCTCCTTCCTTCTGAAGCAGGTGTGTCAATACCTACATCGCTGCTGAGCAATTCCAGGGCTTGCATTCAAAATCGTTTATTTTGAAATCAGTACCTCAAAGAGATATCTGCACCCTCATCTTTATTGCAAGATTTTTACAATAGCCAAGGCATGGAAATAACCTAAGTACCAGTCTCCAGATGAACGGATAAGATGTGGGATCGCCAACTCAACAAGGTTTTGTCTGAAATGAAAGCTCTTTCTTAGTAGGATTCAGTATCCAGTGATGCCAAAAGTTCAGAAAGACAGCTCTGGATTAAAGCAAGGAGAAGCAAACCTGCCCAGGCCTCGGAGTGATAACAGGGACGGGAGCAATAAGAAAATGGGAAGCCACATGTGTTATGTGCTCAGAATGTCGCCAGCATGGCACTAAGCGCTTGGTTCACACTGGCTGCTGTAGTGGGGGGGGGCAGGGTTGAAGAGTTTGGTCTGGTTTCAAAACCCTCCGTCTTACCCACCTCCCACACCGACTTGACGGGAGGCACTCTGACCTGTCCTTCCAGCTTCTGTCATCTCTCCCAGCCATTTGTGCCCACCCACTGTGGACTGTGGAGCAAACCCAGCCCTGAGGCCCGACTGCACGGCTCCCATCCCAGGACTAGAGGGGAAGTCCCTTGAGGGGAGGGGAGACCCTGGTTCTGTATCCCATTGCTCACACAGTGGCTGGAACAGAGGGAAAGATCTCAAGGCCCCTTCAGTTAGTCACGCAGTCCCGTCCATCTCTCTTTATGTCCTACACATCTGGCCCCTCCCTTACCCCCCACCCCCCCATCCCCATCTGCTTCCTGCCCTTGCCACTCCTCACGGACGGGACGGCCTCCCTGCCTCAGCTCCATCCTCTGGAGGAGGAAGGTGTACAGAGTAAATCTCCGAGTCAGACAGATGAGAATTCGAGTCTTGGCTTTGTAGTTTACTGAGTAAGCAAAGTAGCTCTGGATCGGTTTCTTAGCCTGTCTGAAATGTGGTCCTCTCACCTGTAAACAGGTGTACTAACGGGCATCCTTAGAAGTCAATGTCCTGTAGGTCAAGTTTAACGGTGGTGCCTGGCACGCAGGAAGCACTCACTAAAATCATCCATTATTCAGATTCATGGTACAGGTTGTATGCAATCGAAATAACAGCCATCTTGGGTTATCCCATTTTTCTGTTTAAAAAAATCTCAAGGGGCTCCCTCGTGCCCACCAGGTAAAGCTCTGACTCGCCGTATCTTCCCAGGATTCACACCAGGACCAGTTCTTAGGCATTCCGCCCAATGCTGCCCACAGACACACAGTGTGAGCCCAGAGATCCTTGTCTGAACCTCACATCGCTCCCTTTCCAAATTTCAAATAAAAATTCCCAGCCACATGGTAGGCATCTTAAGTGATTGCAGACCATTGCCCCTTGGAAGCGTATGAAACCCATTTTGGTGAAAGCCTGTGGCAAGAGGCCTGACGATCGCCATGAAACCTCTCCTAATGAATCGCAGTTTGGAAATAAGACTGGCTTTTTTTTTTTTTTTTTGGTTTTAGAAAGAATGAAATTATTCTAAGAGCTGATGATAGAAAATTAGCTTGGTGTGGGGAAGGCAAAGGTGCTGCTACTCCTGAAAGGACAGGTCTTTGGAATAAAACTTTTAAACCCGCCAGAATTACAGTGCAACCTTTGTTTGTAAACTCCTAAGATTATGGGTTTAGATTAATTCGAGTTGAGTCCTTTCCAGTTACCATTAACCTACCACTTGAATTCATCATGCAATCATGACTCAGTAAGTCCTTCAGAATACCACTTTCAAACATGATGGGAATTAGACAGACTTTGTAAATATTTGAAATTGCCAGTTTAAAATTAATTTGACTCCTTTGCTTGCTGGTTGCCAGCAATTTATGAGAGTTGGAGCTTTTTCTGTAATTCTGTATATCATTCATGAGTTTTTTTTAAACAGCTCATTTGGAAAAAGCCTACGGTGGAACTTGGTGTCTCCATTGTTATAAGTATTTCCATTTCTCCAGCTCCTTGCCAACACTTCTTACTATGCTCTTTTCATTCTGGCCATCCCAGTGGGCGCGAAGAAGTATCCCGCTGTGGTTTTGATTAGCATTTCCCTGAGGGCTAATGATGTTGAGCATCTTTTCATGTGCTTATTGGCCATTGGTATATTTTCTTTGGAGAAATGCCTATTTGGAGCCTTTGCCAATTTTTTTTTTAATTGGGCTATTTGTCTTTTTATTGTTGAACTGTAGCAGTACTTTATATATCCTAGTTACAGGTGCCTTCTCAGGTACATAATTTGCAAATATTTTCATACATTCTGTGGGTTTTCCTTTTTGTTTGTTTGCTTGTTAAATGATAAACTCTGTTGCTTCCTCCCTAGAATTCCTGGCATCTCTCTGGCTTACAAAATTCGTTCACATTTCTCTATGGATGTTTCCAAGAATTTTACACCTTTTATGTCCAAAGCTGAACTTTGTACCTTTATCTTCCCTACTCCAGATTCACTTTACAATTATAAATCTTTTCAATTCAGCCAACTGGTCAACCAAGGTAAAAACAAACTCTTCTTTCTTTTCATCACCCACCTCAGGTTCTGTCAAAAACCAAGTAATGTTCCATTTCTACCTGCGTCCAGATCTTTGAAATCCTGCTCCATTCACTATCAAAGCCTAGGTCATGCTTTAATTCTGCCTCTTCTGAACTCTTTCAACAACCTAATCCATACACTTGCCTTTGGTCCAGCCCTTCAAAATGCTAACAGAATGATGACACTCCCATGGGACACTATAAATTAATAGTTACAAGTGCTGGTTTTGAAACCCAACATCCCTAGTTCAAATCCTGGCTCTTCCATTTAACCTCTGTTCCTAAATTTCTCATCTGTAAAATGAGGAATGACAATAGTTCCTACCTCATAGAGCTATGTGAGGATTAAATTGTTATATGAAAAGTGCTATTAAAAAATGCCTGGTATATAACAAGTATTCAGTAAATGTTAGCTAATATCATTATTGTTATAATTAGTTCCATTTTTACCATTAATTAAAACTTTCCCAAGGCTTTGCTAACCTATGGAATAAAGTGGAAATGTGTTGCTTTGTTACCCAAGGCACTCCATGATCTTCAATGTGAGCTGAAAAAAAATGACTGTGACCACAAAATCCTTGCAGTTGTTGTATATCTCCACTTTTCAAAAGGTGATGCCAAGTTCAGAATCGTCGGGTGTAACTTCTTTCCAGGTGGTGGTGTTTTGCTACTACTACAGAACACATGTAATGGGCTTACTCCTGACCCGGCAGAATGCTAACACTTTCTCCGCACTGTCCGCCTTAATTCTCACAACGGCCTTAAAAGGCAGTTAGGGTTGCTATGAGTCCAACTTCATAGCAGAGACAGATGAGGGGGTAAGTCTATTGTCCAAGATCACACAATTAGAAAGTAGAAAACCCTGGATAGAGTCCCAAGTCTCTTGGACACCATGTCTTAAGGCCCTGGCTCTGCCTCAGGAAGTTTCTGAAGGGATGTCCATAGACAGACATGCTCAAAGGCAGTGTGGGAAGGAATTTCAAGTACTTATTTCATATTTGTAATTCCTGAATACAGTACATCTTCCATCTGGGAAGTGTATACACTGTTCTGCAGACATCTGAAAATTCCTGGGACAGAGACATCTGAAATGTAGTTTCTGAAAGCTCTTGCTAAGCAGAAATATTTCTCCTTTGGAGGCGGGGGGTCAGTGTCTCCCTTTGCTGGCTGGACTACCACCGATGAACTCAATTGGTTGAAGCAAGTGGGTCTTAGGCCCAGCTTTCTCCTTTCCCAGGCAGGTCCTCACCCGTGGCGAAGGATCAGGGGAGAGTATGGATACTCAGAGAGTCAGGATACTCTTCAGAAAGTAACTCTAGGTACTTGGGCAGTGGCGAGTGACGCGGGGCTGCCGTCCTAATAACCAGAGGCAGTGCAAGCCTAACTGCGTGCACAGGAGGTCTTCATTATCCAAAGATAATTGGTCCTGGAAAAATGCTACTTAAAACAAAGCCATCAAAAATAGGAACTAAATTGTCAAAATAAACTGTAAAAAACAGTCACTTGAGGCTTTAACCTAAAAACAAAGCTAGCAATTATGAAAACAAGCTTATTTTATTTAATATTAACAAAACAGAGCATAATAGAGGGATACATTAAAATTGCTCCCTCTTAGAAAATATATGGTATGAATTGAGTGGGGATTTTTTCAGTAGTTCCGACAAAGTGGTATAATAGAAAAATTCAACTTGCCACATTATCATAAACCATCTCTCTTTTTCAAAGTTATTTAAGGATTTCACATTTCCTGAGTGTCTTTTTAAAAAATCCTCACCCAAGAATATGTTCATTGATTTTAGAGAGAGGAAGCGAGAGAGAGAGAGGCATCCATGTGAGAGAGAAACATCCATCAGTTGTCTCCTGCAGGCGCCCGGATGGGGGATTGAACCCTCCGAAACCTGGGCATGTGCCGTGACCAGAAACCGAACCTGCGACCTTCCAGTGTGTGGGACGACACTCCAACCAACTGAGCCACACCAGCCAGGGCGTGACTGTCTTTCCCAATCCTACCTATTCAAGTCATTTTCCTCTCAAGCTCCAGTTGTAGACTCAATGCGGTTGATTTTTTATTTTTATTTTTTGGCTTATGCCTGCCCAGTCCTCCTTGGTCCATGGCTTTGAGTATGGCCAGCTTGGTTCTTCAACTTTCAGGGACTCCCAGAAATTCCGCATCCCCCCAAAGTTTGCAATTTCACTTTTCAATCGATTTGCCTTGTATTTGCTTCGTGTTGCCTGATGTTTACTCTGCACAGTCAGCATGAGCCAGACCAACAAAGATGTTCGCTGTGTGGGCTGGGACAGAAGCTGATGTTCGACAGAGAGGGCTGTGTGAGATGGGAGGACTTTAAGCAGTATTTTTGTGCTAAGCCTTTGCTTCCTCACGCAAATTCGTAGTTTTGGCACCTCTCTTGATATCGATTTCTTTTATTGGCATATGGCTTTCCAAATCCCAGGCACCGAGATCCATTATGGACTCAGGGTGCCTTGAAGGATTCGATATTACCTAGAGTTTGCTGAAATCCAAGCTCGTTTTCATGGCCACCAAGGCCCAGCCGAGTCTCACCAGCAGCCCCACTATTCTACATCTTTGTCCATGTCTCCTGCCTTCCCCCTCTGCTCTCTCTGCTCTCGCCACACTAGCATTGCCAAGCCTTGTTTCCTTCTATCTCCAAAGCCCTTGCCAAGCCCTTGGTTCCTTCTATCTCCAAAGCCCTTCCCATGGCTAACTTGTCCTTCAGGTGTCAGTTCAATATGAGCTTCTTGAAGGGACCTCCACTGACCACCCCACCTCAAGAGGAAACTGTCTCCTTAATCACCCATTTGCAACCCTCTCGATTATCTCCTCCATAGCACTTAACAAAGTAAACAGCAGTCTTATTTGTCTCCTCTCTTATTTCGGTCTGTGAAGCCAGGACTTAAGTTCCCTGAGAACAAGGACTGTGTTGAATTCTCCTTTACACACACAGAGCCTGTCTTAGTCTTTGTTGGGTGGAAAGCTGCACTTTGCAATCGGTACATGGGGAGAGCTCGAGGTGAGATCACTCAATTTCTCTGATTTGAAAAATTTAATCAAAGCTCTCCCTTGGGGCCACTGAAAGGATCTTTGCTTTTTTCCTGAGATACTGAAGCCAACTGAAACATTTTAGATTGTAAGGAGGCCTTCACAGGAAATTTTTCAGGGTTAGGGATTATATACAAAGGAAGCTATTAATTTATATACACTCCGCCCACCTAAGGATTTTCCTCATTATCAAATTAATCACTTCATTTTCCCACTGGAGAGGGAGAGGGACACGGGAAGCCAGGTAAACGGTTCATTTGGTCGTGATTTTCATAAATTCCTTTTCCAAGCGCTCTCAGGTTTACTTAAAGGGCAATTTTCCCAACTTTTTAAAGGCTGAATGAAATCAGGGATATCATGAGAAAAACGCTTCATTGTAACTCATGGGCCATAACTGGATGATCCAGGTTGGATTCTGGTTAGTGCCAAAGGGAGACAGTCCCCAAGTCCTCGGAACAAAGGAATGATAAAACTAAACAAGATACAGAAAGATCAGGAATCCATGTTTTCCATTGCCGAGACCTCAGAAACCTATAAAAGCAGTTGTTTTATGGGAACACTTAGCAAAGTATTGCCCAAGCCTATTTTAAAGGCTCGAAATCCTTTGACATATGGCAATCATTACGTGTGCTCAGCTGTCTATCTTGCACAACGCTTTCTTCTTCCCTCCCCCAAGGAAAGCGTTTCTGGGGCCCTACATTTACCATATTTTACAAGAAGCACTTAGCGGTGAGCGAGACTCAGAAGCAGGCCGGGGAAGAACGGCCTGGCCGAGGGCTCCAGGAGCACCAGAGCATTTTGTCTCAAGATGGAAGCCTCCGGGCGAAGCTGTTTCAGATTACGAGGGGCACACATTCCTAGTTGGGGTTTCCTTAGAAAAAGGCTTAATGACTCAGATGTCCGAGGCAGCAACATGGAACACTTTGTCTTGCTTGGCCTTTTCCAAAAAACAGGAGGCCACTTGGGTCTCGTTGACCTGTTGGGATGTGTTGGGATTTCCCAAAGATCAGGCGATGGAAATGACAGAACAGCACGTCAAGGCGGCCTCTTTCAGTGCCTTTCTGAGCACTGGCACACTCGGGGGTGCTCCCGAGCTCTTGGAGAGCAGGTGGTCACTTTCCCCGGAGCCCTCTCCCCGCCCGTACTGTGGGAGCAGTCTGGAGAACATCCCCATGCCACGTTCTTGGGAAAAGCTCCCCAGTCTGTTTTGATGTGGCTCTTCTCAGGCAGATCATCCAAAATGTCCTCAGGAAATGAAAATAGCTGAGTCCAAGTGTATAAGGCAGCGTGGTCCAGGCTGAGCTCAACTATGGCAGACATAATATGTTCCCTGCATTCCTTCTCGATCTTGGCCCAAACCAGGATGGGCGAGACCTACGAGAAACAGACGATGCCCCCTTTTAGAATTTGCCATCCGTCAATAAAAGGCATGTTCCCCACCAAAACGCCTGGGAAGAAATTCACACGGACATTTGCTTTTCCAAACTGTTGAGAGCGTCTGCCGAAAGGGCACACGGGACACACTTTCTTTCTCTGCTGGTGGAAGTGTGCAAGCAGTTCCACTTCCTACAGCTTTTCCTAAGGCTCTCACCAAAAAAGGTGGGGCCAGAGAGGGTGGGACTTTCTGATCTTTTCCTCATCTCATTTCTTTTTGGAGTTCCAAAAAGAAATAAGTCCAACTCCAAAAATACTGAACTGTAACGTGGCACCTTTGTGAAGCCTTCTAGACACATAGCAAAGGGGGTGCTGCGCTGTGCAGGCCACAGCAGGACCATGGATCCTCTTTGGGTCTCACCTACAGTTTCCTGCATCACTTTAGGTGCCCACACCCAAGTCCCCCTCTCCAAAAACAACTCCGTTCTTCAGCCAGCTCCTCCAAACTGGCCCTTGTTTTCTCTCCTGAGCAATCACTTGTCTTCTTTTTTAAAAAAGAAGTTACTTTTAAAAAAGTTAAATTAAGAAATTAATTTAAGCCCTGGCTGGTGTTGCTCAGTGGTTAGAGCATTGGCCAGCTCATCAAAGTGTCCAGGGTTCGATTCCAGGTCAAGGGCATGTAGCTGGGTTGCAGTTTCGATCCCTGGCCCTAGTCAGGGCGCGTGAGGAAGGCAACCAATTGATGTGTCTCTCACGTCCCGTTTCTCTCGAGTGTGCTGGCTCTTGCTCGCTCTCGCTCTCTCCCCCTCCCCTCTCCCTTCTGTTTTCAATGGAAAAAATATCCTCAGGGGGAGATTAACCAAAAAAAAAATTAATTTACCTAATTTTATTTTTCCAGTTCTTTTCTCTATCAGTTATTCTCATTAGTACAACAAATCAAGCAGTAAAACCTTTAGAATGCAAGGTAGGGGTAAAGGCTGTGAATGCTCACAAAAAACTATACCTGTCGCTCATAATTCCTTAAAGACACACAGAAATTTAGTATGTCTGTGTTCTTTGTAGCATTATTTCTATTAGCTAAAAATCAGAAACAAACTAAATATCTCTTAATCGAGGATTATTTGAATAAATTATACCAAATCTTTATGATTGAATGTTACGTACGAAGTTGTTAAAATTGTGTTTCATGACTTTAGATATGTACACGGTACAATATTAAGTGGAAAAATAAAAGCAGGTGAAATTTAAGTAAACATTATTTTGCAAGTATGACTAACTGTATGCATCTTTATATAGGAAGTAAAAGGAAGTTATTATCCCAACATTTTAAGAGTGATCATCTTTGGACTATGGGATGATGAACACAGTTTTTTTATATTAAATTGTTTGTCCTTTTCTAGTTTTCAATTTTTTTCCATGATTTTTATTGAAGTCCTTCTGTGTGCTGTACCTCTGTAGGTGTTAGAGATACAGGTACAGATAAGCTGCATATAGTCTGTGCCCTTTGCACAAAAGCATTTTTAATGCAAGAAACTCTTTGAGAATAGTGTCTCCAATCTAAATTTTTAATTGTTTCTCACCTATGAAATCTAGCAAATCTGGAGGTTACTACACCAAATAACCTTTTAAGGAAACATTCACCTATAAACATTCGATAAGATTCCTATTTTATAAAAATAAGTATTCAATAAATTTAAATAATTTAACATGATTCTATATAAATATAGAAGTATTTATAAAATGCTTAAAGTTAACAATAGTTATCAGGATGCTGAAGATAAAAATGTTAGAGAAACATGCATTTACGAATGGTTTTTATTTGACTATTTTCCTTCATAGAGGAAATCCTGTACATGTCTACAAAATCAGAATCTATTTCCCCAGGGACTTCATTCCCAGTCCTGGAGTAAGTTATGATTGATTTAAAAGTTATAAGTCTTATCTTTTCATTTTCATGAGATAATTGTCTGGATGTTATCCATGGTATGTAATCCTCACCCCGACTTCATGTGGAATTTCTTTTTAAGTTTTAGCTTACTTTGGAAGTCAAGTGAATTCACTTGATGGAATAAGGGAAAAATCACAGAATAATTAAAGATTAAAGGAGTTACTCTTATAGTGACAACTCTTCCATTAAAAAAAAAAAAATTACAAGAGCCTACAAGTAAGGGAAAAGGCAATTGAAACACTACAATCTATCAGAGTTTAAGATTTAGCTTGATTCTGGATATGAGAAAATAAAAACTACATTTTTAAAATTTATGTTTTTTCTTAATTAAAAAAAAAGTTTAAACAATCACAACTTACAGAAGAAATGGAACTAGGGTACAAAGAACATTTCCCTGAACCATTTGAGAGTAAATTGCCAACATAATGTGCCATACTCAGCAGTGGCTTTCCTAGGATTAAGGATGTTCTTTATATAACCACAGTAAAACCACCAAAATCAGGACATTAACAAGGACACACCACCATCATCTCACCCTCAGGTCACATTCAAGTTTCACCAATGTCGCAGTAATATCGTTTATGGCAAACATCCATTTCAAAAGCACAGGTTGGATTAATTGTGTTTTTAGTCTGGAAAAGTTGCTTGATCTTTCCTTGACTTTCATGACCCTGATATTCTTCAGCTTACAGGCCAGTCATACTAGAGAATGCCCTTGGTTTGGGTTTGTCTGGTGTTTCCTCAGATTCGGGTCATGCATCTTTGGCAGGAGAATGGGAGAAGTGACACTGTATTCTCATTATATCCTATCAGGGTGCACACAATTTCAGTTTGTCCCATTATCAATAATTCATTTTGATTACTCTAATAAGGCAGTATCTTATCTACTGAAAATAATAATTTTCCCATCTATAATTAATAAACATTTGATAAAGAGATATATTGGAACTGCATAAGCAGCTTATTTCTCATTAAACTTTCAATTTATTTATTTGTTTTCATCAGTATGAATTAACAGTCTCTTATTTAATACAAGGGGTTTAATAAGTTATTGTTATTTATTTTAATATGCAAATTGTCCTCCAATTGGTCAGTACCAGTTCTCTCCAGTGTCCATCTGGCCTTTCCCATCATTCTTTGAGCATTTAATTTTAGGCATGAGATGCTCCAGGTTTGCCTGGTACTTTCTTGGCCCCATCCCCTGAATCAGCCCTTTCTCCAAGGAACCTTATTCCTTTTAGAGGAAACTGGCGCACAGAAGCCAAGATCCGAGTGCAAGGTGAGCTCACTGGGGTGTTGTTACTAAGTCCTGTCAGTGGACAGAGCTAGGGAATAGATGTACGCATAAATTTGTACATGAATGTATTTATGTATAGACACATATGTGTGCACACACATGTAAACATGCACAGGTATAATATATCCACATATTCATGAAAGTGCACATATGCACACACATAACATATACACATGCATGAACACACACGGATACACACATAGTATATACACACGTGCATGAATGCACATATACATATACAAACATACACACATCTATATATTGAAATCTATGAGTTCACACCTCCACTGTCTGCAGTTTCAACCCACCATCTCAGGAGTCATGGTTCCAGAAAACTAGCTTTCTCCCCTTCTATATTTGTAACTCCCTTCAACAGAGATTATCCTAATATATTTGCTCTTTTAATCTATTCTCCATATGTAACCAATCTCTCACTGCAGCTACTGCCTCCTGCCCCAGGCAGATGCCCTGCTCACCCCTCCTGGGCTCTGGCACCCCACATCGGGCTGACCCGAGACAATGCCCCTCACTCTGCTCGGGCCCTGGCACCTCACACCGGCCGGCCTCCGAGTGAGTGCCCCCCTCTGTGACCCGCCACGCTGGGATTTCTCTGTGGCAGCCCCAGCAGAGGGACTCCCTGGCCCAGCTCCGACCCTCACTGCATGTCCAGGGAGAGTGTTTGCAGCAGGGACTGCATTTTCCTTGTGTATTTAGTGAAATAGCTGATATCAATTTCAAACACTAAGCCAAAATCGAGAATATATATCTATGCTTGAAGGAAAGCATTTTACAGATGTGACATTATAAATTAGGTATAAAATCTCTGGTCACTGGCGTTTGCCAAATCCCTTACTGGCCTTCCTAATCCCCTCTTGTCTGCCTAGAGCCATCACCCCTGAAGAGATTAGGGAGATTTCTTTAGAACAGGAGGAAGTCCCCTACGGAAAACCTTGTGATGGTGTCCCATCCACTCAGAATAAAATGCCAGCACCTGATCGCAGACCTCAAGACCGTGGTCGGGCCCCTGCTTGCCTTTCCAAGTATAACCCTTCCCGCCGGCCCTGCTCCTCGTGGCCAGCCTTCCGTCCCATCCTCAGGGCCTCTGTGCTTGCTGGGGGTTTTTCTGCAGAAAGTGGCAAAACTGATTTCGCTCTTTTCAGTCTCAGATCTACGTTCCCTTTCCAAGGCGACTTTGACCACCTGGCTGAAGGATCTGATCCACCCATCATTCTTTCTATTGCATCACCTCATTGCAGGGACTTTGAAGTCCTTACCAGCATCTGCAGTTGTCTCTGTGTGTCATTTGTTTACTTGTTTCTGCAGGAATCTGTTCTCTTTTCGTCGCTGTACCCCCAGGATGTGGAAGGTGCTCAGTGGGTGTGAACTAAGTGAATATAACAAACAACCCAACAGCACTTGAGAGCAGTGCAAGGAGTGTGGGCTGTGAGGCACTGCCCAGCTGGCTTTGATTTTCTGGCTGTGTGTCCTTAGGCAACTTGCTTAACTTCTCTGGGCTTTAAGTTCCTGCACTCAAAAGTGGGACTGAGCATCAGCACAGCTTGGCACATAGTAGAAGGTAAAAAAATCTCTCCTCCATCCTGGATCCTGCAAGGGTGAGATCAGCGTGGGGCTTTTCAGGTTCCCAACATCACGAGCTTTACTGTCTTAGTTCAGGCACATTTGGGTTTCTGAATACAGTGTCCCCAGAGGTCCCATGCTGACCATCCCTTTTGATCTAATCCTGGGTTTTCATTTGAGACTCAGCAGCAGCCCCATCAATGAAAGAAAAGCTTTCTGTGAGCCACGCTGCATGAAAAACAGCGCTGCAAAGTGAGCTACGAGGGAAAATGTGTTCCCTGGCCCGCACGGAGGAGATCATTTCAGGGCCAAGAGACGTGCCTCCAGTTGAGGCTTAAGGGTCTTATCGAGCCCGCCGAAGCAGAGCTCGTAGCGCAGGAGAACAGAACGGAGAAGGGGAAAGAAACCCCGAAGCTGGTCTGTCAGTCCCGGCTGAGAGGCCATTCTGTCTGTTAACATGCAGCCCGTGGTGAGAGCCCTGGTTAGCTGGATGTCAAAGCTGCAGACAGGGAGGATGACCTCACTGGAAAAGAGAATGGCGGGCCTCCCTTGGATTCGGGGATATGCATGCTAGACAAATGATCTCCATTCAGCTAAGCTAACTTATGGATGATATAAGCCCAATCAATTCCCCATTTTTCATGCTAATAGATGCAGAGTCAGCCTGGGGAGGGGAGGCGGATGAGGGTGGCTGCTGGCCAATTCCCCTTCAGAAGATCCCATTAGCCGACGGAATCTCTCTGCAAAGCTTTCCCTGTCCCAGCAGAGCAGCCAGCCTTTGTGAACTTGAGCAGTAGTCATTGCAACAGAACTCTCGGTTATCAGATGAGGCACAGCGTCCTAGGAGATGCTGTCCGGAAAGTGACTGATGAATCCAAGCAGCAGGTGGGACTTGGGTTTACAATGTTCTCAGAGACACTTCTTGAGGGCTCCCAGTCTCAGAGCTGAGCAGCTCTGTGTCTAATTCATGGCTACTCTTCCCATCTCGGATACTTGATACTTGACTGCACAAGGAGCTGGCAAAACAACAACACTTGGCAAGATAGTCGGAATATGTAGTTTTCTACAGTTTGCAAAGTGTTTCCACATTCATGATCTCATTTGTTCCCACTCTGTGAGGTGGGCTGAGCAAGTATTACCATTGCCTCTCCCCTCGGAGATTAAGAAACTGAGGCTCAGAGAGGAGAGAGGATTAGCAACGTGTCCCAGGACCCCAGCTAAGTAATGGAAGTGCTGGGATTGGAACCCAGGCCTATGGCCAGAGCCCATGCCATGTGTGATATACCTGTTGGCAAGGTTTATGACATCAAATTTTTCTTTTAAAGAATCGAATCATGACTATAGTCTGAGATCTCAAATGTGGCGGGAAAACAAAATGATGGGAGTCATCATGGTTTAAGAATCCAATGTCAGGTCCCTGGAGTGAGCCAGTTGGGAATTTCAGGGCCATAGACTCTTGGCTCACCAACAGCAGCCTCAGCATAGCCACTGCGTAGCACCCAAAAAGGGGCAAAATGAGCTTTTTTAGTAAAATGGAGACCCAGTGGGTGATACCAGCTGGGTGTTTTCTTCCCCAGACATCCCTTTGTTGATGGAATTACCTACCCTTCAATATGTTGGCAAGACCCCCCAGGCAGTGCATTCAACACATTCATTATCATAAGGGAAAGATGCCTGTTTGTTTAAAAAGTCAAGTTCTTTAGCTTCTATAACTCTTACAACTTCCTAAAGACCCCCAGGCTCTTTGTTGAGCTGAAGAACCAAATTAGGCTTAATATGATCTAATGCAAAGGTCTGAATTATGCCTTGAGTATACTTTCTGGGAGATGAAAGGACCAATATGCTTATAAAGTTCTATTACTCTTTTAAAAAGACTTTTAAAATGCTGGAAGTACCTCCTGGCTAGGGAAGGGATTAGATGCCCAGCTTTCAGTTCATTACTTCTAATATAAACACTCGGTGTTCCCCGTGCTCAGCATCACTTCACTGTCTTTATACAAACCGAGCAGATGGAGGGCCTTGGGCCTTTGTCTCTGAAGTCAGTTTAATGACCAGGGCAAAGTGAGATGTTTTGTCTGATTAAAGGCTCCACTCTTCAAAGCCACACCTTCTTCCATTTGGGAAATGACAATGTTTATGGTGCCTGTGTCCAATTGGTGGACGGATGGAGCAGGTAGTAAGCAAATAACTGTGACCCCAAAATAGCAGTTGTGGTAAAAAAGTAGAGGCCAAAGTGGTCCATATGCTGGCATATGATGCAAGCCTAATAGTACATAAATCCTATATAAATAGTATATAAATCCTTTCGGGATGTCATCAGATACAGACATCAGATGCATTGGTAAAAATAGGTATAAAGGCATGCTGCTTGCATTTAAAATATTTCTAATGTTTAAAAGTAACAGGTTGATTACAGAAATTTGGAAAATTTCTCTGATCTTGCAATCCAGAAATCAACCCAGCTGCCCCGTTGTTGTATGTTCCCATTATTCTACAAGTATTTAATAGAAGCACTTTTTAAAAAATTTTGAGATCCTGCAGATTTCATGGCTTTCTTTTTTTCACTTCAAATATTGTGAATATCTTTCTAAATCAATGAATATACATTTATTTCATCACTTTTGGTCATTGTACCTATTACATGGATGTACCATTTATCATAAGGTAACCAATGGATAGTTGTTAGATTTTAAGTTATTTTCAATTTTTCAGTATTAAAAAGAGATAAAATAAAAACTAAAATCTCTGTGCAGGAATCTTTCCTCATCATTTTCTCAGGATAAATTCCTGCAGGGTTACAGGGTCAAAGGCAATGCACATTTCTGAGCTGACACTTACTGTTAAGTCACCCTGCACAGTTTGTGTCGGGAACATATTAGGGTGTTCATCTTTGTATTCTGATCCATACAAGATATCATTTAAACCCTTTTTTTTTTTTTTCAATTTGGAGGCAAAAAATGACTATATCTTGTTGTTTTTCTAATTGGATTATCTGAAGATGAATATGTTTTAACTCTGTGAATTGGCCATCAATAGCCCCCCTTTATTGTAAATTTTCTTTTCAAGTCCTTTATTAACTTTCTATTGGGCAAAGAATTTGTTGTCAAGTTATAATCTTCATCTATCACATATGTTTCTCACTGTCATTTACTTCTGCTAACAGTGGTTTTTTAATACCAAGTATACATACATATCTTTTTATAACTACATTTCTTTATGGTTTCTGAATTTGTCCCTGTGCTGAGCAAAGCCTCCTCCATCCTGAAATCAGAGGGCCCTCTTTATTGCTTCCAATTTTTACAGTTTCTTTTTATAGTTCAACTCGTATTTTTTAAAGTGCAAAAATGGCAAGGTACCTTGAAATTCCACAGAATTATTGGTCAAAAAGGCAAGACAAAGTCCTACCATCTCTTTCTTTAGCTGCAGAAAGAGAAAATAACATGACAATGATTGGAAAAAGACCAGACTGAATATGTCTTCCTACTGTACTAAGATTCTGTGCCCTTCAAAATTATCTTTTAACTAACTCTTTTTGCTAAAAATCACTTTAACATTAGTGACCGATATGTTTTAACCTATCAGCAAAAAAAGGTGTCCAATGTCAACATGAGAAGCTAAAAATTACAGTGTTTAGATCCCTTTCATATGTCCAAGCAATTCAGGCCATCTTCTCAAGATACCAAGACTTCAGGAGAGGAACAGGTCAGAGCGAAAGCTGTGCATTTGTGGAATATGCTGACCTGCATGAGACTCATCATGAGGCAACGTGGTGAGGACATCCCGAGAGGAGTTGAGCTGAACGTGGAAGATTGGATGGATTTAATTAGGTGGAACAAAGAGAGAAGGAAAGCAAGGCAGGGGACCAGAGTGAGGATGGGTGAGGAGAGAAGAGGGCCTGGCGATGACAAAGTCCATTTTTATGCCAGTGGTTCACATCTCACCACGTGCTTAGATACATGTTACTACTGCTCATCTCTGAACCTCGATTTCCTCATCTGTGAAATGGGGAACAATATGAAGAGTTCACTTTTAAATAGTCCAACTAGAACTTTTGATTGAAAAAGGTCATTTATCGGCTTAAATAATAGAAAAGTTCAGGTCCACAGCCTTCAGGTGTGACTTAATCCAGGAATTTAAATGATGTCAATAGGACCTGGATTCATCCTCAGGCTCTCTGCAATCCCCGCTGGTTTCATGTCCGTGCTCCATGCGGTGGTAAGATGACAGACAGCAGCTCCTCACCCACATCCTTTTAGTTTCAAGCCCAGGATTCACTCTGATTGCATTCGGTCACATGCCTGTCTGTGAAGCAGTCCCTTTGGAGTGTGGCCAGGGTGACAGAATTTCCTGATTGGCCAGGCCTGAATTAGATGTTCTAGCCTCGGAGCTGGGAGTGGAAGGCAACCTAAAACCCACAGCCCAGCTGTCAAGGAGCAGCGTTCCTCCAGAGGAAGTGTGGTGCCCTGTTCCCTGGGGAAGAGGGAATCGATGCTGGTCAGGCCAAAACAACACTCCTTCGGACCAAGGATATTTTATGATTCTGTAGATTAACCTTCAGAGCTTGACGGATTAAATATCATCCATCCCACATTACAGATGACAACAATAGAAGTTCAAAGGGATTAAGTAACTTTCCACAAGGTCTCCCAGCTAGTAAAAGACATGACTGAAACTCACACTTGGGCTTTTGACTCCAAAGCCAAACCTCAGTGAAAGACTATTTTAGTCAAGGCTTCTTTCCTTAATAGGACTTTTTAGGATCAAACCTGGGTCAGGCAGCTATTCTGTTGACTTTTGACTAGCTGACCAGGCCACACATGGCCATCTTCACCTTGTCCCCACTGGCTTTATCCTGAGAACAGACTGAACAAGCAGCCAGCTCGGTGCCTGCCATGGGTCGGTAAGGATTAATGACCCTAAGAAGCTGACCTGACAGGTGTGAAAGGGAAATTTCTGAATGTAAACTGCCTTCTGCCACGTGCAATCATCTGTGAGTCAGAAAGAAGGAAGATGACAAATTGGCCATTTTCTGCCCCCTGTGTCACAAAGGTAGTAAGTCTGGTTTATCTCTCAGTTGATATTGTCTAATAAAAAAATAAAGCATCTCAATTACACATTTCAATGTGCAGTGGTTGTTAGGCCCTCAGAGGTTCAAAACTCTTATCTTTCTGAAAGATCCGATTCCAATACACAAATGAGCCTAATACAAAAATGCTGCTTGGACTGTGGGGCCTTCTTGTTGCCAAGTACATGAGCTGTGAGGGGCTGTCATGGCCTCAGGAAGCACAGACCTTACAATCAGACCAGTTGCAGAGCTCTCCCTGACCAGCTCTGAAGTCTCCCTGGGCCTAACTTCTGTCATCTGAAAAATGGAAACATGTAGTGGTACCTTTCTCACATAGTTGGCTGTATCCCTTTATTCACCACTCCGCTGATATTTATTATACGCCTAACATGTCATGCACTGATTTAGAAGGGGATGCAGAGCAGATAACATAGTCTAGTTGCTGCCTTTTTATACCTTGTGGCTTCTTTAAAATGCGGTTAATGCATAAAGGTGGTACTGAAATGTATGTTAATCAATGAAACTCTCCTATAAATCTGAAATTATGGTGATGTGTTGCAAACGAGGGGTGTGTGGTGATAGAAAAGTAGGTAATAGGGAAATGTGAGCCAGTTCTGAGAGGAGTGAGAATTAACCAAGGAAGATGAATTCCCACTCACTGTAGGAATCAGGAATTAATCCATCGAAATGCAGATGGAGTGTACCTTTCCTGACCCTTTACAATGTGACTGCTGCTCCTCCCATCAAGCAGTGGAGTCTGTTTTTCCACATCACCAATCTGGGCTGGTCTTGTGACTTGGTCTGATTCTCCTTCCCAGGCAAGGACATAGGACAGTGGAATCAAAGACCAAGAGAAATAACAGATAATAGAAATTCTCAAAGAGCATTAGATAATGAGATTCTCAAAGATGAGCTTTGTTCAAAAAGATAATACTGAAAATGTCAGCAGCCAACAGAGAGTTAGGAAATAAAATAAGCTGAAACTAAAATTGAACCATAGAGTCACTGAAATGAACAATTTAACAGCATATTAAACACAACTGGAAAGCGAAATGGAAAACAGGACCAGAGAGAAAACCAAAATGACGCCCAGAGAGACAGAAAAATGGAATGCAAACTCTTTGGGAGAATAGAAAGAAGGAATGATTCCTAACCCATTTTATGAGGCCAGGGTAACCTGATATCAACACCCAGCAAGGACATTACAGAAAGGAAAATTACAGGCCGGTCTCTCTCATGAACAGAGAGGCAAAAATCCTAAGCAAAATATTAACAAGCCTGATCCACTAATTATGGAAAGGATAACACATCACAGCCAACTTGGGCTTGTTCCAGGAATTCAAGGTTGCTTTAACATTTGAAAATCAGGCAATGTGAGTCATTATATTAATAGAATAAGTGGGGGAAAATGAGTGTCTCAATACATGTAGAAATGTGCTTAATAACATTCAACACCCACTTATGATTAAGGACTCATAGGAAGCTTTAAATAGGATGGAACTCCTGTCATCTAATAAAAATATCTACAAAAGACATATACATATATTTCCATCAGTAGTTAATAATAGAAATGTTAAGAAAGTGTTTTCTGGGCTGAGGAAGGGACCGTGATGCCCATTAGTGCCGCTCGGTTCCAATTGTCCTGCACATCCCGGTCAGTGCAAAGAGGCAAGACAAACAAGTAATGTGTATAGTGAGTGAAATAAAAAAGCTACTATTATTTCCAGATAAAATAAATATACATTTATAGAATCCAAAAGAATCTACTATTAGAATGACTTTATTTATTGTTTTAAATATATCTTTATTGATTTCAGAGAAAAGAAAGGAGAGGGAGAGAGAGAGATAGAAACATCAATGGTGAGAAAGTCATTGATCAAGGCGGCAACCCGGGCATGTGCCCTGACCGGGAATCGAACTCCGATCGCCTGGATCCTAGGTCAACTCTCAACCGCTGAGCCATGCCCGGCCAAGCTAGAATGACTTTATTAAGATTGCTAGATACAAGGACAATATGAAAGAAATATGTTGTTTTCCTATCTAAATTTATTGAAATATAAAAAATAACTTAAAACTTTAAAAAGAGCTTACAAAAATAATTTGAAGTCTTACAAAAATAGTTCTTAAAATTGCAAAAGTAATTTAAAACTTTACCATTTATAATCACATTGAGAAACATCCAATGCCCCAGGGGAGAAAAGTCAAACTATGTGCAAGACATTCACATGGAAAATCATACGATGTCCTTGAAGCTAAAGAAGATCTAAATAACTTGGGGAGAACACATGTTTACAGATCAGAAAGCCCAGTCTTTACAGAGGTTAATTCCAAGCTATTTAGTCAATGTAACTCTGTCAAAATCCCAGCCATCTTTGTAGGAATTGACAAACTGATTCTAAAATATCTATGGAAATACAAAAGGCAAAATTAAACTAAGACATTCCTGATGGAAAAAGTGTGATGTCTAGCTCAACAACATTAAATGTGTGGTTCATAAGGTAGGGTGGTAATGACACAGGAATCGTCAAGTAGAACAACGGAGCAGACAAACGGGCCCAGAAACAGACCCCCACCTACGCGGACACTTGATTTAGACCAAACTTGCACCACAAATCAGTGGGGAAAGGACAGTTTCAGTAAGTTGTGCTGAATCAATTTGCTCTCCATAATTAACTAAGGACCTTTACCCCTATACCACACCACACATAAAGATCAATTTTAGGTGGATTGGAGAAGTAAAAGTGATAAGAAGACAATAAAGCTTCTGGAACTCATATAGGACAGTATCCTCATGACCTTGGAGTAGGGAAAGGGTATTTAAAAGGGTCACAAAAAACCACTAACCCTAAAAACAAAGAGTGATGAACTGCCTTCCATCAAAAGACATCCTTACAAGAATGAAAATGTAGCATAAAGATTAGGAAAATATAATGACAGCATATAATTGACAAAATGTGTCAATTACAAAATTAGTCACATATAAATAAATCTTAAAATAAATAAGAGCACCCAAAAGAAAAATAGGCAAGAGGCTGTACTCTGTCAAAGAGGATATCCAAAAGGCCAATAAACATACGAAAAGGTGCTCAACTTTTTCCATAAACAAGAAACTATAAATCAAGACCACAATAAAATCCCGTGACACATCCATCAGAATGGCTTAAATTAAGAAGCTGTACAATAGCAAGGGTGAGAATGAATGGGAACTAATGAGAACGCTCAGGTGCTGCCAATGGGAGTAAAAATTAATGCAGCAATTTTGAAAAACTTCTTGGCATTGATTACTGAACCTGAACTTACACTTACTATATGCCCCAACAATTTCAGCCCTAGACATATCCTCAGCAGAAGTGTGAGCAAGCGTGCACCAGAGACACACACGGGAATGCTCATATACGCGTTACTCATGTAAGCCCCGAGATAGAAACAACCCAAAAAGCCTATCAGCATTAAGATGGATAAATAAATGATGAAATATTTATAAAATGGACTACCTGGCTTAGAGTCATGGTAATGAATGAAACATAGCAAGGGCAATGAATCGACATGGATGGTTAACGCAAACTGTTGAATGAAAGGAGCTGGGCCCTAAAGAATATATGCTGTGTGGATCTGCTTATTTAAAGCACAGGGGGGGAAACTGGAAAAACTATAACATTTAGGAATGCTTGCTTAACTCTTACAACCAGAAAGGAAGGCAAGGAAATCACCTCCACAGAGTCAGATCAGGGTCTCTCCTGGGATCAAGCATAAGCTGGGCCTCTGGGGCTCGGAATGTTCTGTTGACCTGGCGATGGTTACCCGGGGCTCGCTCAGTGATGAAGCTGTGGCCTGCGCATTTCCAGTGCATGCACACATCTTACCATACAAACGTTACAGATATGCCACCATCATAGGACGGGTGGGAACCACTAAGGAGCCTAAAGGGAGACGGGGCAAAAGTATTTGAGATCAGGACATTTCTGAACTTTCTTGCTCCTATGCCCCTCCCTAAAAAATCTTTAAAAACATATATATGATCTTTTGCCTTTTTAATCCAACAACTAACATTTCTCAACATGTTTAAATAGTTACAGCATATTGAAACTATTAAAATTTTATAATAGAAATGTTTTACTATTCTAAAATATATCCAATAGAATATAAATACACTAGTGATTTAAAACCCACCATTTAAAATATAAATGAACAAGATCTTTGAGAAATTTTGCATCTTTTCTTGGAATGTTATTGCATTCTCTTTCCTATGGAATTTTATACTAATGCAATGTTGTTTTTATGTTTACAAGCTTCTTATTAATTACCTATCATAATAGTCTGTGACACAAATATGTATATAAACTAGAATTTAGAATTTTCTCTATTTCCTGTGACCTTAAATTTATAAATAAAAAAATTCTACTGGGTGGAATTTTTATTATGTAGTACTAATACATAATTGATTGAAATATAAATATATTATGCATTTTTATAAAATATTATTAGACATAAAATGTATAATTTTATTGGTAATGTATCTCTCAATAAAACGAATAAGGGTAGGTTTATGGTGCATTCATGAAAGAAGTTCGAGAGCTCTAAGTTGTCCCTTTGGCACCTGGGACATTGTACACCTTGGGCAGCAAACCGGGGTGGGAACAGGCTGTGTGAGACCCGCCCTTCTTTTGTAATGAAGCAGAAGGGCAGGTGGGAAAGTGAACTGGCACGATGCCTTTTAAAATATATATATATTTCTTTATTGATCTTTTTAGAGAGAAAGGAAGGGAAAGGGAGAGAGAGATAGAAACATGGAGCATTGATGTTCTGCCTCCTGCGCGCCCCCTACTGGGAGCCAAGCCCGAAACCCGGGCATGTGCCCTGACAGGGAACTGAATCAACCACCTCCTGGTGCGTGGGATGACACCCAACCAGCTGAGCCCCACTGACCGTGCACATGATGCCTTATCTGAGAGCTACTGGTGCTCTGCTCATGCCTATTCCCCACATGCCTTTACCTGGAACCTGGAGCCTGCGCGGTCCACAAGGCCACATCTCCATCCCCTTCCCAGGGCATGTCCTGCACTGGCTCCAGGAGCTCCCCAGTAGGATTATGCTTGATCAACACACTTTTCATAGGTCGCCTTTCCTTCCCAGTCTCTGGTTCCCATTCTCCTACAGGTGTTTCCTGGGATCACCTTCTAAATTAACTACTTGTTACTGTGCCTGCTGTTGCTAGTGTATCCTCAACTAAATCAATTTTAGCAAAGAGCATAGTAGAGGCTATGGGAACATAGTCTTCTAAAGTTTCCTGTGCATACGTGCCCCTTGGGATGCACTCGGGTACCTTGAGGGTGCACAGAGTCCAGTTGGAAGCCACAGAGAGCCGTATTTTTTAAATAAGGAGGCAATTCCATTCTTTTGTGCTTTGGAGGGATTGATTATAAGCCTTTGTAAGAAGATAGCCCCTGGATTAATGGATACTAAAGATGCAAACATACTTCATAAGTTGTAAAGAGGACTCTTATTTTTTGGACACTGAGATGGGAATTACGGGGTCTGGATTATTGTCTAATGTTGACCAGCTCTAACGTTGGCTTACTATATAACCCTATTTTGCCCCCAGTTTCTCAACGTGCATAATGAGGTAGTTAGGCAACGGTTGGTTTATTTTCATATAGCTTTGTCTTTATTCTTTCCATAAGCCTGAATGAGCATGTGTTCAAACGCTTCAATGAACATAAGTATAAGAGACCATTCCGGCTCAGAAGGTAGAAGTTCTCTGCAGTTGTAGAATTATATCTGTCACTCTGCCAAGCACATATAGGTAATGAACAAATATTTAAGTTGAATTGATCTATATAATCAGGTCATTGAGTTTAGCATTACTGATACCTCAAAATGGCTCATTTTTTGGAACTCATCCTTGAGAGGTAATGGATCCAGAAAAAGGTAGTAGGAACAAACATAATCTACCTAGTTCAAGAATAAACTTTTGCCCTGGCTGGTGTTGCTCAATGGTTAGAGCATTGGCCTGGGCACCAAAGCGTCTAGGGTTGGATTCCTGGTCAAGGGCACGTATCTGGGTTGCAGGTTCCATCCCTGGCTCTGGTCTGAGCATATGTGGGAGGCAACCAATCAATGTGTCTCTCTCTCACATAGGTGTTTCTCTCTCTCTCTCTCCCTCCCTCCCTTCCTTCCACTCTCTGAAAAGCAAGGGAAAATATATCCTCAGGTGAAGATTTAAAAAAACAAAGAATAAATTTGGTTCATGGATATGTCAAAGGACTAATATCTTTAATGTATCAAAAGCCCAGATAGAACAAATTAAACCACCCAATACAAAGCTAAAAGATGTGATTAATTAATTCACAGAAAATGAAATACTCATGTGAAAAGGACTGATCACATAATAAGTAATGAAAAGTAAGTAAGCCCGGCCAGCATGGCTCAGCAGTTGAGCATCAAACTATGATCCAGAAGACGGGGGTTCGATTCCCAGTCAGGGCACATGCCCGGGTTGCGGGCTCCATCCCCAGTGGCGGGGGAGGAGGGGGCGTGCAGGAGGCAGCTGATCAATGACTCTCTCATCATTGATGTTTCTGTCTCTCTCTCCCTCTCCCTTCCTCTCTCTGAAGTCAATAAAGACATATTTAAAAGAGAAAAGTGAATTAAATCGGTACTATGCCATGTTGATCTATCAAATTGGCAACAAAGGGAAAGAATTGTTACTAAAGGTAGATGCACTCATGACAGGTACTCACAGGAACTAACATACTTTAGGGACCTCCTCTGGCCCACCTCCAGCCAGCCTTGCCCTTCCTCTCAGATGGAGGGACCCTCAAACCAAGGGGTCATGCTTATATTGTATTTCTCCCTCTAGACCTGGGAAAGGCCCTGAGGTCCCAGGTCCATCTCCCAAGGGTAGACTGGACCACCTGAAGGCTCACCCTTAGGCCTAAGGGGTGGCCCTTTGCAGGCAGTGTGGACAGAATTTAAACATGTGGGCACAGGATTAGCTTTCTTATACAGGATCAGCTGGGGTTGGGAGGGGGTACAGGGGCCAGGGGCCAGCACCCTGCATCACTGTGTTCCAGCATGGAACCCAAAAGATCCAATGACTCTAAATTTTTAAGCTGACCCTCTAGCTTTTTATCAAGTCATATTTATCAAGATTTGAGGATAAAACATTTTTCATTTAACAGCTTGTAGGCTGGCTTCAGAATTTTGAAATATTTAGACACATACTATGTCAGCCTTCATTGCTCTCTTGGAACAAGGTGGACCAGGTTGCAGATCCACAAATGCTGAGGGGAAGCCTGCCCATCCAGGCCTCATTCTGACATATAAACTAGAAGCAAATCATACTAATTGACATGGAAAGATGTTTTAAGCTAGACTTAGCTATACTTAAGAAAGAGTCTAAAACACGCGATTCCATTTGAGTGTGAAGAGGGGTGCAAGAGTGAACATATGTATCCCCCATCCCCATTTAAAAGCAAAAAGACACAAAAAGTGCCCAGTACAATGCTGGCAGAAGTTATCTTGGTGGAATGGGAGGGTGGGCAGGACTTCAGGTAATGCTTATGCACTTAACTTTCGCTCATTGGAACTTTCGAATGTTTCAACACGAAACATGTCTTACTTGTGAAATAAAGTAAACCATAAATGAAGAAAGCAAGCATCAGCGGTAGCTTCCAGCCAGTTTTTGAAGGGAGCTTCAGCACGGCTGAGCCCCTCACACAAGGGACGGTAACTTTGTCTTTCCGCCCGAGTATCGTGGGTGACTTGCAGAGGAGCTCATCGGGAGGACACCTCTCCTCTCCCCCACCGGTGCCCTAAGTCTCCTACGGGAGGTGACCGCCTGAGCCACAGACTCCCAACTTTCCCATCACTTGTCATGCTCTTCTTTCCTTCGCACTGGGCTTCAGCTCCTGGACCGGGGGGGGCTCAGGGGTCCCTGGGATTCCCAGGGGGAGGCATGCCTGGGCCGAGGCCCCGCTCTGACTCGGAGCTGCTGGCTCTCCCGTTAATGTATGCCCGCTCACGCCCTGACCCATCGTTGGGGCAGAACCCCTTCCAGCAGGGCCCGCGTGGAGGCAGCGGGGGGCGAGCTGCACAGAGCCTTTAATTAAGTTCTCCCGGGGTGCGGGTGCCTGAGAGCCGGCGGAGGGGAGTGGGCCCCGCCAGGCTGTTTTCTTTCCTGGGTGCCTGCAGCCTTCACAATATCGCTTAAAGTTAAAACAATAGACAGGAGCTTAGTTAATTTATGGCCACTTCCTACACTCTGTTTAATTCATTAACTGTTTCCTTAACTTACTGGGTGACTGTGAAGACTGGCCAAAGAATTTACTGTCCGGATGATATTTTAGCTTTTCATGACCAGTTTTACTCTGGGGAAGGAAAAAAAAAAGGAAAAATACAATATTGAACTGATCACAGCTGAAAACTTTTATTAGTGGAAAATGGTTAAAGAACCCTCACAAGCATCTTTGTGATTTGGGGGCGCTCACGGGCCGTGCCCACTTCAAATGTTAATTGTGTGATGATTGGATTGAAGCTGCATTCAAGGGGCCTCGAGCTCGTTCCGTCCATGAGATGCAGAGCCCTGAGAAGCTGTGAGGGTCTTCGGCCCCACACAACAGGCACAATTCTGTGATCGGATGGCTCAGAGTCAGCTGGCTTAGTGTCTTTAGCTGAGAAGGGCGAGGGCCGGCAAGACTAATGGCAGAACAGGAGCCATGTCTGAGCTTCAGGGAGGAAGGAGGGTGGGGAGGCCAGGAATGTCCGAGAACAACCTGGGTGCCTGCATACGGTTCACCCGAGGAAGCACCGGGTTCCGTTGCAATGCCCTGGGAATTGCTGTTGTTTCACTAACACCTAAATACCACACTCCTAATTCTGCGATCTTGATCAGATCACTTACTTTACTTCTTCATTACTTTCACTTCCCAATCTGCAAAATGGGCACCACAGTGGCACACACACCTCGTAGGCCTGTTGTGAAGCACGAAGAGAAAGGTGGAAGTAACACGCGTGCGTGTAGCAAGGGCAAGTCACAGGCCCCAGCTGACTAGGAGCTGGTTCTACTGCGATTATTGGAAATGATAAAAACGGTCTAAAATTTAACAAGGCTGAAAGCAGAGATGACACACACCCTGATCAGATCCAGATTAGATCAGCGTGGGCCAGACACTCCCGACGGTGTCTCATGAACTCACCCCTGAAGCATGCTCTTTCTACATCAGGTAGCAAGTAAAATTTGCTCATGTGAAAGGCATTGTTCGGGTGAGAGGCAGGCCCAGAGCAGACGCCGTGTGCAGTCACGTTGCTGGGGAAGTGAGTGTACTCTCACCAGGCAGTAATGATTGATCTGTGCCATGGAAGTAGGCAGGTTGGACCCAACGATGCTGCACAATGCAGAAGCTTGGTGATTAATGATCTACCAAAGAGCATGAAGGGACCGATGATTAATCTTGATTGTTTTCATTGACGATAAGAACATTGCCAATTCAGTTGGAAAAGACCACTGCAAAGGGGTGTGAACCCTCGAAACAGAGACAAATGTTATATGCCCAGAAGCCAGCTTCCCCCAGCAAAAGAAAGATATTCATCATAGAATTACCGTCACCCAAAGAAAAAGCCTCCCAAATAAAGGTTGGGGGAAAACTGGCTTTCTCACAGGTTTATAAAGCCATGCCCAGAGGGACAATGGAGGCACACTGTCCTCTGAAAATAGAGGGCCCAGAATTAATGAGACACTCCACTAGGGCCAACAGGTCAAAAATGACGCAGGAGACTGGCAGTTAATTGCCATTATCAATGCCTGAAGAGACAGCCCTGGAATCATTGGGAACCAAAGCGAGAGGGAACCTGAACACTACTCAGGTCCAGGCCCGGGGACATCACGGAAAATGGGGGGTAAGTGAGGAAATAACCTTATCTACTGTGCTGAGGACAAGAGTCTGAGGCACCCTAGATTTCAGATCTGGAAAGTAAACATTCCTTGAGAGCTAATGGTTGAACCAGCTGCCTAGGAGAAAGGACTGGATTTCTCCCCAAATGGAGAAGACCGAAATGTACGCGCCACTTGGTCCAGATGTGACCAGGAAACAGTGACTATCCAGTGTGAGGTCATGTGGTACTGGGTCTGGGTACCAGCTCTGAGAAAGGATGGAGCATTTAAACTCATCTGTGGAATA
This sequence comes from Miniopterus natalensis, assembly GCF_054644295.1. Classification (NCBI taxonomy): domain Eukaryota; kingdom Metazoa; phylum Chordata; class Mammalia; order Chiroptera; family Miniopteridae; genus Miniopterus; species Miniopterus natalensis. Next base: position 38,347,728 of record NC_142095.1, read on the forward strand.
CATAATGGCAAAGCCATATCTTGCATTTATATAAAGAATAAGGCAATTGGAGAAAGAAAGGACCAAAAATCCGAAGTCAGTTTTATTTGAGCTTTGTTTCACCCCCACTCACTCCAATGTATTTGCCTAGTGCACATGGTTAACATACCGCTTGGTAAGCGAGGATGTTTGGATCATAAAACATTCAGTCACCATCTCTGCCATTGAGACTTGGAGTATCCCAGGTCTACTCCAGATGCCTGCTCCTCTGATTTGAAAGGGACCCTTTGAGTCATCTCAGTTTTTTAAGAATCAGTTAGATTCTCTTAAAGGCCTTTGTTGAAGAAAGGGGTCCCAGCTGAATCTTAAACCCTTGTAACAGTTATTGTTAGATGTTTTAGTTGCCTCAGATGCAGGCTGAGGTACATGGACATAATGTCAATGCTACTCCCACATTATCAGTTGACAAAGAGAGCTTTGCTAGTTCCTCAGGGACTTTAGGTGAAATTCTACCAGAATAAACAAATCAACCCAAAACATCTGAAATCCACAAACGACAAGTGTCCAGATTACCTTTCTAACTGAGCCCTAGATTCTTAGGGAAAATAACTTTTACTCTTAAACTATTCAGGTAAACTTAGGCCTGCACAGCTACCTGGGAGTGGGGGACAAACATTTGTCAAAGCTATAGAGATATAAATTAAGTGTTTTCTTTCATAGAAGTCCTGGGCAAATTAGATCTTCATTAACAAACAATAATTTGTTCCAAAAGTTATCAGCCTGATGGAAAGAATTTATATATATTCACCTGTCAGCTCTCCCAGGTTTTTTATTTGGCTTTGGAACTAAAAAGATTGCTACAAATGTTGAAGATTTTGGAATCATTTTGCCACCTAGTGACATAGGACTTTTCCTTGAAGGCGTGTCCCCAGGTGGTCTCAGCATGTGGAAGATTCGGTTCATCCCAATCAAGGGCTAAACCTAATACTTCAAGGGTTCCACATTCTAGGGCAATTGCCTCCCTGTCCTTGCTCTTTCTCTAACCCGTGCTTGATGTTTACTAGAAACAGAATTGCTGAGATTTCATCTTTCCTCCTGATAGACCAATCATCTCAAAGAGCAACACAAAAGATGGGATGCAGGTGTGGGCTTGACGGCCACAATGTCCACCCCCTACACCCCCAGCACAGGTCTGAGGTCACATAGCTGTTTGGGAAGAACAATGTTTAGAATAGAGATTTTCCCTCTCCTGATCCATGGTGTCTCTGCAAAATTAGGCCATCTCCTCCATAGTTCAGATGAAGGGTACCGCCATCACATCTTATTGTAACAAGTGCCAGCATCCACGATTTTGTGAAGAACTTATTCCCAGGGAAGTGTCAAAGCCTCAGAGTTAGAGATATTTTATTTTTGTATTAAATTAATCCTTCATTCTTCTTGTTAGTGCTTTCTCAATATATTCCCCTGAGGACTGATAGGGGTGAAATTAAAATGCTCAGAATGTCACTGAGAGGGACAAATAACTACTCATATAGATGTTTGAAACTAATACTACATGTTTAATAACATGAAAATACAGTGAAAACAAAATATCCTCAAACCTTTGTTTTTCTATTTCTCATATTTGAAATGCTGAGGCACTAAAGACTATATTAAAATTTCTTAATATTCCAACATATTAAATGTTGATCAGATTCTAAACTGTTAGCACTTTCCTTCCGTTCAGCTTTCTGAGAGTAAGTTTTTCTAGAGAAGCAGAAAGCAGATTGCTTATAAATGAGTCACTGTTTCGTCCATATGCTCACTATCCGTGGTGAGTTTGTAGGTTTGTTCCATGTGGGTTCAATTTCTCTGAATCCTATGTCATTTTATGATGTTTCATGGCCATTCATCTAGGCATTCTTTCATTCGTCAATGTGTCAATACTTAGGATCTCCTCTGTGTCACATGAAGTTCTGATTAGTGAGTGTCCAGCAATGAGCCAGGCAGGCCCGGTCCTGTCCCCAGAGACCACATTCCTGAAAAAGAGAGAATGTTATACAAAGAGTTACACAAACAGATGCCTGAGCACAAGTGATGCTGAAGGCCCAGGAGGAAGGTCACTGGCTGCCAGAACCATGGGGAGGTACCCCAAATTGGGAGGAGAGTTTGCCCTGGCCAGGTGATAATTTAGGCTGGAACCTGAACAATGCTCAAGACCGAGTCTGCCAAAAGGAGGGTGGAAGAGCACACAGGGCAGAGGGACTAGCATGAGCGGAGGCCTGAGCTGAAGGAACGGCATTCATGGCACAGCCAGGGCAGTGGGGGGAAGGTGTGGGAAAAGATGAGGTCAGGGGCTGGGTCATTCAGGGTCTCAAGGGTACAAGGGGCTTACATGACATGTAAATACAGGGGGAAGCCACCAAGGTTTAATCCAACTAATGTTTTAAAAAGATGGCTCAGGGGTCAAAGTACATCAGAGGCTCTTACCCCTGGGAGATTTTTTAAAATCCTGATGCCTGGGCCCTACCACCGTAGTCGATGTCTGTGATAGGGTCAGTGTCTTTGGGTGCTCTGCTGGTCACTGCCATGTGCAGCCAGCCCTGGGGTCCACTGAGAACAGTGGGCCTCTAACAGCATGGGGCCTGTTAGGCTTTTCTGCATCCTGCTTGGGCTGCATTTAGTGCAAAGGAAATCAATGCGCTTAAACTTCTCACACCGATGCAGGTGTTCAGTCTACTCTCAGTAAGTCAAGCACAGAAACATGCTGATCAATAGCCTAAAATGCTGTCACCTGAGTCTGATGGACATCAAGTGGGGGAGGGGAGCCTAATAGAAGCAGCTTGTGATAATAATTCCATATCAGCCAAAAATAACACGGTCCAGCACACCACACCTCCACCGTGTCCTCTTGGTTGGAAATATGTCATTTGCTATGTACACATCAAAATATCCCCGCTAAGGCCCTATTAGGGAAATATTTGGGGCCATGTGGAATTAGTTAAGTCCCACAGTGTTGTGAACTACTGTGCTGCTGAGCTGCATGAGCTGTTCTCCAACTAATGAACCATATCATTAATTACAGACACCTCAAATAAAAACGCCTAAAAGGCAAGCGTGATACATACAATAAATAAAAAGGTCATAATTGGCAAAGGGGCCAGCTCGTTCTGAACCAATTGTCTCTCGTTTTCCGGGGCTGTAAATGGAGACATTAATTTGATTTATCACACGGGGCTGGGCAAGATCTTCAGTTTGCAGAGATTAGAGTTGTGAAATCCGTGACCTCCCAAAGTGCTTTCGCCAAGTGCGGACAACGCATTTCAGGGCGGGTTTATTATTGAAGTGACTGTTTCCATGGGAAAGATAAATTGCAGAGAGTAACCCCCTCGAAAACCTTTCCCATCCATTTTTCAGAATGACACTTCTGGTTTTAAAGGTAAGGGTTAATTAAGCAGCCTTGGTTACTAACAAAATCAAATGAAAATCCTTGAATTATTTCATTTGATGATAGTAATTGTCTTTAAATAATTGTAATGTTCTCTAAGAGAAACCAACCTCTGTTGTTAATATTTTCAGAAAGATGTGTAGGTGTCTGTCTTTCCTTCTTTTCTAGGGGGTGTGTGTGTGTGTGTGTGTGTGTGTGCATGCCTGTGTGTGTGCATGCATTTGTAGTTGCCATTTTGGAGAGAAATAAACATATGTATGCATGTATATATTTAAATGTACATATATGTATTTCAACTAAAAAATGTTTCTTAATTTCTAATTTATCTGTCTAAATAGTCATAGTATTTGAAATTTGCCTGTCAAATGTATCATTGTAGCAACAACCAAGCCAATTCTTTGTAATTCTCTGATGATTCTCATATTATAAGTAGGACTTCAGCAATTAAACGTCAATTATTTACTGGTCATAAAAAAGAAACCATATTACCCTGTGTATTCAAAGTAAAGAGCCAGTGTGTGCTAAATTCAGAAACAAATAATATTGAGAAATTCATTGAATGCCTACAATGTGCTGGTAGCTCAGCATCTGGCAGCGCCTCTGAAACACCTCTTCCACCCCACACAAGCACAAGCTGGGGTTCTGGGAGGGCAGAACTCATGTTTGCTGTGCCCACAATGTATTCCCAGCATCTGGCACATCATAGGGGCACAATAATATTTGTTGAAAAAAATAGCCACCTTAGTCTAGGACTTTCCAGAGCTCGAGAGTGACCAGGGATAACTTAAATGTTTAGATTCCTTGTGTATTGAAACCATAGAAAAAATGTGTCACGGTCCCTAAGAACATTCTATGTAGTTTCCTATGCCCCCCTCCCTGCCCCCAAGGCTGTATTTGGGTACAGGAGCAAAGGTTTAAATGTGCTGCCCTTTGTGACCAGCAGGCCTGGCCTGAGTCTTCATTTCCCTCTGTTCTCGCCTGCACCTTACCTGCCCCATGACAGAAGCCAAGGGGGATTCTGGGCAGAACAACATTATTGAGCAATCGTTTCACAGCCCTGTCTGTGCCCCAGGTCCTGAGCAAACATGCCCTGCAGGATTTTATTAGGATAGTCTGCAGGGCTATCACCAGTTCTAGGATAGTTTTAACCCAAAAGATATGATCTGGTTTTCGTTGAAAGTTCCATTAAACAGATGTACTGGGAAAAGATTGGTGTCAGTGATTTGCAGAGGGGAGTAGGAACCTTAGGCCAACAGAGTGGGGACCAGGGTTATAAACAGGGAGGCCATCCAAGGGAGGACTCTTCTGAAACTGGAATAAGGTATTATTCATTGCACCAGGACAGCAAGCTGAACAGGGCTGTTGTCTGAGGAGGTCATATGGTAGGGTTTATCTTCTTCTTTGGTTTCTTTCCATGGAGAGAGCTTTGCTTCGTCTTTCTGAGCACAGAAAATCACATTAGTTTGTTGGATCATGAACCTCTCTAAGGATCTGGTGAAAGTCATGACCCTTCTCCCCAGAAACACGCACAAGACCCAGGAGATGGTGCTGTTGATGTCTAGGGGTTTCGAGCCATCTGACTCCCATTCACTGTCCTGAAATCAAAGACCGCCTGAACCTTGATATTTCTTAATGATTTTCGAAACAAGGCTTTTACACCACAGTGCAGCATTTCACTTCCCCTGTATTTTCCCCCTTCCCTTTGCTAAACCACAGTGTTACCTTAGCAGACAGAGTACTAGACCGACGTGCTGAGCCAATGGACACCAGGCTGGTGGTTTTGCAGAGAAGGGAGCCACAAGAAAGCCCCCTGAGCTGCGTCCCTGTATTTGTAACTGTTTATTGGTTGGGAGACTGGAGAAAATAACAGCCAAGAGGTATACAATCTAAGTTCACAAAGGGGATAAAAGCAACCCGGAGATAAAATGCCTCCACTTTTGGAAAGGAACAAATACTTGAATCTGCCGAGGAACCCGATTATTCTTATTTTGGTTTTATTAGAGGATTGTTTCATTTCCAAGTGTGTAAGGAAGGTTAAAAAAAATAGTAAAAGCAAAAAAAGATTGGGGAAAAGGCCGCCGTCTCAGGGAGGCCTCCCAAGAATGTGGGGAACGTTTCCACCGGGTTGAATAGGAATCAATAATTGCCTAGAAAACGTCTCGCGGAAGCCCAGTGGTATTTAATTAACAGAGTCCCCATTCACAAGAAAAGTACTGGGCAGCTCTGCCAAGTGGAGGAGAGGCAGAGACACTGGCTGGACGAGGGGTCCACTAAGACAGACCATCTGTCAGGTTAGCTTTCTGTGCCTCTCACTGGACATATTGCTAGTTGTCCTGAGAAATCTCTAGAATCACAAATCAGGACCTCCTCCCTTGCTGTAACCTCAGGGCTGAATGAACCTCCTACCCACTGTTCCTCCTCGGCTGGGTGACCCCATAAAACAAACAGGAGATGGGCAATTGACTGCCCTCGTGACAGGGCCATGCATGCGGGAGGAGGCCCCGTGAGGGCCCTGCTTCCTGCCGCCTCGGACACCTTCTGCTCTTGGAAGCCGGCCATCTGGCTGCATTTCTGTCAATAATTGAAAGACAACCTCGGTTGCCAGCTAGGTATGTGTGTACATATGCATGGGCTTCAGGGAGGGGCATCAGGCCTGGCAACCTTCAATATGTCCCTTCGGACAATACCCAGAGAGTCAGAACTATAAGAAAAAAAAAAAGAGGAACACTAGACGTTTTCCAAAGTAACAAAATAATTTGATCACTTTTATGGTTCAGCCTATCACTGGATCAAAAAGCATAGGACCATTTTGCAACCCTTATGAAATAACCCTATTCAAATAAAAATTAAAAATGGATACAAAAATCTTTCGGCAAACCATTGGTGGAGAGCCAGATATACATGTAGTGTCAATGTGTTACGCTGCGGACACGTGCAGCTCCTAAGTGTAAAACGTATCGCTGTCATTGGCTTAAGGAGAGATTGATCTTGACTTGTGTCACGGTAGGGACACTAGACATGAGGTGCCCTGATAGAAAGTCTTGGGAAACGAGCATCCCTGACAAAGGATTCATGCCGAAAGTGCTAAAGGAGTCCAAAACCAGGTTATAGGAAGTGGGGCAGAGGGGACAGAGGAACAAGTTTATCAACACGGTGAAGAACCGATTAAATAAATCCAGAAGGCGGGACATTCTACAGGACAAGTGGCTTGATCCCTTTAACAGATTTAAATATCTTTGGGGGGGGGTGGTAAGGGTCTGTTCTGATTAAAAGAAACTCAAGAGAATTAATAATCAAATAAAATACTTGGCTTTGATTGACTCTTGGACTGAACAAAACAGTTATGAAAGGCATTTGAGACAGTGAGGGAAATGGGGATGTAGACTGGGCTCCGGTGATATTAGGCAATTGTTAATGCTGTTAGCAATGATGCTGATAGGAAGTTATGTAGAATAATGTCTTTCCTTGGGATTCATACTGAACTATTTTAAGATAAAATCTCAATGCCTATAATTTACTTCAACATCAGAAAAAAATAGATGACTCAAAATGGCAAAATGTTAACATTACTAAATATAGGATATGGGTTTGTGGATGTTAATTACATCATGCTCTACTTTCCTGTTTGTCTGAAAAATTTTATAATAAAAAGTTTTAAAAAGTGGAAAAAAACACACACAAGAGCATTTCCCAAAAGAGCATCAAGATGTAAAGAGGGCAGCTCATAGGAACTTCTTCCCTATCACAACCAGGGAGGAAACAATGAAGTGTGTGGCTCCCAGGCTCCAACCCTCCTCTCCCCTCCCCTCACTGCTTAAGTCTCCCCTGGCTTCCCACTGCCCTTAGGGTGAAACCCAAACTCTTGCACAGCCCTCAGGGACCTACACCAACAGGTCCTTCCTGCTTCCCCAGCATCACTGGGGCCACCCTTACCCAGTCACTGGCCCACACACTGTGGCCTCCTCTCAGGTCCTCTGTGCCCAGGCTTTCTGTCTTCACCACTGGCCTTTGCACATGTCATCCCTTCCCTGTGGGACACAACACGGCACCTGCACCCAGCTCTGCTCAGCCCGTCAGCTTTCACCTGCCACGTCCCTTTCTCTTCGGCATGGGCCGGAGGCAACTTCTCCTGGACACCAAGGGATCAGGGGAGACACAAACCGCTTGTTTTGAGATCTGCAAAATATCAGAACAAGAAGAAATGCTTCAAAAGGGTAACAAAATTGTGTCTTTAAATGTTTCCATTAACAAATTGGTTTATTTAACCCTTTGCTGTCGTTTGTCTACTCTCAGCCACCACAGCAAGGAACCGTACAAATCTTAACTCTATTCATTCATGTATCAGTTCATAATTTCTCTGAAAGCTCTTAATTCCGACCAGTACGACACCATGTCCAAATTTAATACGACCGCAAAGGGTTAATACACACAGAGGGCCTCACACTACAGCAGGTCTTCAAACAATGTTGCATTGTTCACGTTGCTCTGTTGGTTCATTATAACGTCGATGAGATACCCTAGGAACTTAGCTTTTGTTTATATAATTAGCCTATAGTAAAATTGGTTTCCTTATACGTCATTCCACTTAAAGTTGAGGAACCTATCTAGGGCATTACATGGGGCTTACTGTACAGCGTAAATGCGTCATCATTTGACAACAAAGTCAAATTTCGACTAGGGGCTCTTTTTCAGCGTGAAGCCAGGGTCATGCTCTCCACACCTCATAAGACATACCCTGCTGCAGGGTCACTGCCAACTTGCTTCCTTGCTCCCCCTTTGGCCTGTAAGCTACATGAGGGTGGTATGTTAGTTTTCTATTGCTGTTGTAATAAATTACCACAAACTTAATGTCTTAAAACCACCGAAATCTTATCTTACAGGCCTGTAGGGCACCAGTGTGGTAGGGGTCTCCCCGGGTAACATCACAGTGTAGGCAGGGCTGCCTTACTCTCCGGGGGCTGGAGGGGAGAGTCTTCTCCTTTCTTATTGAGGCTGTTGGCAGAATTCAGGTCCCTGAGATTGTCTGACTAGTTGCTAGCTATAAACTGAGGGCCATTCTCAGCTTCTAGAGACTTCCAAATTCCTTGGCTAGTGGTCTTCTTCCTCCATTTCCATGCCAACAGCAGCAGGTTGAGTCCTCATGTCTCATCTCTTCATCTGAAGCTGGGAGAGGTTCCCCACTTTTAAGGGCCCATATGATTAGACTGAGCCCCCCTGAGGAATTCAGGATAATTTCCCTATCTTGAAGTTCGTAACCCTAATCACATGTAATACTTTTTGCCATGTTACGGTAACATATTCACAGGTTTCCAGGATTAGGATGCAGATGGGGGGGGGGGGGGGCGTTATTCCGCTTACCACGGGCAGGGGCCAAGATTTTCTTGTTTATGGTATTAAATGCTTTGGTACTGTTGTTATTATTATTCTGCATTCCTGTTATTATGATCCAGCAAATTGCAAATTAAGTTCAGGTGTTTTTATTATTTGGGGTTTTTTTGTTATATATTTTTGGTAGCTCTCATACCAATATTGTCAGATCTCATTCCATCTCTCACTATGAGGTAAGATGGAAATCCAGGTGACATCCAGGTTACCGGAGCTCATCAAAGAAAGGGATAGGCCCAGGAACGGTGTAAGGTTGGGATTCAAAAGACAAGTTGTTGAGTTCCAAGGAATTCAAGAGAAAATATCTAAAGTTCAAACATCAAGGAATAGTTATGTTATTGTATACTTTAGAATTGCCGAGAAGAAGTGGCTAAAAGGATTAAACTATTTGATCTGAGGACTGAAATAGGGTAGGTATAGAAATAGGAAACATTAATTTTCCTTATGAGCTTTTCTGTATTTTGTGCACTTTAGCCATGTGGATGCAATACTTTGAAATGATTCAAAAATTAGTAAACATATATACTATTTTAAAAAGATCTCTAAGTATGTTATTAAGTGAATAAAAAAAGTAAAAATGTTGCATTGAGCACAATCCTTAGTTAAAAAATTATATAAAATATATCCATATGTGGTGAAACAGAGATATGCAGAATAATGTTGTATTTGTAAATGTAATCACAAGAAACTGGAAAAAAAATATGGTTCTAGTTGGGGAGAAGCATTTGGATGGGTGTGGGAATGAGGCTTTCACTTTTCTGTCTGTATCTTTTTGTGCTGCTTGGAAAAGCTATGCATATATCACTTCATCTTAAAATTGGACAAGGTCCATCTCAGGATACAGATTTTACATATTCTTATATTAAAATGTTTAATTTTACTTCCCTGTGTTTAAAAAAACTGATAAAAATTCTTACAAACTATATGATAAATCCATGAAATACAAAAAATAAGTCCAATAGAAGAAATAAATAAAGCCTACAATAAATCCTAGAGAAGATTAATAAAGTTGATGAAATTGTACTAAGTATAATTTTTAAAGAAAAAGGAAAGAAGAAAAGAGAAACTAATAGGAAAGAGGGGGTATCACAGCAAATTCTACAGCATTGGAATCAAAGAGTATAACCGAGCAAACAGTTTTAGGCCATTAGATTTGGAAACTTGGATGAAATGAACAAATGCCATGAAATATACAAATTATGGAAAATGATAAAAGAAAAAATGGAAATCTGAATGGCTTGATATTTATTAAAGAAATGGAATTCATTATTTAAGCTTTCCCACTAGCAAAACTTAAGGCACAGGTGACTGCACTGGTGAATTTTTCCAAAAATTTCAGTAAAAGGTCAACCAATCTTGCACAGATACTTCTAGAAGGTAGAAAAAAAGAAATCCTGTGCAATTCTGCTTATTAGGCCAGCATAAACTGATTCTAAAACCTAAATATATACAAGAAATAAATACAGAACAAACTCTTTCATGCACAAAACTCTAAAAATGTTACAAAATGTTAGCAGATAAAATCCAGTAGTGCAGGCCTAGGCAGTGTGGCTCATTTGGTTGGGCATCGTCCCACGCATCAGGAGGTTGCTAGTTCAATTCCCAGTCAAGGGCACATGCCCAGGTTGCCCGCCGGATCCCCACTCTGGCAGGGGACTTGCAGGAGGCAGCCGATAGATGTTGCCCTCTCACATCAATGTTTCTCTCTCTCTCCCTCTCCCTTCCTCTTTCTTTAAAAAAATCAATAAGCTATAAAAAAATCCAGTAGTGTGTTAAAAGGATAAAGAATAGCATAGCATTTCCAAGAAGAGTTTTTCCACATATATAAGAATGTTTTTATGTAATTCAGCACATAAACAGAAAACAAAGAACTAATTTAATCATCTCACTAGTCTCATGAAAAAACATTTGATAAAGATGAACAGCTATCATGCTAACAACTTTTTGCAAATTAACAATAGAAGAAACTCCCTTAATTGGATTTAAAAATCTGCAAAAACTTATGGTGTCATAGTAAATAGTGAGAAATTGGAAACATTTTCCCTAATATTGGGTAAGAGGGAGGTAGATTTTTTATTAAAATGAAGAAGGTGAAATGCATATGTGCTGATCGGGAAAAGGCCCCAAGACTTATTAATTTTTTAAAAAGCTAAGCTGATATATATATATATATATATATATATATACACACACACACACACACACACACACACACACACATATATATACATATATACACATATACGTGTGTGTGTGTCTCTCTCTCTCTCTCTCTCTCTCTCTCTCTATATATATATATAGACATACACAGACATATATATGCCAAAAATATACAACACTGGAAAATAGAAACATAAATATTTAGTGTAGCTTTAAACATTCTTGGAAGGATATGTTCAAAACTGTTAACAGCCATCACTTCATGAGAAGGGAAAAGAGCCCATGTTAGTACATATGAAGAACAGTGCATTTTTCTATTATATTGTATATGCCTACATCATCTAAAACAGTACTATGTTCATGTAGTGCCATTATAATAAAATAATATAATGTCATGTTCTGCTCTAGAAAGAATGTTATACCGACTTAGGGGCTTCTAGGCAGTTATTACTCTTGTGATCTGTAAAATGTTTCCATGTGGGGTATTGGCTTCAGTGGAGGGGCCTGAAATATCAGCTGCTCATTTCTGGAAATTGGACAAACAAAACCATGACAATGATATTGCCGAATGAGGGCACCTCCCATCCAGGCACACTGCGGCGTCTAGAGTACCCAGGTAGTTGTCTCTGACTGGTCTGGAATTAATTCTATTTTAACCAATGAGGATCTTCGGTTCTGATGGTAGCAAAGACACTATGAAAATCAGAGCAGGGGTGTATAGAGTTAGGTATATTGGGGACAATTAGGCAAAATAACACAACCCTTTGACATCATTCATCATAGTCCAGGAACATAGTCTTAGAACAAATTCCCTTCTCGTAGGTGTAGCTAAAATTCCCTCTGAGTGGTCAAGATGAAGCAGGTTCCAGCCTTGAATTAGTGGGGCCGTACTTGCTCCTCACTAGTTAGATGTGGTTTCAGAAGCCAAAACACTGGTGAGAGCTTCCAGGATCAGTGTCCAGGCACAGAAATTGTAGGGTTTTCGGCCCTGGGGTGCCGGGAGCCAGGGGTATAAGGAATTCTGGAAATTCATATTCTGTACGAACAGGCCATATTCCTGCCTCTCCTTCCCAGGCTGGCGTGACAGGTACAGTCTTCCATGAGGTCCTGCTGGACAGCCAAAAAATGTCTCCTCCTTCCCCTTCAACAACTTCGGAACACAAGTCCACTTTTTATTGGACCTATACCCATTAATCAAACGGTTCACACGGAGTAGGGCGGACAAAGAGAAGAAAATGCCCCCATCTACAAAGTGTGCTTGGACATTTCCTGTCGCTTACAGGTGCATTCAGGGTTTCCTCTGGGTGGCGTGGCCTGATTATAGGTATGGCTTCCTATGCTCTTAGGTTCGGAGGGAGCCTTGGAGGTTAATCTTCTGTCTCTCAACTGGATTCTGCCAAGAGGACAAGATTGAACTAAAATACTTCTCAACTCTTCAAATTATGGACATAAAACTGAATAATAGAGATAATTATTCTGGTAATGTGACATGAAGTCCTTTTTACTCTCCTTGGCTTGTGAGGATGTGGGTATTACAGTGCCTCTTTCTTTCTAACCTAATAAGCCTCTAAACACGAGCTTTCTACTTCGTCTGAAGCTGCTCGGATGAAATTCAGAAGTGTGAGAACCAGAAACTTTACCTCCTGGATCAAAACCCACCCTCCGTAACCAGAGTAGGTCTCTTCCTAGATTTAGATCTTAGCACATTTCTGTTACATTTTCAAGCTGTGTACAGATCTGACTCACCATGGTGTCAGATCTTGGGAAAAGCACTGTGGGTCAAAGGACTTATCCAAGAGCCTTTCTTAGGCTAAATGTTGAAGCAACAAGAAACAGTCCAGGAAACTGGGGTTGGTCTTCCTGGGTGTGAGTCAACTTTGTGGTGATCTAATTGGTATTTCTAGGGGTATGGGGCGGTCTGACCAAATTGATCTGGACAGCCTTTTCCCACTGGCAACGGCACAAAAACTAGATGACATAATTCACAGAATAGGAAATTAGGAGCAGATAGGAAATGCACACAAGACTACTGTATTTCTTCCAAGGGGAATGCACATATTGAACAGATTACTAAGGAGGATCCTCAAAGTTGGCAAAATCAATTCATTCAAGAGATAGCAGCAGAGTACTCGAGAAGATGAAGACCAGAGCCGAAAGGCAAGGGGCTTAAAGAGTGGGATATGACAGGGGATCATTTGGTCATCTTATTCCTAGAATTTCTGTCACTCCCGTAAGTTCAATAACACTGGAACTCAGCATTGACGTGTAAACTAATGGGTCTTTGCTGTCTGAACATCCAACACTAGACTAATGTCTTAATTATTTTCCATTGCATATGACAGGCATTATTTTTATAAATTTGAATGAAAGAAATTAAGTTGAAGCAAATTACTTGTAACCACCCAGAAGCCTGGGCTTATGGAAACACTTTAGAGCAAAGCAGCAAGAGTAGGTTTCTCCTTTGTCTGTCAAGTCCAGCATATCTTTAGTCGAGTGGTAGAACTGTTTCCTTCTCCCCTGAACCAGGAAAAAATATATATTTTTGGAGCATTATGACAATGCTAAACTGGCCAAAATTTACTCAGCAGCGTCCACGGGCAGCCATGTCTTTCAACACTTCCTCTTTTTCCTTCCTTGAGAAAACATTGAAAAACTATAGAGTGCCTTGTAATGGAGACGTTTTCTCCCCTTGAAAGTAAGGATGACAAGTGTAGCATTTTCTCAGCTATCCCACACCAGCGAAAGACAAAGTGAGAATGACATCCCCTGCACAGCTGGAACTGCAAGCGCTGCAGTTTCCCACGAGGACCCAAGCGGTGCCTGCGCTGGGGGAGCTGAGCCACCAGGCCAGCAGGATGGGCCCCGGCCCCCCTCACTGCCCCCGGCCCCTCTCAACTGCCCCCAGGTCCTCTCACTGCCCCCAGCCCCTCTCAACTGTCCCCAGGTCCTCTCACTGCCCCCTCCCCTCTCACTGCCCCAGCCCCTCTCACTGCCCCCTCCCCTCTCACTGCCCCAGCCCCTCTCACTGCCCCCTCCCCGCTCACTGCCCCCCATCCTCTCTCACTGCCCCCGGCCCCTCTCACTGCCCCCTCCCCTCTCACTGCCCCAGCCCCACTCACTGCCCCCCCCCCCCGGCCCTCTCACTGCCCCAGCCCCTCTCACTGCCCCAGCCCCTCTCACTGCCCCCAGCCCCTCTCAACTGCCCCCAGGTCCTCTCACTGCCCCAGCCCCTCTCACTGCCCCCCCACCCCCGGCCCTCTCACTGCCCCAGTCCCTCTCACTGCCCCCTCCCCTCTCACTGCCCCAGCCCCACTCACTGCCCCCCCACCCCCGGCCCTCTCACTGCCCCAGCCCCTCTCACTGCCTCCCCACCCCCGGCCCTCTCACTGCCCCAGCCCCTCTCATTGCCCTCAGCCCCTCTCACTGCCCCCAGCCCCTCTCACTGCCCCCAGCCCCTCTCACTGCCCCCAGCCCCTCTCAACTGCCTCAGCTCCTCTCAACTGCGGGCTTGGGGATCAGCTGGAGTGAGGACGCCATCGAAGCTTCCCCCCGATGTGTCTGCGGGAGAAGGTGCCAGGGCCACCTTCCCCTCGCAGAGTCATACTTCAGCCCCAGTGTCGTTCTTGAGTGGCCCACACTGCAGAAGACGGGGAGGGAGTAAACTCTCACTTGCAGGCCCCTGGACTGTCAAGCAGCCCCGCGGGGTGCGTTGTAACTGCTCTGTGAACCCTCCCATTCCCTGAACTTCCCCTGAGCAGCGCCGAGGAGGGGTCACGGCTCAGCCTGCAAAGGGGAAATGTCAGGACAATGGACTCAACCAGTAGGTTAATCCTGGTTCTACTAAAGAGAGTGAATTTTTTTTTTAGTTGAGATATAATTGACATATAACATTGTATTAGTTTTAGGGGCACGGAATAATGATTTTATAATGTATACATTGCAAAATGATTACCAAAATGTTGAATTAACATCCTTCACTTCACATAGTTATAATATTTTCTTGTGATGAGAATTTTTGAGATCTACCCTCTCAGCAACTTTTAAATGTACAACGCAGTATCGTCAACAATAGTCCCCGTGCTGTGTATATTATACCCCAGGCCGTATTTATCTTGTAACTGTAAGTATGTGCCCTTTGACCACCTTCACCCATTTTGCCCCCACCCGACACTCAGCCTCTGGGAACCACCAATCTGTTCTCCGTATCTATCCATTTTTGTTTTGTTTTGTTTTAGATCCCACGTATGTGATATTATACAGTATTTGTCTTTCTTTGACTTTGTTCACCTAGCATAATGCCATCAAATTCCACCCGTGTGGTCACAAATGGCAAGATTTCCCTCTTTTTCATGGCTGAATAATGTGCTATTGTATATAAACCACATTCTTTATCTGCTCATCTGTCCGTGGACACTTAGGTTGTTCCCACGCCTTGGCTATTGTAAATAATGATGCAGTAAACATGGGAGTGCAGATAGCTTCTCGGGCTAGTGATTTCTGTTCCTTTGGACAAATACCCAGAAGCGGAATTGCTGGGTCATATGGTAGCTCTACTTTTAATTGTTTGAGAAACCTCCGTACTGTTTTCCATAGTGGCTCTGCCAGTTTACATTCCCACCAACAGGGCACAAGGATCCCCTTTTCTCCACAGCCTCGCCCACACACGTCACTCCTTGTCTTCTTTATAGCAGTCATTTTAACGGCCCTGAGGTTATATATTATTGTGGTTTTGGTTTTGGTTTGCAGTTCCCTGGTGATTGGTGAAGCTGAGCACCTTTTCATATACCTGTTGGACATTTGAATGGCTTCTTTGGAAAAATGTCTATTTAGCTCCTCTGCCCATTTTTTAATCACAAAAACTATTATTTTACTATTGAGTTGTGTAAGTTCTTCCTATATTTTAGATATGAACCCCTTATCAATCAGATATATGATTTTCAAATATATTGTTTTTCATTTTGTAGGTTGTCTTTTCATTTTGTTGATGGTTTCCTTTGCGTTTGAGTTTGATGCAATTTCACTTGTTTATTTTTGCTTTTTTGCCTTTGCTTTTGGTGTCAAATCCCAAAACAATCATTGCTAATAGAGATATCAAGGAGATGACCCCTATGTTTTCTTCCAGAAGTTTTGTGACTTTTGGCCTTACATTCAAGTGTAGTACATTTTGAGTTGACTTTTGCATGTTGTTTAAGATAGGTGTCCAGCTTCAGTCTTTTGCAGACGGCTCTCCACTTTCCCCAGAACCATTTATTGAAGATACTATCCATCCCCCTTTATATATTATTGGCTCCTTTGTTGTAAAGTAATTGACCATATAGGTGTGGGTTTATTTTGGGGATTTTTGTTTCGTTCCTTTGATTTATGTGTCTGTTTCTATGCCAATTCCATACTGTTTAGATTACTATTGTTTGTAATATAGTTTGAAACCAGGAAGTGAGATGCCTCCAACTTTATTCTGCTTTCTACAGATTGCTTTGGCTTTTTGGGTTCTTTTGTGGTCTCATACAAAGTTTAAGATTATTTATTTTATTTCTGTGAAACAAATGTTATTGGAGAGTGGTCTTTTTTGACTTACTGGAGCCAGGGGGCTCACCAAAGAGAGGAGCATTATATATATGTGTGTATGTATATATATATATATATATATATATATATATATACACACACACACACACACACACACACTTTGAATAATTATTAATTTCACTGAGTTAAATATAAAAAGAAAGAAACATCAATTGAGGTATCAGCTATTAAGTATGTATACATTTTGGGGGGATACCCTGTATTTAGTAGTTAAAAAATTGATAGACTCAAGCCAACTAGAATGCTTGTGTACTTAGGGGAACTAGAACCTTGGAAAAATACTTAATCACTCTAAGATTGTTTTTCTACTTATAAAATTAAGGTATTAGCTATCTCACAGAATTGTTCTGAGCATTAAAAGAGATAATTCTTAAATGCCTAATCCACTACCTTCCACATAGTAATTTCTCAAAAATTATCTTGGTAATTACCAGACCAAAATACTGGGGGAGCAAATGGACTTTTGAATGAGCAACTCTTTGCACTGTTCACACCTATATGAATCAGATGTTTTCAACCCGAGAGGGATACTCATGTTCTGATGCTGGGAAGATTTTTTGAAATGAGGAGGAACCGTACCTGATGGGTTCCATAAACAGAGTCCAACATTTGGAAGCATGGTGTACACAAGTTGCTGGTGCTGTTTCTCAAAGGCAGTTGGCAGTGCAGTCCTGGGCATGATCTGTAGCCTGTCAGTTTTAAGAAGCTACAGGGACTCCCGAGTGGAGTCTCTGATAAGAAAGAGTAGTTATAAGCTCAGAGATATGATTAAACACCTTCCGCTTACTCTCAATAGAGACCTCATTAAATACAATGTGCATTTCCTTGACTGCCTCTGCCAAAGCTGCAAAGATTCCAAATAGTTATTGCTGCAATTATTAGCAAGAATAAATGATTCTAGGAATGATGTTAGGCATTAGAATGATGGCACTTGCAGAGGCTAAGAGAAGGCAATTACAGTGCAGGCAATGTGAGCCTTGCTCCCTTCTTCCTAAACTGGCGGTGGAGGCTAGCTGTTAACAGCTGCATCCTTAACTGTTTAAAAAACTTCCTCTCTGATCTACTGACTGTAACTGAAAGGGGTCATCCCCCAGTGGCAGAGCAGCACCTCGAAGATGAACAGCCTTGTTACCAGGGAGGCGATAGTGAGGGTCTTTCCTCTTTCCTTGCTTATCTCTTCCAATGTCTACAATGAACACATCTGCGGCTGAAGTTCTGGATCACAGAGATGTGGCTGTAAGCCCTGGTTGTGCTAATTTTTGTTACATACCCCTTGGGTCCCAGTTTTTGCATCTGTACAAATGAAGCCCGAACCCTGTGAGAATTAGATGGGACCATAAAGATACAGGGAGTGCTTGGGACAATGCCAGCACTTGGGAAAGTGGTCAGTCAATGGTCATCATTATCATATTTTGATAGACTATTATTTTTTTTTTTTTTACTTGAAGCAACACACATATATGAAGGCAAATATAAAAATGAATACACTTTAAAATGTCAGATAAGAATAGATTTTTAAAAATACATTAAGAAGTCAAAAAGACAGACATTTTATTCCCTGAAAGGCAAATGGGATCCGGCTTATTTAATAAAGAGAGCGTTGCTCCAGCTTGATGACTGGCAGCTAACCCAGCCTTTCCCCATGAGTGAGCTCATTTGATCACCACACAGTAGGTCTGAGTGCACATTGCTTTCTCACTGGCAGAACACTCTGAGCTCAGAGTTGTAAAGTTTAGCTCCAAAGCTAGAATGGGGGCTACAACCCGATGCCCTTCCTTCAGACATTTTATGTAGAATGCTGCCCAGCAGGTAGGGTCAGTTATGGAACTGACATACTGCAAGGGGACCAGAGGCGAGGCTCAGTACCTGCATGAGACTGTCTTCCCTGGGAGGCCAAGGCACCTTTATTAACATAAAGGCCCTTCAGATGCCAGGCCATGTGTTCAAAGTGCCGTATCCACCCAGAGGGGGCGCCTTTTGCTAATTCAAACAAAGGCGCTCTACTAGCTAGCTGGGCACTCAGGCTGTACCCGCTGCTTGCTTTCTATGGTTCCTCTTGGGGGTGGGGTTTACTTTTTAAATTATAGCAATGCTACTTTGCTTTCCTATTTTCTTTTTCCCCCCTCAGGATACAGAATGGTGGTACAGTTTTTGTGATGTTGTGTGTGTGTGTGTGTGTGTGTGTGTGTGTGTGTGTGTATATATATATATAATTTTTACATCTTGTCTTTAAATCACTTTATTGGGTTTTATCTAACATGGAATGCTTTCCCTAGCAATTAAACAGGGTACTTAAAATAATTATTTTCATCTACATGGTTCTTCATTATTTACAATTCTCTTTGACTTGAGTTTATTTGAAAACTTGGATATCTCACTTCTCAGACCAACATCCAAGTAGTTTCTATAAATAAAAAAGCTGGAGTCACTTAACCTAATTTCAAAGACTCCCCTATATGAAGTTAAATGGAATAGTCTGGAGTTTTCTGGTATTAATCTGTGATTTTGCTTTCAATAGTAGTATTATGTTGCCATCTTATTTTATTATAATTTTTAAAAAATGTCCTGGGATACTCTTGAAATGAGCAAGGTTATAATAATAGATGATAACTCTTAAGAATGTTAAAGCTTCTCTAATTTCTGCTTATTTTTATGAACACTCGGATGATATTGTTTGGTTTTCGAACCTTATCATTTGGGACCAGCTGAAGCCGCAAGGGGCTATTTGCAGTCCTGGGTGATGAGGCCATCCGTCCCCGAGCCCGTCGGTCCTGACTTGGCTAGGGATGGGGTCATTGTGCGCTGGGCCTCGCTCTTGACGAGGGCGGCTGGTGTGAGTCAGCTTTCTCTTGGAAAAGGCACGGAGCCTCGTCTCCCACTCTGACAATGTACTTGCTCCTTCCACGAGCTGAGAGCCTGGCAGGGGCACTCAAGTGCATCCAGGCTCATTTCACAGAGGGTTCCTGTTGCTTGTGTGACTGCACACCTAAAGGGCAGGGCCTGGGCTGGGTCCCGCT
Organism: Miniopterus natalensis; assembly: GCF_054644295.1. Classification (NCBI taxonomy): domain Eukaryota; kingdom Metazoa; phylum Chordata; class Mammalia; order Chiroptera; family Miniopteridae; genus Miniopterus; species Miniopterus natalensis. The sequence goes on from NC_142095.1 coordinate 38,367,282, forward strand.
GCTGTGTGCCCCACCCTACTCTGCACTGAGCTTTGAAATCGGAAGAAGTTAATGTTTTCTGAAATGAATTAATAGCTACTGATCTCCAGCAGACGGTAATAACAATAAACTCTATGGAAAGAAGGGGTGAAGCATTGCTTTTAAGGGAAAGTACCATTTGTCCAGCCCTTCATTCACTCATTCCTTTCTTGCCTTATAGGTGAAAGATCTTATGACAATGGTGTAGGAAGACTTGAAGGATGTAGCACATGAGCTAGGACCTGCAAATAGGAAAGATTTGGGGTGCAGAAGGAAGAAAGGGCAGAGGAATAGTATTAGCAAAGGCACAGGCCGGACTGTGAAGGTTGGGTTTGGGGACGTGAGGCAGGTGTCCTCTGGCTGGAGCTTAGGGGTCATGGAAAGAAGCAGCTGAACAGTCATGAGTCTCATGTTCATAGTCCTACCCCAAGGAAACTGCAGAGGAATGAGGGGTACAGTACAGTCCACCAGAAAGGACAAGCCCCTGTAGTCAGGCAGTCCAGGGTGCAAACGGAGCTCTGGATACATGACTTCACTTCTCGAACTCTTCAGGAGTTTGTAGAGTAGGGAGGTAATCATGGCCAAAGAGCCCTGTGCAGGTCAAAAGTGCTGGCACAGACAGCTACCAGCATCTGAGGGACACTCAAAAAAGGCAGCTGTCCCTTTGTCCCTATTCCTGAGCAGCACCGATCAATATAATTGTCTTTTGACGAAGTACAAGTTAAAGGCCGTATCTTAGATATATTTCCAAACAGCAAAATATCTGATTTAATTTTTAACAATGGCAACATTTAGTCAATCATTTCAGGGGCAATCTGGATATTTGTCAATTAATGGTCTGATCCATGCCCACCCTTCCTGAGGGATGCCTGCCACATGGCCTCCCTTAATGTGCACAAACTTTCAGGAGCATCTGAATTACACTTTAAATTGGCAATTTGCCTTCAGATTGAAAAGCCGAAGGTCATTTGCAGGCACCATTTTCATGGAAATTTTGTGAGCAGTTTTTCTCTTACTTCCCATTTGGAAGTAAGAGCAGAAACTGAGGGAAAAGGCTCTTTGTTACATGGGTGCATTTACAATTATATTTTAGCATTTTCCTTATCTTTTTCAGAAGGTTTTCACTTTTTCTAAAAGGTGAAACTCAGGCCCAATGCAAAGTTTCATGCACAGGGACCAGCGTAATCTTCATATTTGTGTTTCCCTGTATTGGATTTATCATTAAGTGGACGTCACTTACTCCATTGGTCACCTGCTGAGGAGGTAAATGCCAATGCTTTATGAATATTTTAACCATTTTTATAGTCTGAAGCAACAGCTGGGATCATTAGTGTTGTCACCAATGCTTTGATTTTCCTCTCTCCGGACACATGGCAAGGCTAAATTTCCCTGCTTCCTGGAAGTCAAGAGAACCAAAGGAACTTGCTTTGGCCAATGAAACATGAGTGTGTCACTTCCAGGTGGGAGCCTTTCAGACCCAGGGAGTAACTTACTCTGTTTCCTTCCCCTGACGAGGTGACTAGTGATGTTCCAGATGGCGGAGGCGCTAACAGCCTGTGCCACCCACGTGGACTAGAATCCCCAGCCATGTCAGACATGTGGCATGAGTGAGAAATAGCTCTTTGTTGTTGTCGTTTAACTTTTTATTGTGAAATAATTGCGTATTCACATGACGTTGTAAGAAATAATACAAAGAGATCCCATATACTTTCCATCCAATTTTCTCCAGTGGTAAATCTTGCATAACTCTAATGTAAGACAACAGCCAGGAAATAGACATTGATAAAACCCACCGATCTGATTACATTTTTATCAGTTTTACATGCACTCATATGTGTTTGCTTGTGTGTATTTAGTTCTATGAAACTTTATCATGTGTGTGATCTGTACAGCCACCACCACAGTCAAGATGCAGGATGGTTCCAGGTCAAGGATCCCTAGTGCTGCTGTGTTATAGCCACAACCACCTCCCTCCTTTCCTCCCTCTTCCTAAGCCCTGGCAACCACAGACCTGTTCTCCATATCTACAAATTTGACATTTCAAGGATATGTAAATGGACTCATACAGTGTGTAACCTTTAAATTTTTTATTATGGTAAAATATATATAACATAAAAGTTGACACTTTAGCCATTTTTAAGTGTACAAATCAGTAGCAGTAATTACATTCACGATGTTGTGCAACCAACTATATAGCCTTCTGAGACTGGCTTGTATTCACTCACATGACTCCACTGACATTCTGTCAAGCTGTTGAGTGTATCAATAGTTCACTGCTTTTTATTTCATGATATGGATGTAGCACTTTTTGCTCACCTCCTCACCCATGTACAGACATTAGAGTTGTTTCCAATTTACGTTCTTAGGAGTAAAGCTGCTGTGAACATTTGTGTCTAAGTTTTTCTGTGAATAGATTTTCATGTCTCTGGGACAAATGCTCAAGAGTGCAGTTACTGGGTCACATAGTGAGCACACGTTCAGAGTTGTAAGAAACTGCCTTTCTATACCACTTTATATTCCCAACAAAACAATTATTGTTTGAGCCATGACATTTTGGGGTTCTTTGTTACTGTGGCATAACTTACCCTGATTAACATATTAGGAGATTATTTTCTCATTTGCAAGGTCATCACCTAATCACATTTAACCTCAATTTTGCAATAATATGTGCCTTGATGAGATATTTATTTTATTCATGTATTCATTTACTAATTAATTTACTCAATAGCTATTTGTTAAGAACATACTACTTTTGGGAACAGGTTGGGTGCAGAGGATACAATAGAGGGAAAAGCGCTTTCGTTGGAGCTCAGTGCCTACTGTGAGAAGTAAATGACGAACATAGCCAAGGAAAGCAGTGCTATGAAGGGGTGGCACATGGTGGCATGACGGTAACAAGGCAGGGCACTTATGTGGCCAGGGCTGGGAAGACAGGATTTCAGTGGGTAGAGCTCCCGAGGAAATGATGCTTCAGCTGAAACCTTAAGATGAGTTAATGACGGAAGGAGGCAAGTGTGGAGGGTGGAGACAGAAAGGAAACACCTAGCCAGGGAGATAGCCTGGTTAAAACCTTTTGTGGGGCACAGACACCAGATAATTCATGAATTGAAAGATGAATGAAGGTGGTTAGAGTAGTGAGAATATATGTCAGAGACGTCTGGGATGAGACCAGGAGCCAGAGTGCCTAGGACCCCAGAGGCCGCTCAGAGATGTAGACCTTGGTGGTCAGAGTAGTGGGAATCTCTGAAAGGTTTTAAGCCATGGGGGTGACATGAACAGATCTGAGCTTTTAAAATATCACTCTGGTTGTTGTGTGGAGAACAGATGTAGGTGAGGCTGGAGTGGATGTGTGGAGATGGCAGGCACCTGAAATGCAAGGGTTCCGTAAAGACAGAGAGAAAGCAGTGGACAGAGAACATGGGCCACTCTCATGCTGCCCCTCTCGTAAACGGGTCCCATCCTCCAAAAATATAAACATGAGATGATATAGAGAAGACAGTCAAGGAAGAGACAAAATTTTTTACAAAACAGATCTGAATCTATCGCCAACATTCTTTGCATGACAAAAAAGGGGGACATATGAAATGATAACAGGATTGCAATGAACAGTTGTAGGTAGAAATGAGTTAATGGAATCAATGCTTAGCCTACAGTTTGTAGAGTGGGCCTGCTGGGTAGAGCCCATAATGAGTGGATGTGAAGAACTAGGAGCATGGACACCAGGGTATATTTCTACAGAAAAGAGGAGTCAGCTTCAGATCCAGTTGCTCCATAAAGTCACTTTTGATCATTTCCTTTTTGAGGTTTCTAATAGAAATGTCATAAATCGGGGCCAGTCTCTTCGGGATTCTGCTATTTCTACCTAAGAATGCTTAACAAAGCCTAAGTAAGTCTCTTTGATCAAAGCTCAGAAAAGATATTGGGATGATAACACTCAGTTATCAGGTGTATTAAAGAAGGGGAAGGGAAAGGGGGGAGGGGGGAGGGGAGAGGGAGGGCATGGGGGGTGCATGGGGACCGGGGAAGGAGACAAGGAAGTTTCCCACCTGCTGCTCGGCACTTACTTTGTCATCTGGACATTTGGCTGCCCAGTGTCTGCGATGCTAAGGGGAAGCTTACCAGAAGAGCTCATCCTAAATGAATTCAATGTCTTTGAGTTGAGTTGAGTTGGTATTACTTAATCTAGATCCTTATAAAAGACTATATATAGTCAATTAATGGAACTGTAGTTACTAAAACAAGAGAGAGCGCCTCTTCCCCCAAATGGAAAGCACTCCTTTTTGTTTCTCCAAAATAAGCATCCTTTCCCAACACTGTCCTTGGATGTTTGAAAGTGCACTCCCAGCATCCTCCTCAGCGGGCACCAGAAGCAGGAGGGGACTATCACATGCCAGAAACTTTGACAGGCTATAATTCTCTCTTCAAAAAATAGTTTGCCAGGAGATCTGCCCGTGCTGGTCACATTTTATTAGCTTCCACTCACCAAGCAGCTATTTGTGACACAGAAGCCTCCCATCCTTAATTGGATTTGGTTTCAAGCAAATGAACTGGTGCCTTGCCACTTTCTGCAGACCGAAGTGATTTCTCAAGGCAGAGATTCCTGCTGTAGAAGAGGGATTTAGAGAACTGGGAGTAGGGGGGAGCAGGGGGAGGGCTCTTGAGTCTGAGGTGGAGCATGAGGGGTGTAAGAATGTGTTATACTTGGGGCATTAAGCCATTTGGTGCTGTGAGGCTGGGAGCCTAAGTATCTTGATTCCAAGGGCATCTATTATTTCTCACCCATTCATTCTACACTGAGTGTCTACTTTGTGAGTCAATCATTTGGCAAACAAAAGAGACTAAAATTGTACCCTCACATAGCTTGCATGATACAAGGGAAAGAAAGATAACCTAATAACATAATATACAAACAATTTTAGATGGTATGTTGACAGGTGAGAAACTCTGTGGGGGGAAAAGAAAAAGTAGAGCAAGCGGTGGCCTTACGAAGGTGGTTTGGGCAAACCTCACTGAGACGTGAAAGGGTGGAGAATTCGTCCAACAGTATCTGCAGGAGAGCACCTCAGGCAGAGGGAGCTGTGGGAGCAGAGGCCAGGAAGCAGGAGCCCACCTGGCTGTTAGTGGAAGAGCAAGGGGCACAATGTGGCAGGACCCACGAGAGCAAAGGTCAAAGAGCAATGGACTACAAATCATCCCAGACCTCGGGAAGACTCTGGCTTTTCCTCTGAGCGAAACTGGGAAGCATCGGATGGTTAAGACCTGACAAAATGTGTACTTTGGTAGCTTTGTTGGTGCCTCACCATAGAGCAAAGGGTAGGAACACAAAACACTATTAGGAGGCTAGAGCTCTAACGGAGAAAAAAGTGGTCATGGTTTGGTCTGGGCCAGTAGAAGGGACGTGATGGGGAATGGCTGAATTCTGGATGCATCTTGAAGGTCGAGACAGCAGGATTTCCTTTCCAACGCATCAGATATGGGATATGAGAGAAAGAGTAGCATTTAGACGGTTTCAAGGATTTTGGCCTGAACAGCTGGAAGGTTGTAGTTGCCATCAACTGGGGAAGGCAAAAGTTAGAGCAGTTTCTGCCAAGAGATCAGGAGTGAATTGGGGACATGTTGAATTTGTGTTGTCTATTAGACATCCAAGTGGAGGCAGTGGCTACATGAGTTTGGAGGTGGGAGAAAAGTCAGATCTGGAGAAGTTGGGAGCTGGTGGCATGTAGCTGACATGTGGGGCCACCAAGGGGAGTGTAGATAGAGAATAGGTGAAGACCAAGGGATGAGCGCAGAACAATCCAATGTTAAGAGCCAAATGGATCACACATGGCAGAGCACACATTGCGCATGTGTGACATATAGTCAATGTTCAGTGAATGTTTCCCATGATGGCTATAAATTTTATTATGTTTATTGTATCCATTTTGCCTGATTAGTTTTGTATTGATCTAAGTTATGAAGTAATGACCTCACATGTATTTTTTTCCTGGCCCATCAAGAGTGAGAACTCAGTGCCCAAAAAGTTCTTGTTGTAATATAGATAAATACTTGTTAGAATTAGGAGGAAGGGGAAGACTGCCTGTGGTGATCACCAACCACTGAACAGAGGTCTGAAGTGCAGCAGGTTCTGTTCTAGGCCTGAGAAAGGGCACAAAGGTGCATAGGAGGACACGACTGCTCTCCTCAGGGTGTGTATAGTCTGGTGGGGGAGGCCCAGATATTTGAATTCAGTGTTATAGGGGATACAGCAAAGTACTTCCAGAATAAAGGGAAAGAAAGTTTAATGATGTGTTCGGGGCTTAAGATAAGTGTGGGTGAGCATGGGCATTTATTCACATGTACAGATCAGTACACAGATATGTTCATTGGCTCTTGGAACATGTAAATACCTAAGATACCTAAGGGATCTAAGCATCAGATGACTGAAGTAATGAACAGCTAAATAAGGGTTGTAGAGACTAGAGAGGGAACAGAGAGGCAAGTGCAATGATTTGTCCATCTGAAAAATCCTGGGAAACAATAGAAAAGAGTTTTCAAAGAAAGGACTCAGGCCCTGCCCAATCCTTTGATGTTCTGCCAGCTTCCTTTAGAACCCCACTCATTCACCTTGACCTGGACCTCCGGCTTTCACTAGGATGAGGAAAGTACTTTAATCTGCTTAAAAACAGGGTCTTGGAAAGGTGAGCAGGTTCCAAGGGGGTTCTTGGCAGACAGTCCTTGCAGGCTGCCAACCTCAAAGGTAACTCGGGGTCCTGCTGCTATTGGCTCCAGCAGTGGCACCTCGGTGAGGTCTGGAAGCATGTGCATTAGTCTTAAATTCTGAATCAAGGGGGGGATTGGATATCAGGGTGGAAAGTTGGGTTCCCATTGGAAACTCTTATGTCACAGTCAAATTAGCTACTGTTCACAGCTGGGGTCCCCATTTGACAGCTGAGGCTTGAAACAGAATCCTTTTTGAAATCAGAAGAAAAGGAACATATTCGTCTGAATTTCAGGAAATGCCCTAATGATGAAATCTGGGAAACGGCAAGTGTGCATAACAAGGGAAGTGGTACAAGTCTCAAAGCTTGAGTCACTCAGCACTGTGCTGGAGACATCACTGGAAAAAGTTGGGGAGAAGTGGCCTTCCTTAGTGGAAAGTCCAGGAAGTCAACCTAATGTTAGTGGCACATTTTTCAGAGCACTTGACAGGGACTGCGCCTTGCTCTCTGCATTGCACATTACACTCAAGGCACAGGACAAACTTGCATTTCTGTTCATGTCATTTTTCTCTTCATGTCACGGACAAAGTTCCCAAAACAGCTTCAGGAACAAAATGTGACAAATATGATAAAGAAAAATAGCCAAGTCCAGTTTATTACAGATCAGTTTTACAGAGTCAGACACATGTATTACCTCATTGGAATCCCAGCCCGTCCTCTGGGTGGGCAGTGTCCTCTTGTAGACCAGATGGCTGAGGTGTAAGGAGAGGATAACTAGTCTGGACTTCTGACTTCAAGTCAACGCCTGGTGATTCCTGCTCCCCTACTCTGCCTCTCAAGAGAATTAAAAGAACAAAATCCCACGTCACATCATGATTTTTTTATAACTTATGGGAAGATCATTAAATTGTTAAAGTAAAATCTGCGGTTTACTAGAAGATAAAGGTACACCAAACTGACATCAGACAACTACCCAAATAAAAAAATATTTTTTGCTTTAAAACGCAGTCTTGTCCTTGCCCGTGTGGCTCAGTTTGTTGGGCGTCGCCCTGAGCACCTAAAGGTTGCCGGTTCAATTCCAGGTCAGAGCACATGCCTGGGTTGTGGTCTTGATCCTGGGTAGGGGGCATGTGGGAGGCACGTCATCGATGTTTCACTCTTGAATTTATGTTTCTCTCTCTTCCTCTCCCTTCCTCTCTCTGTCTCTCAAAAAAGAAAAAAATCAATCAATTAAAAACTTTATTAAAAAACACAGCCTTTCTTCCTTGCTCTGGAATTCACATAAAATACGGTCCTTGTTTGCTCCAAAACTAACATCCCTCCTGAGTCCTGAATTCACACTTTCCTACCTCGCCTTAGGTCATCAAACCCTCTTTTCCTCTTGTGTATCATCAAGGTTTCTCCAAAGGGTGTTTCCTCTACCTACAAAACTTTTCAGGTAGCTACCACCCAAAACTCACTCCTGCCTTTCACATTTATTTATTCTGAACTTCTTTAACAACTTAAACACACACCATGTCCCTCCCTGACACACACCTTTATTTTCTCCTTAATGCCTTGCAGATTAGCTTTCCATCCATTCTGTCCTGAGATGCTCATGGAAAGTATCATCAAACTAATGACCTTATCTCCATGTGTAGAGATGACCACCATGGCCTTTTTGGTTTCTGCAACACAGTAGCTGCCTAATTCTTCTATTTCCGTTGTCTTATCCTCTCTTATAAATAAAAACATTTCAGGATGTCTATTTCCCAGCAAGTCTATTGTTCTTAAAGACCTTTACAGCACCATCTTATCATTCCAAAGGCTTGACTTTTACCTCTACAGGCATAATCCCCTAATCTAGATGTTTTATGCTAAAATTTCTACTGGAATTTAGACCTTTGCATTTGAAATTCCTATGGAAAAGTCCACCCAAAAGGATTTGCCAGCTACTTTCGATTCACTACACCTAAAACTGAGGTTACTGTCCATGACCCCACCTCAGTAACAGCATTTTGTAAACTCCTTGTCTCTCGAGCTGGATTCCCTGAGATATTATTAACCCCTCCTTGCTCACCTCTCACACCTAAGCTGTTAACTTTTCCATTCTGACTCTGAAAGGCACATACATTCCTTCCTTTAATAGCATCTTTAAACTTTTTTTATTTTTAAATTATAGTTGAGATTTAATCTTATATTAGTTTCAAAGCAACCTATAGATTCAGTGGAGTTCCTGTCAAAACATCAATGACATCCTTCACAGAACTAGAACAAATAATCCTAAAATTTATATGGAACCACAAAAGACCCTGAGTAGCCAAAGCAATCTTGAGAAAGAACAAAGTTAGCTAATATCATATTTAACCCAGTTATTTATTAACTGAAAAGGAACAAAAGGAAGGCTGAATATTACAGATGTGCCCAGCAAAGTCTGGATGACATAGGAAAGATACTTGCCTGTCAGTCACACGTGGGAGCAGGTCATTGGCCAGAATGGGCATGGTCACTGCAAGGGCGTGAAATCTGAAACACATAAGCTCCCTAACAAAGGAATTCCCTCTCTTGCTCTCTTGGGGCTCTGGTTGTAGGGGGTGTGCTCCTACACTCCTGCATTTGCCCACATGGCTCAAAGCCATGTGGACCCCACACACAATAGACCAATGGACTACAACTAGTCTGATTTTATATCAGACCCAGCTCCAGCATGGAACAGAAACTCTGGACCTTGGCTTTGCTTTTAGCTCTGCTGAATCCCCAGCTGAACCTCTTCCAGGATTGGTTTAAGGGAAATGGGGCTTTACAACCCGAGGGATGTAATTTCATGCAAATAAAGTCTTTTACCATGTCTGATCCTTCCATGGGGGCCTCCAGAATTTCTTGTTCCAGCAATGCCCTAAGAACCCCACTTCCACTAGCAACAGAGAAAGGCAATCCACTCAATTCTCTGATAACAAAACTACTACCCAGCTATAGTAACCAGAACAGCATGGCACTGGCATGAAAATAGGCACATAGATCAATGGAACAGAATAGAGAGCTCATAAATAAACCTACTCCTATATGGTCAATTAATCTATGACAAAGGAGGCAAGAATATACAGTGGGGTAAAGACAGTCTCTTCAATAAATGGTGGTGTAATTGCTTCTTGATTGCTAATGATGATAGCCAACAGCTCATTTTTTTATAGGAGTTTATTATGTTGAGGCACTGTGCTGAGCATCCCATGGACATCTCAACCCTGTGAGTTAGCCCCCACTGGGATTCCTGCTTTATAGTGGGTGGACTGAGGTCCAGAGGCGAAGTATTTTCCCATGGTCATGCCATGCTAATGAGGAAGAGCCATGACTCAGCTTCATTTCACCGTCAATGCCTGAGCTCTTGTTCCAAATGCATATTGCTTCCTAGCATTATTAACAGAATCAGAGTCTTTCAACCTGATAGTTAAAAACTCTACAAAATGTGGTCCATTCCCACCTTTTCGATTTATTTTCCAGTTTATCCCTTCCTTCCACTCTAGGCTACTGCTTTTGCAAAAGATGATCCCTTTATCTACACTGCTTTCCTCCCTCTCGTATCAACCATTGAGACCCAACTCAAAACATACACCTAAGATTTCACAGGATCAATCTCTCCCCCATGTGTCCTGCATGTAGTTAGTCTCAGCACTGGAGCAATGCTTTTCCTGCCTAGTGCTGGTTGAGTGTAAAGTACGTGTCCATCTCTTCCATTTAGTGTTTCAAAAACAGTAATGTTATACTTCTCTCTGATATAGTCCTGAACCCCCCAACCAGGGCCTAGCCCAGTGCGGGGCATATGAAAAGCCTTCAGTACGTTTTGGTAGAATTGAATAGCAAGCTTGTATGTGATTGGGATTCAGATCATTAACGATGGTGCTAGGTAAGTGAGATGGTAACGCCGGTCAGTCTACTCCCGAAGGAACATACAGATCACAGAAGGCCTTTAGGCTATTTGCTCACTGAATGTACCCTGAACTGGAGGCGTCAAGGCTCTCTTCCAATTTGTAACTGGAGTCCAGTGTTCAACTTCCACAAAGCATTTTATTCAATAATGTGTGTTAATTCCCTCTGAAATAATTCCTTTTGTTCTTCAGCTCCACCACCAAACAGACTCGGTTATCAGTGGCAGTGATAACGACAGAAGCTAACATTTATCAACCTTTACAGTTGATCTTCGGAACCATCTGATGGAGTAGATACACTAGGATTCCTTTTTTCTGGATGAGACTACTAAGGTCCAAAGGGCTAAGCAACTCCCCAGGATCACTCAGCTAGTAAGTTGCAAGCCAGATGCAATCTGACGCCCACACGCTTAACCACGGAACCACACCACCTCCCTAGAGGCCTGACTTAATAAATGTTAGTTTCTTTCCCTCCTCCCCACACAGTCAGCAGAGCTCAGTCGCAGCAGCCTTGGCCCGGCACAGCTGATGGTGACCGACCCCCCGCTTTGTCCTTGCGTGCCTGCGTGCGGCCAGCTGACAGCCGGGCTGGGCTGCTCATGTGAAGATGTCCACTCATATCCCGGTCATCATTAATCCCCTCATTAAGTTCCCGGGAGGAGGGAGCAGTGTGAACGGGCCTGGCTCTGTGCAGGTTGGGCTCCGTGGGAGATGGGACGTGAAATCTTGGCACACCCTTGGCCATGAGTCATTGGAAGCCCGAGCTGTGTACCGGAGAGGACGACAGGAAACCACAGGCCCTGGTTCTGCTCTTGCGGTGACACTCTTTAGAGAGGCTGCATGACTGTAGTGGTTCAGCTGCTCCCCGACGGCTGCCTCCCCGTCAGTGCTGGGCTGTGTTTGTCTTGGCCGGCCGGCACGTGGAAACCCTCCTGGCTCGGTCAGTGCTGCTCGGGGAGACACATCCACTTCCTGAGCTCCGCTCCCCCCCCCGGCCACTCCGGCCATCTCGCACAGCCCCTTCCTGCTGCTCGAAGACATGTTTATGGGCATTTGGGACACAGGGACGCTTCACCTCGGCAACAGCTTCTCACCAAGCCAACCCATGGTCTTTGAAGTGGTCTTGGTTCCTGAGTGAACAGAACATTTATGCTCCAGCAACAAATACCCTGTGTTTTTCTTCCAGGCTCAGCGTATCGTGATATAAGCTGGTGCCTCCCCTCAGCCCCACCCAGGAGTCTTCAGCTCTCATGTTGACAGAGCTCCTCTCTTCATTCATTACTGTTGGGCTCAGTACACAGGTCACATTCATCTTCTGAAAAATTCAATTCCTGTCTTTTTCATTAAAAGGTGTTCCATCAACTTCTTTAGCTGTCCCTGTTATACACGGTGCTGTAAAATGCCCACAGGGGGGTGAAACACAGTTCCAGTCATCGAGCACCTGGGGGAGACATGAATAAACCTGTGAAAAGTTGGGTAGCCTTGCGCTGTGGTGACAGCGAGCATGGAGTTCGGGGCTAGGGCAAGCTTACCTGTGAGTCCTGTGTCTGCTGTGGAATTATTAGACAAGTCCCATGACCCTCACCCATAAAAGAGTTGAACAGGCACCTCTCTCAGGGTTGCTTGTGAGAATTAAATAAGACAATGTCACATCAAGCACTTTGCAGAGTGTCTCACACTTAATTAATCCCCCATAACTGGAAGCAATTATTGCTTCTCAAATTTAGGGTGTGGAAGCGTGTACAGGATATTCGACTCATTTATAAAAGCCTCTTCTTCCAAAATGAAACTGGACAAAATTAAGGTGGAAAGCAGCTTTAGGCATCCACCCAAAGCAAGGGCAGATGCTGAGCACTAAAGCAAAGTCTTTGCTGAGATATCTAGAAGGGTTACCAAGCTGAAATAATTGAATCTTTGTAAAACTTGGTCTGAACTTATCCCTTTAGGGTCAAAGACAGATGGCAGAAAGCTTCTGCTTAATTCAGGTTCCAGAGCTCCCATCTGTCTCCAATCAGGTGCACATTCATCCTGATCAAGGCAGGGGTGCTTTCTGGTCACAGGCCAACCTGCAGTGACTTCATACCTGGAAGTGGCCACCCCACAGAGGTTCCAAATGTGATGCTGCCTCAAAGCATTTAGGCCTTTCAGAACATGAGATTGTGTGTTAATCAGAATTCTGAGCCTACCTCTATCTCTCCCTGGGAATTCACGTTTGCCTCTCATGCAGCTTTGAAAACACCGAATGATAACCACACTGTGTTGTCATTTTCTCTAGATCTTTTTATGCATCCCTAATAAAAGCAAGTTGGTGTAGTCTAAACATCTGAATTTGTGGCAGCTATAAGCTCACCTATTTCAAGTCTGGATGAGAATTCTTCCTTGGAGCACTATCTAAAGGCAAGGTACTCAAGTCATGAAAAGTACATAAAAAACTTTTCTTAAGTAAAAAGACCGAGCTCGGAGAGCATGCAGCTTTATTCTTCAAGATTATGGCCTGGTCCAGATGTTTCCTACTTTGTCCAACATTTTTAAGCCCCTCTTCTGTGGCCATAGGTGTACACAACGTAGACTTGACCTTCCTTTGAATTTCCTGCCATTAACATTAACAAGGCTCAGGGTCAATATAAAAAATGCCTTGACTGTTTTCCAGGCAGCGTTAGCGCTCTCCTTTATGGGACACAAGGCTTGGGGTCCTTGGAAGTGGTTCGCTTCTTTAGAATATGCACCTTGAGGAAGCCGAATGTTTTTCCCTTGATTCCTTCCTCCCCTCCACCCATTCATCCAACCATCTATTCATTTCTCCGTTCAACATATTCATACACATTTATGTTAAGCATGTATTGCGGGCCAAGCAGTGAGCTAAGTATTAGAGATATAAAACAGAAAAACACACAACCTGACTTTTGATCTAGAAAGGAAGAAAAGATGGGAAGTTAAACCGGGAGGGTGATGTAACCAAAGCATGAATCAAGTTCATTGGGAGCGTCTGTGTGTGAACAGATGCGGAACAACTTGCTTATAGAGTCAGACAGATCTGGACTTGAAACTGTCTCTACCACTAACTGGCTCTGTGACCTTGGCAAGTTATTTAACTCTGATAAGACTTATTTTCCTTGTCTCGAAATGGGGATCATAACAGTATGTATTTCAGACGTATAGCGGGGATTTGTGGATGAAATGTGATAATCACGAAAAGCATTCAACACGGTGCTCAACACTTAATAGGTACTGAACTTCCCTACTATTAGAATCAGTGATAATGCCTGGGGAAACCTTATGGAGAGATAGCACTGGCCTCGATCTTGAATAACAGTAGGGATTTGTCAGCTAGAAAAGGGGAAAGGACATTTCAAGTGCCACGGAGTCGTGAATGTGTGTGACATGTTAGGGGCCAGGGGGTGGTCAGTGTGGTCAGACAGAGGGTGCCAGTGCGGTGAGAGTTGTGATTGGGCTAACAGGGCGGGGCGGTTGGAAAAAGACATTGTGTTCCACGGTAAACTTCACGCTTTATACAGTGAAGAGTGGAATGTGCCACAGCACTGCTCAACCCAGGAACAAAGGGACCGAATCTGGAAGGCGGGAGAGGAACGAGAAGCAGTTTCTTAGCTGTTCATTAGCTTCCTAAGCACAGAAGCTTTAAGCTCTGTTGACTGCCCTCAAACTATCAGACACTCTCAGATATTTTCTAATTCAGGCTAATGCATTTGGCAAAAGATTCAGTAGCTGTCCTCCCATGGTCTTCTCTGATGGAAATGACGAAGGGCTGAGAATTGGGGATTCTGGAGTCTCCTTTATGCACCATTACAGGTAAGTCTAATGGGATAATGGTTGAACAAGACAGTCTCCAAGGGTACTTCCCCGTGCTGAGCCATGATTCCAACTTATAAGGGTTCACCAACCACCTGAATTAAGTACCGGACCCCCGGTCACAGCGGATTGCAGAGCCAGCGTTTGAACCTAAGCCATCCAGTTCTATAGTTCTAGACCCTGCTCTTAGTTTTTGTGTATTTTTTCTACCTTATACTGAATCGACGCTATTATGTTCAATTACTTTGCCCGGGACAATGATGACATTCTCTGCTTGCTGTCATTTGTCATTTAAGGACTGCAATTGTTCTCAAATTCAGACTTAGAATTCAATTTGGGAGCAAGTGGGTTTTGTGGTGTGTTTAATTAAAATTCTAGAACAGGGAGTCCTGAGCGTCTCTTCCTTCAGGCCCAGGGCTGGCTCTGAAAGGCATGATGGGACTGAACCCATTCAAAACATGGGAGAGTTTACAGCAAATTTTTCCCTGGACTGTGGGCAGCAGGCCCTGGAGAAGAAATCACTGGCCTCACTGCTCCCCTTGCCACACTCAGGGTGGCCAGATCCCATTATTTTATGGCACAGGTAAGGGTTAGTGAGTGTGTGTGTGTGTGGGTGTGGGTGTGGGTGACACCTTCCTATAATGATGTGGATCAATCTCAGTCAAGGTTTCTTTTTCTCTTGGAATTTCAAAGTGCAGAGGTGAAATATCCTGTTTGAAACTGTGGATGGAAATTTTCAAATGCTTTAAACAGTGCTTATTATCAAAAGGCAAAAGGGATACGATGAAAGGTAATGACCCCTTATTGGCTCAGAGGCACCTCGCTGGCTTTCAATGCTCTCTTGGCGAGGAGTGTAAATGCTACTGGCTTTGAACTCAGCCCTGAATTATGCAAAGCTTCTGTCCCCCTCTTGACTGCCAAATGTTTCTGGGGGCCCCTTCAGCAGCTACTTGCTGAGTGGCCACACCACCTGAGACCGTCACTGGCTGTAAAATCTGACAGCCTGAGTGAGGGAACCCAAATCTGTTTCTTATTGCGTAGCTACAATGGTCGGGTAACTCCACAGCAGCTGGATATCACTTTTATGGACCCCGAGGGACATGTCATCTCCATAGCATCTGCCTGGAGCATCTTCCTGGACGACTCCAGACCAAGCAAGGCTCAGGTGTGGCTGTGCGTTTTTGTAACACCCCTCAACCATGAGCAAAGCCCACTGCCCACACATTGTGGGTTTTTCTATCACCTCTTTGCTCATGAACTTGGTACCTCAACCTTTGGAATTTGAGAATTGATTTAAAAGGTAAGTTTCTGGTCCCAAGCACATGGCTCTCCTCCTGATTCTGAATTCGCTTCATTACCCGAGCTCCTCAGTCTGTGACTTACAGTAAATAATTGTCCACAGCTGTTGCGAGTTGGTTTATCCCCCAATAAAGGTCAGGATGGCTGACTAGACATCAGAGGAAAAACTTCTAAAATTTGGTGTTTAGACTAACTTACATCTATGTTTATCTCTTTTGTGCTTGTTGTAACTAAATAGGCAAGTGTGGGTTGCGGTTAAAGCATGACCAGGCAACCTGGATGTCATGGATTTCTTCCTAGCTCTTTAATTCCAATGTGCGTGAAATTCCTTCCTTCCTCCTATGCCTCAGTTTCCCCAGCTGTCACACATAGATCAGTCTTTAACGGTTTCTCTCACAGACTCCCTAAGTGGGGTCCATGGGGATCGTCTTGTCCATAATCCATGAAACCAAATACTGGAAGCCAGTTCTCTTTATAAGATCAAGGGAGGGCCAACCCATCTCTGTGACTCAACAGGTCTCACCTGAGGCTGAAACATTCAGAAACATTCATGGGACTGCTGGCGCTTACAATGCAGAGGGAACCACTCCCCTATGAAAGCTCACCTTGAACACCAGCAGGCCGAAGAAGCTGAAAGGCCCCACATCCCAGCAGAAAGTGGATCCACTGGTGCATTTCCATTTACCAAGGAACTGGGAGATCAGGGAAGGCTTCTGCCTCATCCATTTCCAGATGGGATTTCTGGGCTTGGCTCATGGTGGGGCCCACACAAGCTCTCCAGCTGTGTCCTGTGATCTCTAGGGGGAGGCTAAACAGCAGGATGAGGCAAGAGACGCCCTCCCAGAGATACAAATTTATTGGGTTAAAACCTAACTCAAACACCATTTTCTCTGGAAACGCCGGGTCTCCGCTTGGTGGAATTACCTGCTCCCAACAACAGGCTAATTTAGATACAGAGAAGGAGCATGATATAAACTAGAACCTTCTGGAGTCAAACAGACCTAGGACTATAAGAGTTATTTACTTCACTGGGCCTCAATTTTATCACCTATAAAATGAGGATACTCATATGTGCCTTGTCAGGCTCTTCGATTAAATGAGAGCGTGCCTGACAGGTGCTTGGTACACTACCTGACACATCAGGATCCTTCCATAAGTAGTTGTTACTTTTCCTGGTCCCATCCCTCCCCCACTTACAGCCCTTTTATGACTCCCATGCCTGTGGCATAAAGGCTGAGCTCCCTTCTATGACCTATGGCCCCAGCTTGCTCTCGGGACCAGTGCTACGCAGAACTCTCTGCAGTAATGGAATGTTCTCTATTTGCACTGCCCAGTTGGGTAGCCACTGGCTACATGGAGCCACTGAACAGTTGGAAAGTAGTACTGTGGCTAAGCAACAGAATTTTACATTTTATTTAATTTTCATTCATTTAAATCATCACATGTGGCTACTGTACTAGACAGAGCAAGTGTTAAGAGGTCTGCATTTCCTTTTTGAGGGAAATGGATCTTTGCACCTCTTGTTTTTGTGCCTTGAAACCTTTATTTCTGCAGGGTACTGAACGTAGCTATGTAGTTTGTGCACTACAAAAAAAGTGCCCAAGTGAAGGGGAAATAGGACCTGGAATCGAGTCAGAGCTTGGCTCATCAGCCTGCCTGTCCTGGTACGGGGCTGTACCTGCAGGACATGGGTGGCTGTGCTTTGTTTTCTTCTAATCGCCTATCCAGAAGAAGAGCCTTATTCAAAGGTGGCTTATATTAGCATTGTCCTTATGCACCTACCCCCCTACTTATTACCCCTCTGACCAAAGCCATCTTGTCTTATGAGACCAACCCAAACTCCTGTTCACTCACTAAGCTTCTTGCCCCTCTGAACTTCCAGAATCTTCTTTCATCTTTGAGACATGGTAGAAGCCGGGGGTTAAGAGTTGTTTCTGAAATCATGTGCCAAGTTGGAATTCCTACTCTGTTTCCTGAATGAGACCTTGGGCATGTTATTTTATCTCTCCAAGCCTCAGTGTACTGGACTATTCAATGGAACAACAATAACACTTCCCTTACAGGGTGGTTTTAGGGAGTAAATGACAATGTGTTAGGTTCGTAGTATAACGCTCAGCTCAAAGTGAGTGTGGGCTGCATGTTTATGTGCTCATTCTTCCTTCAACAAATATTTATTGAGCATCTACCTCATGCCAGACACGCTGTCAAGCTCTGGAGAGTCAGTGGTGAAAGGGCACAAATAAAATCCCTGCCCACCTAGAGGTGTGTGGGGGATATAAGTCATGTTTCAAATGATGACCAAAACTGTAGAACTTCAATGGAGACAAGTCCGAAGGATAGATCCCTGGCCATGAGAGCCTGGGATCGGTTTTGTCTTACTCAGGGAAGTCAGAAAAAACTTTTCTGAGGACAGGATGCTTGACCTGCTATTGGAAGTAGGATGAGTAGGTGTTGACTAGTTGAAGGGGAGGGGGAAGGGTGTTCCAAGCCCAGGGAACAGCATTTGCAAAGGGCTTTGTTGGGTGGGACTGAAAAGCCCCCAGAGGGAAAGAAACACAAAGAATAGAATGATGTGTGGAATGGGTATGAGACCAGGCTACAGAGGTCAGAGGGGCAGCCTGGGCAGGGTCTAGAAGGCAGAGAAGGAAGAGCAGAGGGATGACGTCGTCTCTCCACAAGGTCTCTCTGGTTTCTGTGTGGAGAATTGATCAGATATAGAAACAGATACATCCGGAAATTACTGCAGCCATCCAGGCAAAAGAGAGCGATGGGGAAAGAGGCCCAAAAATGTTTGGATTCACAAGCTATTCCTTCTTTCCTCTCACCCAAGAGCTAATGATATACGGGGTTATTTTGATGGTTAACACGGTTCTGTATTCCTGTTCACTGAAGTCTCCTATCACGGGCAAAAATGATGTGCCCTGTCATCCTAATCAGAAGATGAAATCTTGGTAGACAAGAGTCATTTATATTTATGGTATAAGTTGCATAGCATCCTGCTTGTAGTAGCTACAAGAGGAATATTTGCTAAGGTGTTTCCTACATTTCAGGTACTAGTGAGAAGGACAATGGCATGAATGACTGAAACATGGAAGAGTTGTGGAGTACCTGATGACAGAAGCCCTTTTTCCCTGTGTTGCAAAGCAACCTTGCAAAACCCCAACTGGGACTTCTCTTTCAGATAGGCAGGTCTTACCTTAAAGAAGTGAGAAAAACCAGGACAAAGGTACATACCTCCCAGGGTACTTGCAATGAAAGGCAGGGCCTAAGCGATCTTCACGAGGGCTCTCCACGCAGAGGTTGGTGTTATGACTTATTGGAACGACACTAAATAACCAAGCACACTCTTCTTCACTCTCTTCTCCAGTTCAAGCTTTTACCTCAGTGTTTTGCTGTCAGGGAAAAGCAGCAGAAATCCCAACTCAGAGTGACTTAAGCCAGAAGGAAATTACTCTCTCAAATAACAGGTGGTCCAGAATCTGGGTGTTCTCCAGGAAAGCCCAGGAGCTCAACTATGTCATCCAGGATGAGATTCCTTCCCACTCTGTTGTTTTCAGCACCAGCCTCAAACCAAACCTGGTTCCCCTCAAAGTCACAAGGCGATCAGGGCAACCCAGGCAGGACCCTGTTGGCACAGAAGGGAAAACTCTAGAGCAGCCCATTCAGGAACCTGCTTCCTCGCCCGTCTCTCCATCAGAAGAAATTGAAAACTCCCCGTGCCATAAACTTAATCTCGTCCCCTTCGCCTGATTAGGCTAAAAAGGGTCACATGACTGTCCCCTGACCTTTTACAATCTCTGTGAAAAAGGCCATGCTCTGATTGGCTTCGAGTAAGATCCTGCTCCGGGGGCTACCGAGCCTTCCTGAGCAAACCTGGGTGTGCAGTCACAAGCGGAAAGGGGAGAAATGCGTTGGAAAGGCAACCAAGTAGGCCTTGCTAGTATGAGCTGCTTTCTAGAAAAATGAGATGACTTTATAGCTCACTCAAGTTCCACTTCATTTATCCATCCGTTCGTCCATTTGCTCAATGAATATTTATTGGGTGCTTACTCTGCACTGGGCTCTAGGCGGGCTTGTGTGAGGCACCTCAAGAATTGTTCAAATACCTCCACACATATTTTTCATGCACTTGCCACATGTGGAGGCAAGTAGCCACATGAAGAGACAGATGTACTCACGTGGCACGTTTTTAAAAACCCACGCTCCTAAGGCTCAGTTCTCACATTCAGATCTTCATAAATCTGGATTCCAAGGGGGCCAGGTCACCGTATCTTTTGGGGCCATTGTCAAGGAGGATTTATGATGGCTGTTCGCATGACCCAACCATATGCGGTGGCTGAGGAAGTGCTCTGGTTAACCCGGCTTGACGTCCGTACTGATGACAAAGAAAGTCACACCGCGCCACAGCGACACACAGCAGGAAAGCACTCCCGGCTTACCAGGGAACTGGCCGTAGAAATAACGGCCTCCTTGGCGAAAATCAAGAGATGATTATAAATAATTAACGATGCTTCTTGAAAAAGATACAAGAGCCGGAGGATCTGGAAGCCAGCTGTCGTAACATTTCTGGAGAAGGTGCATTTTATTGGCTCTGGCAAACGGGCGTCGTTAGCCGCACAGCGAAAGGCCAGGAAAGGCAGAGCTGGCCCAGGGACAAGGCCGGCTTTCCGCTCGCCCAGCCGTCAGCGCGGCCCGCCTCGGGAAGGGCGCTGAGATGCTCTGAGCTGGCTTGGCCGCTGAGGGCGGGCTGAGGCACCCGAGGCCTTACCTGGGGACCGCAGAGGATGAGGCCCCTTATCTTCACACGCACGCACGCACACACGATCACGCACACACACGCGCGTACTCACCCCCAATTTCCAGAATGAAGCCAGGGAAAGAAGGCAAAATCTTTTCTTTTCTTTCATTCTTTTATTTAACAGTACAGAGGACCTTTATTTTCTTTATTTGTTTGCACTGATGCCCTGAATTCACAGGGAGCGGGGCCCAGCCGCTCAGGCCCCTTCCGTCGGTTCCCACGCAGGGAGCTCGCCGGGCCCAGCAGGCCGGCGCTGCTCTGCCCCCACGGCCGTCTCTCGTGGGCGTCCTCTGGCCCGGCCGCCTTCGCCTTTCAGGGCGCTGGCTGGGCTCTCGGAGCCCTTGGTGTGCTCCACGGGCACATGAAGCCCCTCGGCGAGGAGCTGGCCCCTCGCCTGGTTGCTCACGACTGCGTCTTTAAGCAGTGATAACACTACCTGCACCATGTAGGCGGATACGAAGATGAAGCAAAACGCTGTGTATTTAAAACGCCAGCAAGGCAAGGAGTGGGAGTGGGGTTGACCGCAAAAGGGCAGCATGAGCGAGTTTTTTAGAGCCGTGGAGCTGTATCTTCAGTGGCGATGGCTACATAGCTGTATGCATTGGTCACCAGCATTGCCTGCACGCTGGGAAGAGTGGATTTTAGTTTATATAAATAAAAAGTAAAAAAAATGCCCAGACACAATTTCTAATTAGTAAATTCCTGAGTATCAAGCTAGGTGTTCATAATAATAATTTTAAAAATACAGTCCCTTGCTTTGAGAAGGTAATAGTTGTGGGGGACAGACATGTAAAAGGTTAGCCTTCTCACCTTTCCCATAAAAGGTCTCTGCGCATATACTTGGCACCCTGACTCTCAGATTTGCCAGGTTCCTATCCCCTCTGAACATGTGGTCCCCACTCTCTGGAACAATCTTCCGTCTTCTCCCCTGCAGTTGGTTAGTTTCTCTTCACCTCTTAAATCTCAGCTTGGTCACCTCCTCCAGGAAGCATTCCTGGAAGCCCTCTTTCCCAGGCTCAGGCGCATGGGTGCTCCTCAGAACCTCCCATCTGGCCTCTGCTTCCACGCCTGCTGCTTCCACGGATTAGGAGTTGGTGCAGGTGGGAACCCTGAGTCTTGTTTGCTCTTGTGCCCCAGCACCCAGGACAGTGCCGGGATGACAGTGCGTAATGAGGAGGAGAAAAATATTTTTTAGTAGGTGGCAGGTGGATGGATGATGGAGAGGTTATAAGTGGAGAATAAATAAGGCCCACCCTGACATCTCAACTTAGTCACGGTTCTTTACCTTGACAAGTAACAGGAGTCAACTTGAGTAAGCTCAAGCAAAATAGAGAATTTACTGACAGGATATTGGAAGGGCTCTGAAACTCAAAAATCATTGGGTTACATGAGAAGCAAGAAGTAGCAACGGGAGAGCTTCCGGAAGCCCAGACAACATTTTTTCTCCATGTCTAATCTCCATTTCTTTTTCCTGTGGACAAACTTCATTCTTCTCTCTGCTCCAGCTTCTTTCTCTCTGTCTCACATGCATGTGCTGGAAAAGCTGACCCAACAAACAGTTGTCTCTTTTCCTTGAAAGGAAATAGACCAGACTGACTGGCTGTCTGTAAATCCCGACGCTGAAGCCCTGGAAGGACAGATCTGATGGCTTCGCTTTGGGCCGCAGCTCTACCTGCTCTCAGACAACTGGGATCCGGCGATGGGGTCCCGCAGCACACACATGACTGCCAAGGTTGGCCCAGTTCTTAGAGAAAAAGTGTTGTTTTCAGGTTGAGCAGACAGTCCAATTGGGTAATATTATGTGCAAGCACGTAATTGATAAATATTAATTAACCCTTGCTCCAATCCACATAGTTGAAGGACAAGCTCCAATACAATAATAATAATAAATAATAATAGTGCTTAAGTGCTTATCTAGTCCTTAACAAGCACTGCTCTGAGTTTTTAACAAACATTAACTTGTTTAATTTTCACAGCAATGCCATGAGGTACTATTGTCCTCTGTTTCCCCATGGAAAATGTAAGGCACAGAGAGGTGGCTCCGCACCTTGGCGAGGTGGCTGAGCCTGTAAGGGACGGAGGCCTGATGGGGACCCAGTCCTGTCCTTAGCGGAAGCTCACCCGCCTCTCGTGGCATCGTGAGTCAGGGCGCATCCTCCGGATACGGGCAGCTTGACCTAAGGGCTGGCCCTGCACTTTCTGGCTGCATGAGCTGGAGTCACTTGCGTCATCCAAACCTCAGTTTCCTGAATTGGACAAAGAAGACAATTACAATTTTTAAACTCCAAACTTTCTGTGAAGACTGAGTTAATGTATTTTTCTGGAACAAGCCTGGCATGTATTAAACCTCCCATGAATAGAACCATTATTATTAATATTTGCACCACGTTGCAGACGAGAAGGCAGAACCAGAGAGGTTGGTTTGCTTTCCCGAGGCACAGAAATATAAGGCGGAAGGAAGGAAGCCTAGGCTGGCCCACCTTTTATCTATTCTTCAACCCCGGCATCCAGCAGACCTCGCCACTGCCTGTTTGTTGAAACCCAGAGAGTGAGAGCCCCTCAGATTGCGCGGACAGCTCATCCCTTCCGAGTGAGCCTGACCGCTTCTGTGGAAAGCCAGCTCCCAGGGACACCCTAGGATGCGTGTTCCCAAATCTGCAGATTACCAGCAGAATTAGATCTAAATGTCAGATTACATCCTGTCTGATATTTGCCCTTCCCCAAAGACACTTAAAAGGAAAATGTTTGTAGACTGATTCGCTATTTTCCAAAGCATTTTCCAGACTCTTTTCTCTCCCTGGAGTTCAGAGTCCTGCATTAGCCCCTCTCCCTTAAGGACGTGGGCTACGGTTCAACACATGTGGGCTCCAGCCCACCTTCGCTGGACAGGGTCCCTCGGGCCTTCTCTGCAACATCTGAATCCCCAAAGTGTTGAAACTCAAGTGTGGAAAATGAAGGCTCTAAGGGGTGTGTGTAGTTCATGAGGCGGGTGGCTGGTGTGAGCAGAGTTATGTCCCCCAAACTCAGGGTCACTACTCAGGGGACGTAAGCAGAATGCAAATTAAAGGAAGACCCCTTTTGCATTTTGGGGTTGTAAATTCATCCTACTTTTACCTTCCTGCTTCTAAATGTGATACAGATTAAACTCTCGATTGTTTCAAATTAAACTCTAAATTGTTTCAAGTATATATTTTCTAAATAATAAATTCTTAGTTATATGGAAAGCAAGGGATGCTAAAAATCAAACTGGCATCTTTGTATTTTTTTACTTTTTTGTGTTGATGTCAAAAGAATAGCCCTATTTTTCAATAACTTCAGAAGACATGATTTTGGTAAAAAATTTCTAGTTCAGAAAATTGTCTTTCATTGAGTAAAAATTTAGTGATACCCTATTTTCATATAACTAATTGATAAATACTATGTTCTTATAAATTAAAATGAAAAAATACTATTGTTAGTAAATCTGAATAACTGATTTTATAAGATCTATTATATGTGAATAGTCTGGGAGCTGGAATAGATCTATATAACTTTTGCACTCAGACGTAAGAGCCATCTGAAACAAGAGAGCTCCAGCAAGCTCCTAGCATGGTTTTTATTAGTATTGCCTGTCTCTGTTATAGGAGGGAAATGTAACTATGCATATAAATTGTATTGCATCGACTTAAAAATATTACCGGCTTTAAGAAAAGTCTAAATTAAAAGAAAACAAAAATGAATTAACAGATAATTTTCTCATCCAGAGATGGATTCCACCCTGTTTTTAGTCACTGGCATGTGTTTTAACAGAGTATCTTAAATTACCAGCTCTATTGAGATGTTCTGTTATGTCCCTGTGACATAACTTCCAAGGATACAGCCACATGGATATGAGCCTCTAATATTTTACGATTCAAGAATCCTAAATACATTCTTTTTCTAAAAACAACCAAAAAAGTGCAGACTTTTAAAAAGTTAAATAAACTATAAGGGCATCAGTGGGGTATTGTATTTTAAAACAAGCCACAGAAAATCTTTCTGTGATGTCAATAATTAGTTCCTGATACATGTGTTTTTTAAAAAACAAAACAAAAACCTAATCTTCCTGTGTCTAATATAAGCTCAATTTTTTAAAAAAATAGAAGTTCTCTTTAAGTTGTGTACCTCAGGCATTTTTGACCCATTATATTATGAAATACTTTTTTTTTTTTACATCTTTGATAGTATAATCTATTAAAACATTACTTTCATTGTCTCCGGGAGAAAACTTTCTCCTTAATTCTAACGATCATCTTGTTAAAACTCAACATTTGTTGGAGAAAGGCTGAGAATTTTTGAAAGCTCTACCTGGCTGGTTCCCACGGCCCAGGCACCCGTGTCTGCCTGTCCGTCTGTCTGCTGGGACCCAGGGCCGCCAGAGCCGGAGCAGAGCGCGGGAGGCCGCCTGCTTCTCGCAGGCTGATTGCAGCTGCCGGGCCGAAGTTTAGTTCTCAGCTTAATTTTCTGCCTCATCTGGAGCCCAACATTTCCTATGTTACTGAGTCAATTTAGAAGAACATTGAGCCCAACCACAAGGTTTGATCACTTTTCATTCCTTAGAAACCCAAGCCTAGTCTTACGAGAAACGTGAGCACCTGAATGAAGGGAAGACTCGGACGCAGGGGCGAGAGGGGGCCCCCCGACGAGACCCCTGCAACTGGGGCAGCGTCTCGTTCCGTGGCGGGTGAGGCAGGTCTCAGGACCCCGCACACGTTCACCCGCCCTCCCTCTCAGCGAGGAGGCTTCTACCTCTCAACAGGGATTCCTACAAAGCTGTGGCCCACCTCCCCGTTATGGGCTGGCATGGCCTTTTATTTGAAAACACAAGACCCTTCCTTACATAAGCTATGGAGAAAATTCAAGACAGCAAACAGTGCAGAAAACAAACCACTAACAGCAGAAGAACAGAGCCTGTGGCAACCTATTAGTCCCTTTCTGGGGCGTGCACAGTTTCAGTTGGGTGTTCATTCCCTCCCAGGCTTAATGTTCCATCCTGAGCAAGGGTCTAAACGTAAGGGACAGATGCAGGTGACCTCTTGAGGCTCCTTTCAGCTTCTGGGGCTTAGAGCCTGGAGTTGAAACTGTCTTGTTCTTGAGCACATTTGCTCATTTCTTTATTAAATGTATGACAGGGCAGAAGAGCTCATGGCCCTGGGGTTTACCACTTCCTTTCCCCCTTTAAGAAATGCCCTATATTCCCCTGGAGGGCAAATTACCTCATTCCTCTCAGGATCTGCGCGAAGCAGGGGTGCAGCGAATACTGAACTGGTCTGAAATTGCATGGTTTGATCACTTGATAGTTAAGTTCCTTACAAACATGAGATACCCGAAGAGGGCTAGGATTTGGTCTTTAAAACAGAAAAATATTTTAAAATGATGCAGATCTATGCATCCTGACGCAGATCTGGAAGATAGAACCTCGAGGGGGTAAAAAGTACGGAGCAACATTTAAACAATATGATACCACTTCAAGTGTTTAAAAGAGAAAGCAACCCCTAAACTATTTGCTTCCTTAGGCATTTATCTGTGAAGGCAAATGCATAGAAAATCAGCAGTAACGACAGGAACAGAAAGGCCACACGACACGGGACAACAGAGGTGACCGTTAAGAAGAGGGTAAGATGGGGAGAAGGGATTTGACATTATTTGGCATGTTTGTATTTGTAACAACCAAGCTTTATTAATTCAGTACTTGTGTTCTTGAAAATCAGCAAAACAATAGGTCAAGCAAATTGCAATTCACCAGGGGAATTCAGACTGAGAAAATAAAATAACAGAGCTTATAAAACCAAGGTGGAAACACACAAAATGCCTCTTAAAATGAGATCAGAGCGACGTGGAAAGGGTAACGTTGGGGCACTTTTTAAACTCTGCACGCTGTTCAGATGTGTTCTGGAAGGTGATATAAATGAGCAGGAGTCACCCAAACGTGGAAGCAGAGCCATTCGGAAGAGCTATCCATTTTAAAAACAAATCTTAAAAAACATGTTTTAACATGGAAGCCAATAAATAGATGTATATTTACATGGGAAATAACTTTCATTATTTTTATAAATTTCCCTTTGGGGATGAACAGACTGGTAAAAGAGATATTTAGGTCATAAAAGGAAAATTCAATTTAATTTTTAAAAATTAAAAATATTTTGATGTTAATGGTTTATTTGAAAATTATCTAAATATTTGATGAAAGTCTCCTCACTTGAATGTTTACCAAAATATTTATAAGGAAAATTTTCACCTGGATAAAATAGAATATTTTCAACCAAGTTAACATTTCCCTTTTTCTGTATTATATTATAATATTTTATTGTAAAACATTTTAGGGTCACTATAGAAAACCAGAATGTACAGGAAAGTAGAAAAGAAAAATATTGAAATACTCATAGTTTAACCAGCAATATTAACCTTGGGTTATATCTTTGCTGACCCTGTTATGCATATATGTAGCCATGTTACCAAAAAAAAAAAAAGATACTTCTTGCAAAAACCTTTTTGGTTTAATTCATTAGAACATTTTTCATGCTAATAGGCCATTAAATATATTTTTTTCTTTTTTTTAAATGTTATTTTTCAAATACAGTTTACATTCAGCATTATTTTGTATTAGACAAGCATATACTTTGTTTCGAGTACCCACCTGGCACCATTCATAGTTAAATACTTTTAATCTTGGGGGCGAGAATGCCCCTGTCCATGAAAGTACTCTCATCAAGAATGCACTCAATAAAAAACATTGGTTGTTTTGAGCAATCACGTAACAACTCTGTCCCTCTATAAGGCATCCTCGGGTAAATCACTGCATTTGATCCTGCCAAAATCTGGCGAGGGGGGAAAGCCAGCACTCTAACCGCCAGGCTTTGCGGGCGACAGGGGAGTCTGAGCGCGTCCACGGCCCCCCAAGCTCCTGCTCAGCTGGCGAGTCGGGGAGACAGGACCTGACCCCAGGCCTCCTGACTGTAAGGCCCTGCCCACCTGCGGGCCTCCAGCCTCCCTCCTCAAAACTGCCCAGTGCTCCGCACCCCAGTCCTCTCACCTCGTACCTCATTTTATTGTTTCTCAAAGCACATTTTCCGGCCTCTCAGTATTTTCTGTTTTTAAAGGCTTATGTGTTTCTTGCTGTCTTTTCAGGGCAGCCACAGCACGCTGGTTTCCAGCTGCAGCCCAGCACCAAGCCCAGCACCCAGGACATAATAAGTGCTCAACAAAGGCTTGCAGGGTGCACATGACACCGCGGCCTCGCTGGCTGGAGCAAGCACAGTGTGGAGACGGGGAAAGAGATGAGTTCAGGCTCGGGCGAGCGTGCACATCTGCTTAGGTTAATCGGAGCATTCAGACCCAGGTCTTTCCTCGGAACTGAATCAATGCACTGGGCGGATTATACTAAATTTCAAACTTTGGGGCAAATCAACAAAACAAAATAAGACTACGTAAAAAGCAGAAACAGCAACAGTTCTTTGAGTTAAAAAAGAAAAACCACAATAAAAATTAGCAGCAATTGATTACAAAAAAAAAAAGTCCTCTTCAGTAAAGGGGAACATTCAATCAATATCAATAGCTTTATTATCTAAATAACCAGGTGATGGCATTTTAATTACTTCCCAAAAAGCTATTTCTATATATTACAGAAAATATTGGGGTACATCTTTGCAGTTTATTTAATATTAATTACTTTTCCGGGTTTCATAACAAGGACCAATAGGAAAGCCCCCTAGTGGCCAGTGACCCATTCCTTCTCCACTCGATGGTCACATCCCAAATCCTTCACTAAAACCAGTCCTGCGCTCGGCTGCATTTCTATTTCAGCACGACAGTCAGGGCGTTTTAAAAGCCAGCTTTCCTCCCAGATGGCTAAAAATTCTACATGTGAAAGAGTCATTCTTTTTTAGGAAGTCTTTGTCTTTTCTATGTTAACCAAATATAAGAGCTCCTATATAAAGCTAAGAAGAACAAACCGTATTTCTGTCTATCTCTTGACTACTAGTCTATTTGAAGGTTTAATCCGAGCAATTATCAATTTTCTCTGACTTGAATTTGCCTCTGTAGAATAGTAGCAGAGTTTTAAGTTGATATGTTTGAAAATGATTTATTTTTGAAGTATAGGTTTATTTAAAAGAATAACTGACTTTATTTTCAAAAACATTGAAACTGAAACATTATTTGAATAGTGTTGGGGTCAATGTGATATCAGCAGGAATTACATCAGTGACAGAAATTTTATCTCAAAACAAAATGTTAACAACTCATAATATATATATATATATTTGAAAATAAGCCCTTTTCATTTTGGAAAAAAAAAAGATATTAAGTTGTACACATTTAAATATCTTTCATTAATATTTGTTCTTCTAAGACTCCTCTCTTAAAAATAAAATGCACTATCTGAAGTCTTTCCTGGGATGATGGACTCTTACAGTTTCTGCGTTCAATGGAAACATTTAACCATCCTTTTAAAGGAAGCAGTAAAAACAGCACACACAGCTCAGCCGGCTCTACCTTTGTAGGAGTAATTCCCCTTTCCAGGGCCGCATCTCATCCCCGCACTAATCCGGGTCCGTGGCGTCTCAGTACACGCAAATGCAAATGAAAGCCGGTGATGAAAAGTAAGTGACTGGTGAATTCTGTGTTGTGACTCTGGTCTTCTTCCATCAGTTATATAGCTTTCTTTTCCCTAATCTTTATTATCTCGTGGCATTGTACTCCCGTCAATAGATGAGTGACTTTGATCACTTTTCAAAAATGTAAACACACGTCTGATGTGCGCGCTCATATTTTTCTGTCTTTTGTACAGAACTATGCAAAACAAAAGAAGACACATCTCTCTGGCTCTCTCTCTTTCCAAAACAGAGCTTGTGTCACTTTGCTAAATTTTTATACATCGCAGTGTCTAGCAGCTTCTTCTCATGCTATCGTTAGTGGAGCAGGAAACTAATTCTGGCCACGCACAGTATCGTGAGCAGGACTGTTCGGGTACACGAAGGGTGAAGGCTTCCCAGTGGAGCATTTGCTACTTTCCAAGTTATGGAGGATATTATGCTCGCTCTTTCTTTCTTTTTTTTTTTGCAATGGTAAGTGGGATAGGTTTTTGTAAGTAATATTCTTTTCTGTATTTTATTTCATTTTTTTCCATCACCACTTATTCCCCTTATTCCCATCTTCTGCCTCCACCCCTCCACACCCTGGCATTCACCACCACACTGCTGTTCTTGTCCATGAGTTCTCTCTCTCTCTCTTTTTTAAAGGATATTATACACTATAAATGGGGAAAATTTAGCAATCATTTGTGATCCAATTAAGGCAAGAACCAAAAATATCTCTTTGAATGTTCCTTGAACTCAATTAGGTGGTGTCCTCCGCCTCCCTTTGTGCTTCTGCAGGAGATAACGTATTGCTCTGAAATACTGCTTTATTTTTTAACAACTTTATTTTGGGCTTTCGCGGCGGAGGAAATGGAAAATTTTAAACACGTTAACTAAACGGATTAAAGAGGTAGCCTCTCTGTGCTTCCTTTGTGTGGATGAACGGTCAGCTCCAGCCCCTCGCCTCCCCCCAGCCAGCCAGCAGCCCCACACCACACCGCCCGGACAGACAACAGGCCTTGACGTCTTTGCTCTAAGAATATATAATCACCCAGAGTTAGAAGTGGAAAATGGGAGCCTCCAATCATAAGCTCATATAAGGCAATTTCAGTGTCAGAGTGGCGGACTGAATAAATATAGAAGGGATTTATTATGAAGCTCTGTAATGATGTTGGCACCCGCCGCACACTGCCGGGCTACATTCTATCGCCAGAATCCAGGAACCAGCACAAACATTGAACCACTGTGTTCTCAGTGACAATAACGAGAGTGGCTTGACGACGGGCTGGCATGGCCACAAAAGACACATGCTGGCATGTTTCGGAACATAAATGATAGATCTGCTGCTGGGAGTTTATAATTATTTAATCAAACCCAGACTGCAGGACCTGGAGGGACATCATGTGTCCTCCCAAGAGTGCAAAGAGGAGTGAATTCAAGCACTGACAGGCTCCACGGGGACCAGGAGAGGCAAGGGGGCCACTGGGCTGCGTGCTTTCCCTGCGCGGCCAGGGCCCATCCCGGGGCACTTCCTCTGGCCCTGTCATCCCCCCGGCCTGGGTCGGAAGGAAGCGAGTTCCCGGCCGTCCTCTTGGTGTGCTGATGGACGTGGAATCAATTATATTTCCTTTCATGGAGTGAAACTTATGTCCTGCTCTGAACAGGAAACCACTTATTTGATCCAACTCTTTCTCCAAAACACACACACAACACACATACACACACGCACTTTCACAAAGAACACGTGCCAGCTGCTTGCTTTCTGTGCACGGTTTTAAATCCTGGAGGAATGAAAGCGCCACCTCCGCTCAGCCCACCACCCAGGCTTAGAGAGTAAAGCGATGGGCCTGCCCTGGGCAAGGCGCGTCGCACGACCCCGGGCGTCGGGAGCCCAGGGTCTGGGACCCAACTAGACTTGGCTCTTCAAGTCAGCTCTTAATTTCATCACGTCCTGATGAAAAAAGGGGAAGGGAAGGAGCGCGGCTTTCACAAGCAATGATGTGTGTTTTGGTGGAAAGAGAACAAATTATTAAATTAAATTAGCGTTGCGTTTCATTCCCAGCCCCTGAGAGATTTGGGAATTTAAATAAGGTGCTCTCTTAGATTTAATTGTTACATGTAAACTTTAAGTTTCTATTTTAAAGCCCAGAGAAATGGACTGACGGTGTCATGAAGGCATCGTTTTTTTTTTGTTTTGTTTTGCTTTGTTTTGTGTTTTAAGGATATTGGGTTAAAGCAAACTGGCATTAGGGAAAATGAATTCAATGTGATCTTGATATACTTCATCAAAGTATTAATTCCTCAAACTTTCTCCAATAGAAACTTTCCATTCTGGATATCAGAGTCTTCATTCTGCATGAGCCCCCCCCCCCCCCCCCCCCCCCCCCGCTTCTATTTTTCAGTCTTTCTGCACAGAAATGCTCAGAGGCTGGATGCTATCAGCGAGCAGATGGTAACTTGCACTTTTCCTTTCCGTATTGGAATCCACAATGTTCAAACCAGGGATACCATGCAGCTTTAAAAATTATCCAAATATATATTTTTTCTCTAAATACGATGTTTTCTCCTTTATTAACTAACTAAAAATTATAGAAGTGGCACGTGAGTATATTTTTACTGTAAGTAAAGCGGAAAAAGAAACAAGAGTCCCCCTCCACTGCCCCAACCCCAGATCCCACTCCCTAACCCCAGAGGTAACCGTCGGTAATGGGTTGGGTGTGTGAATTTCCTTCCCCATAAGCTCTTTGTAAGGAACAGATTTCAAAAACAAAATATGGAAAATATTTAACCTTCTGCCACGATTATTAGGTTTTGATGTTTAAGAGGGGAAAATGCCCAAACACATAAAAGTGGAAAATCCCCAAACAATTTGGTAAGATATGCATTGTAGGTTCCTTCCCTCTAAAAAGTCCTCCAAAGGTTTGACAGACGTACTTTCAAACACATGTAAAGACATCTTTACTTTTAGAAAAACTGAGGTCAACTTCCTTTAAAAAAAAACACAAACAAAAACAAGATATTTTATCAGTTTCCAAAAGTGGGGGAAAGAGTTAGAAGGAAAAAAAAATTAAACTGCATTTCAATCACTCATGTCTGGTGTTCGACTGGCTTTGTCTTTTTCTTTCTGCCATGTCCTGGTGTCGTTCTTAAAAAGTCTTGTGTTTTGGGGCATTTTTAACCCAGTCTCTTCCATGATATAAATGTACATTTAAAAAATTATTGTTCATTTTTAATTGGCATTTTAACAAGATAATCATCTTCTCTTTATTTTTTTTAATATAACTTCAGTAATCTTAAAATAGTTTATATAGAATCTATAATTAAATAAAGATGTGGACTTATTTTAAAGGTTGCAGTCAACACTCTAATTTTGTTTTATAAATGAATTAAGGGGAATTCAACCTAGCAGAAGAGGTAGGGACAATGATGATGAACAGTCGGCTTATGTATAAAAAGATCAAGCGACGATGATAATGAAATTATCCTGAGAATCTCGCGTCTCCCCTCTCCTGCCCTCTGCAGATGCCTGGGAATTTCCATGCTGTTTTGCAAGCGTGCTCCCTGACTAATAACTCATTGTGCTCGGAGTTTCTTTAAGGGCATTCATTACGCAGGGTGCCATTTGCTCTTGCCTGCCTGAGGAAGCTCAGGGACCAAAGGACAGTTTAAGTGCACCTTTAGGCTAGGAATTGTCTTTACAGATGCTAAATTCAGAGAACAAAAGACAAAACCAAAGTGAAAAACTACCCAGCCATTTGCCCGGCACCATGTCGACAATGGATCCAGCCAGAGGATTGAATGCTCACATTTTATTTGCTTTTTAACTGAGATCCTCTTGCAGAGAGGGAGAGAGACAGGCAAGAACTCTAGGCAGGAAGACACGTGGTGATTCTACCTCAGAGGGGGCTGCAGATGAGATGGAATACGCAGGGTGGGGCAAAAGTAGGTTTACAGTTGAGAGTTTGCACAACAGAGTCTGTTCCTGTATTACTGCTCATTAATTACTGTGTTATTTTCCATACGAACAACCATAAGCCTACTTTGCCACACCCTGTATAGTCCCTGACTTTGACTACACAGCCTGGTACAGAAGACCGGATGGGCTGCCTAAGATTAAAGGCTAATTCCAACCAAGGGCAATAAAATACAATTCATATTCTGAAGCTGCAAAGGAGCTACGTGTTCAGAAGCCTTTGTATGCTGCTGGGTTCTTTTTGTGTGGACCCCTCCATCTTTCATTTGTAGGGAGATGGAATTAAGTGGTGGTTCAGTGACCTGCAGCTCAGCCGGCATCTTCCTCCACTCCCCACAAAAGTTCAAGTTTTCTCCGAAGAGCTTCGTTGAAATCATTCACCCAACAAGTATTCATGGAACAGTTACAACGTTCCAGCAATGGGTCGGTGATGGAGCGACAGCAGTCAGCAGGACAGGTGCTGTTTTAAGGAGAGCAGAGCATTGCAGGGGAGACTGGAAACCAAGGGGAAGTGCGGAGACGGGGAGCCCTCACTCCGCAGGCTTGGGAGGCCGCAGGTAACAGAGGAGGTGACTCGGGAATGGCAAGCAGTGCGGTGACTCTTGGAGATGAGCAAGGGGAAAGGGAAGGGAGGAGCCAAGCAGGGCTTGCGTAGAGGAAGTCTCATGGTCACCGCAATGGGAGCAATACTGCAGCGGTGCTGTAGTTCTTTGCTCGCTTCAGGAAATCCCGCATGTGGATGTCACCTGCACATGCATTCATGGAGTGGACGAGGCTCCGCAGGCAGGGATTTCTCCAGCACAGACACCCTCATCTCGCTCTGGGTGGATCTATAAATGTGAAGGTTGACGCTGATCCGCAGAGCTCAGTCAGAATATGATTCATTGTTGTTAAATTTGCCAAAGCAAAGGAAAACAATTTTTCTGGAGTCTTCTATTCCCAATACCACAGGGAGTGCTTGACGATCTCTGTTTGGAGGAATATCTCCTTTTGGCCTTGATCGTGCCATGTCACCTAAAAGAGCGTGGATTCATGGAGACTTTCAGAGGCCACAGGCCAGGCGTGTGCCCAGCTGTCCCGAGGCCCTGCCTTGTGAAAGTGAGCATATAGGGGGGGCATCGGTGGCTCCTCATAGCATTGGATTTTTCCACACACAAAGTTTCACAAAAGATAAGGAACCTTTTTGTCAAATTCTTCTGAATGTGGCTTCCTTCTGTATTAGAAACCTGGCAGTTCCATGTCCAGGGAGAAGGTTTCTCCTCTGTTAATCCCTTACTGCCTTAAGAGTTAAAGTGGCATTCATGGGCTCCAGTCAATCTCAGAAAATTAAAAATAAGCCTAGAGTGTGCTAAGTTAATCACACAGTGAGTGGAAAATATTAGAAATAAGAGTGAGCATAATAAATGATAACAGCCACAACAGCCAGGCTTTATGGAGCATCAGTTAGGTACCAAGCCCCCTTCTGTGTTTTATGCACACTCTATGCTATTTATTCCTTAGAAAAGCCCTAGGAGGAGGTACTGTTCCAGTTCCATTTTAAAAACAATGAAACAGACTCATAGACGTAAGAGGAGCTGGCCACAGTCACACAGCCAGAAAGCACTGGCAGAGTTGTGATTGGAACTGATGTGGTCCCGTTGGGTGTTAACCAGACTTTCAGTATTCCCCACGACATTACTCTGTCCCTACAGCTCCTTTTGGTCAAAGGTCAACATTGTGATAATAAATAATAAGGCAACTTGACCACAAGGCCTTTCTCATGCTAAAGAGTAGTTATCCAGAGGTACCCTCTTCTGCACAGTAGAGAACTTTCCTCTCACCATCTCGGAGACTCTGCCTAATGCTGGTTGAGCACCTGGAAACAGCAGTCAGGAGTCGAACACATGATCCAGCAGCCAGCACGGATGTGTCCAGAAGAACACGGGGCGTGAGTGAAACCTGTAGAGGCAGAGAATGGCCAGGAGCATACGGGTAATTTCGGCGGAGCAGGTATGGGGTTTTATGTCCCCATAGATTTACTGTGAGCATTTTATGTGCCAGATTCACTGGGAAATCACCCAGACTGGGCTTCTTTTCTATTTGCAGAGTCTATTGGAGAGGCCAGACACATAAATAGACAGAACAGGAGACCAAATATAAGTGCCCAAAGTGACTAATTCTAAATGGGTGGCATGGGGGAAATGTTCTGGAGAGGGGGGAATCTAAACTTGGCTTTGAAGTTTGAATGGTGGTCCAAAAGGCATGAGGGACAGCATTCCTGGCAGCAGAGCCAAAATGAGCAAAGGCCCAGACATGGAGAAGGTCACTGTGCATTTGGAGATCTC
This sequence comes from Miniopterus natalensis, assembly GCF_054644295.1. Lineage (NCBI taxonomy): Eukaryota > Metazoa > Chordata > Mammalia > Chiroptera > Miniopteridae > Miniopterus > Miniopterus natalensis. The sequence goes on from NC_142095.1 coordinate 38,402,695, forward strand.
TGCACTGCTAAGAAGAAAATACGCAAATCTTCAAGGGAGGGAGGAGGAAGGGGAAGGGGGTGGACGATGCCACCAGGGCCTTAACAAACCAAGAGGATTTGGGTTTTGTTTTATAGGCAATGGGGAGCCATGGAAGGCTTTGGAGCAGAGGAGTGTCTTGCTCAGAACTGTATTATTGAACCATTATTGTGCAGCTGGATTGAAAGGAAAACACTGGAGGCAGAGACACACAGTACAAAGGCTACTTCAGAAGACCGAGCGAGAGTTAAGGAGGGTTTGACCAGGTCAGGGTCAGGGGCCTGGGAGGAGGAGGTGCGCAGGAACGCGTCCCTGTGAGAGGTGAAGCTGACAGGAGGCAGGGGCTGCAGTGAGAGCCATCTCTCATGTTCAAGGCCAGCATGGCCTCTCTCTGAGTCTCAGACACACTCTGTGTTTAGGTAGGGGCCTTGCTCTGGGGGGATGGGTCAGCAAGCTTCTGCTCTGGGAAAACTGCGCTGACCTACAGCGTTTTTCTAGGGCCTTGACATTGATGTGACCCTGACCGACATTTTCCTTTTCAGTCATGCTTGTACTTTTCCACTTAAGTGAGATGCAAGCCCAGTTCCACAGGGATTCCAGGAAGCCCGAAAGGGTGACATCATCTCCGTCTTGTGATACAGCAAGCATGTTATAGCTCTGTTTTCAATCCCAGAATCTGGAAGTCGGGAAGGACCTTAACCATCCCATCTGACTCCCCTTGGGCAAGAGAGAAAGGTATGCAAAGCGACCATCAGCCGTCCCAAGGAGCCCGTGAAATGATGTGGACACAGATGTTTGATCTGTGGGGGACCAAGACTTTACCCTATGTCTGTCCAGCGGCTTCCCTGAAACCACAACTAGAATAAATAAGCCCACATTTATTAGGGTGTGCTTTGGGAGTGAAGCAAATTGGCACTGCACTGTCTCAGACCAATAAAATAATAAATTGCCACAGAAATAATACCTTGTCATGAAAAGAATGCCCTGAGTTAATACTTCCGTATTAAATTAGGCTAATGCTGTATTAGGCTAATATGATACTGTGCTAATCCGCAGAGTCCAGGAACTTAGATATGCGTATTAGTACTTGGATTAAAACAACCCATAGCCAAATGCGTCACCAACCATGAGCCTGATGTTCCTAATATTGCTGTCGTTTATGGCAAATGTCTCCTCCTAGTCGCTGTCTTCATCAACGTGTATTGGCATACTGCCTTGGTGGCAGGTCTTCATGCTATTGACTTCAATTAAGATATTTTACCTATATTCAAATTCAAAATAAAACATTTTGCAGCTAGCTCAGATTACTGGGATGCTCCAGAAAGGAACACCTTCAGTCCTAGGAGACAACTGGAGCAGACCACCAGTGCATGTGGTTGAGCCCTTGCTTGCCCCGTCCAGATGTTCAGCTTAAAGAATGTTCCTGTGTCTGCAGCACACCAGCTGATTCAGGAGCTCAGCATGTGCAAGGACGCGCAAGGGCTCATTTCACAGATCCGCCGGCACAACAAGCAGGCGAAGGACTGTGCAGGGGAGGGAGGGACCGGGCCTCCCCCTTCCCCCTCGCGGATGTGAACATCCACCCAGGCTTTCCTTGCTAAGCCCTCCTCAATCCGTCCTGGGGTAAGGGTATTTGTAAGGACAGGGACATTATTCTAAAATCTGTCAGTCCTCATGTTAAGTGGATTCCTGCATGTTAGCGCCTGTGCTTATTTTTAAGTAAATTTCTGTGTGGTTGTAAGTGCGTCCTGAGACAGGGAGATTACTCCGGGATGAGTGGGGAGGGCTACTTCTGGAATGAGGCGGCTGCTCGGGGGAACTAGCCAGCTGTCCCTGTGGATAAGCGATCTGAGGCTGGTTAGGTGGTCCCAGTAGCTATGGTCATATGTAAGAGTCACCCAGGTCAGTCCTGTCCCAGGTACGTCTGTGGACCGGCTCAACCAGCATACATTAGGACTGCATTAGAAATGGACTTTCTGCACCTCCCCGCAGGCCCACTGAACTAGTCTCTGGGCCTTGGGCCTAGGAATCTGTGTTTTAACAAATTCTCCAGGTAGGTTTCGAGTGTGCTGAAGTGCGAGAAGCATCGATCTAGAATGTGGGACTGTGCCATACTCTCAAACTATGGCTCAAACCAACTTGACCTGGGACTATCACTCTTGAAACCTTCAACCCTTATGTTCTGGAAACTTATAGTGGAGCCCAAGTTCACATCCTTTCTCAACTCCTGATAATCTTTCACAAGTCACCAGGATATTTTGAAATTCTTAGTATTAAATATAGGGCTGGAAATGTTATGTGGAGTTAAGCACAGGTACGCTTCATGTTCAGAGACTCAGGACACTCACAGATGTGCCTGAAAAGACAAATAGTCAACCAATGATCTTTTCTATTTTGATAAGCTGTTTGAAAAACTTTTCCAAAGATCCTCTCATTTTCTTTGCTCAAATACTTAGCCAAGTAAAGGGTAGAACTGACATTTTATTCCCATTTGATAAATAAGGAATCTGAGGCCCAGTAGGATGTGTTCCGAGAAGAATACTTCAATCTGGAAGTCCAACTGCGCTTTATCATCTTTTAACACTCGCCAGTGGAGCACATCGCAAAGGTCCACGGTCACAAGGAAGATCTATGCGCTGATTCAGATTAGTCTGTCCTCTGGCATTCCAGCCATGGGAATTTTCCACCTCAAATGAAGGGGGAGGCTCACTCCCACCCACGCAACAGTGACATCCCATGCACCAGTACCATCATCCGTGGAGGGCCCAAGACCCAGAGGAAGGCCAAGGGTGTTTTGATTTTAATGATTCCTAAGGTGTCCTAGTTAAAACGAAGCTGGGCAACCACTTCGCAGATGGTTAATACTTAGACTATTTAGTCATTCGAAACAATGCAATTAAGGATGAATCATGGCTCAGTAACCTAAACAAAATCAAATTAACAAATGGTCGGTACTCCCTTTGGTCTGGGAGGCTAATTCAAACCTCCCACCTCCAAGTTTCCTGAACGCTGTGTGCAGCTTTCAGGCCATCTAGACCCTGAATTCCCCCCCATTTGAGCACAGACCAAGTTGCAGTCCCTGGGTGTTCAGCTGACTAGTGGAAAGAAAGGGCATCCTGAAGGGGTTTGCCACCTAGGGCCTCTGGGCACTCACAGTGAATGGTAGTGGGTAGGAGTGCAGACCGTAGGATCAAACAGACTACAACCTGAGCCCCAGTTCTAACCCTTACTAGCTAAGTGACTGTGAGCAAGTTAGTTAATCAGTTTTCCTATTTAAAATATGTAAATAAGACTAATACCATACATATTTATAGGTGATATATATGTGCGTACTTGTGTAGCTATGTGCGTATGTATATGTATGTATATGTAATATAGATGTATGCCTTATATATTTATATCTTATCCAATAAGGATAATTATTAATTTATTTAGGTTTTTAATCAAGCCTATAATACTATTAAAGTAGCATAACTCATTGCCACACCATTTTCTATATTACACCTTCATCTCCTAGTTTCCTCTTGATATAGACCTATGTTGATTAATACCTTTGAAACTCTAAAGATTTTAATGGGATCATAGACACTTGGAATATAAAAAAAATCTACCCAGATTTTTTAGAAGGGGATCCATGGAAGTGTGGTGACTTGCCCAAGGCTGTGCCATTTGAGACAAAGGCATGAACGGCATCTGTTCTTGTCCAGTGGTCAACTTCTTTTTGAGACAGAGAGGAGCCCGGTTTCCTCACCTGGAAAGAGAGATGTGTTCTCGACAACAGTAATGCTCAATAAAAATATAATGTAAGTTATTTAAGTAATTTCAAATTTTCTAGTAGTCAGACTTTAAAAAGGAAAAAGAAACAGGTGGAATTAATTTTAATAAGGTATTCCATTTAACACAATATATCCAAAACATTATCTCAACATGGAATCGACATGAAAAGTTATTAATGAAAAATTATACATTATTTATTTTGTATTATATCTTGAAAACCCAGGGTGTTTCTTATCCTTAGAGCACATTTTAATTCAGATGCTAAATTTTTATCATTCATATTTGATCTGCAGTTAGATTTCCCAATGTTTATGGGTGAAAAGTAAATTCCCATACCAACTTATTCAAAATATACTTAAAAGTTTTTCAATATCTGAATGGAGTGCTATTTTTTAAAGGAAAATTAACTAAGATTAAAATTCCCATTCAATTCATCACTTGCATTAGCCAGACAGCCACATTTAAGTGTTCAATACTCACATGTGCCCAGTTAGCTGTCCTATCGGAGAGCACAGCTCTAGACTCTTCTAGCCCCAAAATTCTAAGCCTTGAGAAAACTTGCTCCCATCTCCTACACAAAGATGACCTAAAAATGATGACAGAGTGGGTAGGTGCCTTCCCTGGTGAGATGACAGATTTGCAGTAGAGAGAATTGGCGTAGGTTCAAATGCTCTGGCTCGAGTGAACTTGAACAGTGGTTTAACCTGCCTGCACTCCAGCTCGCTCACACATGAAACGGCGCTCATAACACTTACTTCATAAAGTGTTCAGATGGCACAGCTTGATGGTCTTGTGAGGCACTGACTCGGGGACAGGAATACCACGTGCAGAACAAAATGCAGTCTAAGAGCTTCTGGACAGAGGGCCTCACATTTCTGGTTATCTCCTTTTGACAAACATAAGCCTTTTACCAAGAGGTCGCCTCCGATAGCAGCAGCACTGTGATTGCCTGGCAACCCTCTGGTCATGCCTGTGGGACCCTGGGGAGAATTCCACTGATGCTCTGGGTTGGAAGTGGTGATGTCACTGGGTGATGTCATGAGGCAGTGTGCTCTTTGCTGTTTACACATGCTGTTCCCTTTCCCTAGAATGCCCTTGCTGGTGCCCTCTTTTCTGCCTGGCAAATTCTTCCTCATTTTTCAGAACCTACTTCAGGTGTCCCCTTGGGACTCTCGTGAACAGATTTACCCAGTGCTCCCAAGCATTCCCTATTGTTTTGTTTGGAAAGGAATGACCAATAAAAGGTTAGGTGGTGCCAGCTCTGCCGGCTTCTTAGGCCTAAGTTCCCAGGCGGGCTGCTGTAGAACCAGACAATTTACTTTAAGGAAAAATGCAATTTCCAAGAAGGTGGGGGTGGGGGTGGAGTGTTGCAGTAACAGTAGTAATGACAATAATGTTTGGCACTTTACATGGATTATTTTAAGAACAACTCTATGAGAGATCATAAGATTCCCCTTCACAAATGGGGAAACTTGGCCGAATCAACCTGGTTTCAAGAGCCCTCCTTTTAGTCACCATGCAGCACAGACTTGCTGTTTTGGAGAATGTGGCAGATATTACTATTGCCTTCCTCAAATCCACTCTCCTTTTCTCCTCACCAAGAGAAACCCAGATTTATTTGAGGTATCATACCCAGTTAAAAACACCCACTTCTCCAGACTCCCTTGCAGCTAAGGGTAGCCACATACATAAGGCTCCTGGGACAAACTCTAGCAAGGCCTTTGCTCCTTGCCTCTCTTCCCTTCTTCTAGCGTGAAATTTGCATCTGATGCCTGGAGACACAGCAGCCACCTTGTGACTACGAAGCTAAGAGCCACATTCTAAGGATCACAGGGCAGGAAGCTAGAGGAGCCAAGATCTTTGAAACTTCGACCAGCTACACGCCCCCTGGGCTACTGCGTCCAGACTTTCCATTAGGTTATCAACAGCTAAATCTCTATTTGATTCAGCCACTATAGCCAGATTTCAGCTACAAGCGGCCAAATGCAATCCTACTAAATGGAGGGAATGGAGCACCAGCCAAGAAACCCAGCAAGCTGCATTTGATTCTTTCCTCCTCACAAACTATTACTTGTCAGAACCTCTTTTAATTTGGCATTTGCTACCGGACCTATTTTTATCAGTTCAACTTATTATTGGACAAGTTTCCTATCCTCTTTCCAGAAACTGGCTTTGTCACCTCTGTGACAATTTTCAGGAAAGGATATTTTTTTGGCTAACTGGGGTCATTCTTTCTGTTCTTTCTGCAGTCTACCAAAAAAAAAAAAAAAAAAATTCCACACAGATTCATCAAGTAAAACTAAAAATTATTTGATCACAATGACAAGGACAACTGCCTCCCCTTCAGGACAAAAGCCAAACAGCATGGAAACCTGGAGTTGAGTTTCTAAAAGTAATCAAATAGGCAACTAAAAGCGAAGCCCAAGACAGGGGTTGGCAAAGTACAACCTGCAGGCAGAAACCTGCTTTTGTAAATAAAGTTTTATTTAAACAAAGACATGCCCATTTGTCTATATGTTGTTTTCAGATGTCTTTGTCCAACAATGGCAAAATTGAATTCTAAAGTTGACATATGTGATATTGCAATATTTAATAATTCCCCCGGTTTATTTTCTTTTAAGGAGTGATGAGGGAATGTCATCTTTATGATGTGAAGTCACCTTGAAGGACTTTGCTGTGACAGTTGAGCCCAGAAGGGTAGAGGGACCAGGTGCTGAGCCGAGAGCAGACTGCTGAAAGTGGGCTTCTCCCCATGGCCATGCCCTTCACCTGCCCACACCTCCATCCTTCACTCCACACCTGCCTCAGTGGTTTTCCTGTCATTCCACCGGAGCCTTGGAGCTTCCAACAAAATGCTAATATTTTCCTTTTAAATAATAACATTGATTTTCTGGGAGATCGAATATAACTGGCTCCTGGAACTTCTAAGACTATAGATACAAGAGTTGGAAGGATATCTTATTCAAGGCCAAAAATATCACACACAAAAAAATCTCTCAGAAAGTATGATTTTCTACTGTACTCTGTCTTATTCCCCAGAATCATAGAAAATTCTGCTACACACTAGTATAAGATAGCTGTCATAAGATTTTTTATTTTATAATACACAATCTTTATTCAAAATTACAATAATATTAGTGTTCATTTACTGAACACTTAGTAGATGCCAGGGACAGGGCTCATCATTTAGCATATTTAACTTAATCTTTTCATCAGTTCTAAGGGCATTGTGCTATTATCTGCATTTTATTTTCCAAGAAAATTGAGGATTAGAGAAGTTAAATAACTTGCCCAGGAACATGGTGAGTAAGTGGGAATCTGAAATTCAAACCTAGTGCTCTCTCACTCTAAAGCCTTGACCACTGTGAGGTATTGTAAATAACACCTATGAGGTTAGTATCAATAACACCTCCTTTCAGTCAGGAAACTGAGCTTCATGAGGGTCAATTGTCCTATCCAAGGTCCCAGAGCTTTCAAGTAGCACAACCAGGAATTGAGCCAAGGTCTGTCTTAGACTACAGCATCTCCTCTGACCATTAAAACATACTTCTATCCAAATTACAGTTAACATGTTTCACAGAATTATAAATTCCTATTTTTCTTGTTGTTATTTCTTATAGCCATAAAAAAAAATCTCCAATAATGGAAAAGGTCTTTTTCGTCAATATTTATAACAAGAGATGATAGAAAGGCACACATTATTAAGTTTCAGACCCTGATCTCAAACCCAACCATCCCTACCTACCGATCATCGTTACCTATGTAGCCTGGGCAAGCTGTTTAGGCTCCCTGTCTCAGTTTCCTCATTTGTGAAATGAGTGGTGGTTGGTCACGGAAGGAGTTGCTCGGAGAGAATTCCTTCCTGGGCATCCTCTTGAGACAATGAAATGAGCTGCTGTTTGTCATGGTCCCGGCACACAGTGGAAACTCAGAAGATGTTTGCAACTCCATTTGCTTTCTCACCATCTCCTCACCATCCTCTCATTCGCTGCTAAATCATCACTAGAGTTTTTCATAAATGGTTTCACCCCCTTTCTTTAGGATTAGCTTCTTTTCCAAGTTCTGAAGTTCCCAGGAGATGCACAATCCTGTAGCCAAGCTCACTCATTAAGACTCATCCATGTGAGTCATAGGTTTTCTCTCTAGGACCCAAACATGGTGAGTTCATTTCAACATCACATCACTAACAACAGTAGAATCAAAAAACCCACGTGTGATGGGAGACCACAGATCTATTTACCTGTTTGAATCAGGAAAGCACCTATCCTGTTGGCTCTGTCATTAAACTTCTGGGAAAACACTTTCCACACCTGGAAATATAAACTGGAAATCTCATCATGAAGGATTTTCCCAATAAATCCCAGGCTTCACTACATTGTGACCCTCAAAAAATTGTGACCTTGCTTTGTTTTGGTCTGGACCAGAGTCAAAAGCATCTCTTAAATGGGAAATCAATTTCAGAAGGGCTGAAACTGTGGAGCCATTTATCTTGATTGCCACTGGATCCTTTTCATTCCCCTCAGCCTCTCTATCTCTAGCATTAAAAAAAAAAAAAAATTAACGCTTAATTGACCTGAGGCCAAATTGGTTGACTACAGAGGGAAAAAGTGTAGAAATAAGAGGTTACAGTTGGTGAGAGCTTAAAAAGAATGTAGGAGCTGAAAAGAAAGGGCCTGGAAATTATACTTGTCTATTTTTTTATTTTTTTTTAAGACAGGACTGAATACATTTTCCAGGCTCTTGAGTTTAATTAAAGTCAAAGGAACATCTTGAAGGCAAGTGAAATAAACAGCAGGCAAGACATTGGTGGCTAGGATAAGAAACTGGGTGGAATGTTAGGGAAAGACAAAGCCAAAAGCAAAGAAGGGAAAGGAAAGAAGATGGGAGGGGAGAGGAGGGAGGCAGGAAGGGCAGGGGGAGGGGCGGGGGGGTGGAGAAGGGCAGAGGGGGGAGGGAAATTGTGTTTGCTGAGCCCAACCAGATGACGTGAACTTGTTTTCCGTCAGCAATATTCACAGCTCTCCTTTAGGCACAAGTGCTCCTGAATTTTCAAATGAGTCACAGGAACCAGGTTGGCTGTCTTGTCTAAGGTCACTCACTGACAAATGACAGAACCAAGGCCAAACCACTTCTGGTTCCAAAGCCCATGTTCTTTCTGATCTATCCCCCAGCTTTAGCTTATTTATGCATTTCAATTTTTAGTGGTAGACAAAAGGGTTGAAAATAGCTTTATTGCTATTTCTCCCTCTAAGGGCAAGGCATATTCCCTGCAGCAAAATTAAATAATCCATACATTGGCTGGCGCAATAATAACAATAGAGCTCACATGGGTTGTGCCAGGTCTGGGCCACAAGCCTTGAAGAGTTATCTCATTTCATCTTTACAGCTCCATGGAGAAGGGGCAATCAATCATTTGGGACCTTTTTTTATTTTTCCCTGTACAGGAGGACACTGAGTCTCACCCATGCAGTTTGAGAGAAGGGAGCTGGGACAGGAAGCCGGTGGCGTGACTTCCCGAGCCTGCCTGAATTATTGCCCCATCTCAGGGGGTCCTACCCAGGCATCATTAGAACAATACTGAGTTCCTGACAGTGATTTGTTAATAGATACTGATTTGTAAATTATTTTAATCCACCCTTTGTTCCCTCTTTTTACTTTTCCCCCTCAACAATATCTGTGAAACCACGGTTTTAATGTGCTAGTTTCAGATTTTCTAATATCCATGAAACTAAACACACATTAAAATAAATGAAAAACAATAAAATAAAATAAAAGGTAAAAATATTAATCCGCAGACCACCTACAACCCAGTTTTATGCTCTGCCAGTGGTAAGAATATTTTCCTCCATCACCACTCAGAAATACCCCCTGTTAATAAGGTAAGGAAAAGGTTGGACCACACCCAGCACCTCTGAGTGGCAAAGAAAGAAGTGGGACCAGGACCCTGAGCTCAAGGCTCCTAATGCAGACTTTTCCCTCTGCACCACCAGCCTCTCTCTTGTGTCCCACCTCTGTTCCCAAGAATCCCAAGTATGCAGCTGGGGGCTTCCAAAAGCTTCAGCATACAGCTGATCCTGCCTTTATTTAAAATGCTGGTATTTTGTTCATCATGGATGTTTTTGCCTTAATCTTGATTCTTTAAAAACATTGCATTAAAGCATTATGATTTTGATTACTGAGTTTATGAAAATGTTTTCGTATATAATAGTAATATATTTGTCTTTATACAAACATAGTCAAAAATATAGTTGTTAATATTTTTTAATGGAGAAAGGGGCCCATGAATATCCTAACACAGCCCTTATAAAGCTAATGCTGATTGCTTCTTACCCACCAGGCCTGCTTCTCCCTCAGGACCTTGGGGCTCCGTGACAGGCCAAAACTGTACCAAAGGCATGTCAGACTCATCTCAGAGTCCCTTGGCCCTTCAACTGCAAATCATGAATGCATTTTAAAAGGTTTATCTCAGTACATAATTTTTCTGAGCAATTCCATAATATATATATATATATACATATTTATATATTTAATACATATATATTTAATACATACATATATTTATAATACATATATTTATATATTTAATATATACATATATATTTAATTTCCATTTACTTACTGATGCTTATAACCCCTTTTGCAAATCTCATCAGCTTCTCTCTCTGCATCACTTTGGCCTCCAACCTTTTATCCCTGATAGATACCATTATAATCAAACTATCTAGCCTAAACACCATTGGTTGTCACATTATTTTTTAAAAGGGGAGGGTGGCCATCCAACAAACCAGATGTGGCTGTCTCCAGTTTCAGCTCTTAATGTACAATAAGTTGCAGGTTTCTTATAGTTCCTCAGGGGTAAATCACAAACACGAATTAGCACATCACCAGCCCAACTTCCTCTTCCCAGCACGTCTGTTTCAAGTTATAGTGAACGAGGGACTCAAATATCAAAGGCGTATTGCCCCTAAATTAGCCAATCAGCTCTAAATATAGCTGGAAACAAGAGCAGGGGATAATGTCTTTCAATCAGCGGACAAGCCTTTGAAAGTTTAATTATAAATGGTAACCGTCTATTTCCAGCTAAATGAATTTCGCCACTTCTATGTTGGCGATACACATCGCATGTCACCCCAGCCTAATCTCTATCTCTTACTGCCCACAGCAGGGGGAGTAAAATTTACGTAGATGTCATCCTCTAACTTCTTTTCTGTTATTGCCTCATTCTTTGAATGGAGTGGCCAACGCTTGCTATATAATTGTTTGAAGAAATTAATTTTCTGAGCAGCTCTTTTACAAAGAAGTAGATTGGGGTTGACCTGACAAGGCAAGTTAGAATGGGTGCCCTTGGAATTGGCGACCCCATTACCCATCAGTGAGGACTGTCTTCCAGGTCAGGGCAAGGAAGGGGTGGTGAGCCGAGATTGGTCCCAGGTGTCAGGTCTGGGGAGAAACAAGTTTGCTATCTGTTCCTGTCAAGGAGAGGATGACCTCCATCTCAGGGCCTCACACTGGAGATAATTGCAATGAGTCATTTGCGAGGCAGACTCCCAGAAGCTTCTGCCTGGGCATGATGCAATCTTCCTCACCCCTATGAACCCCATCCCCCAACTTACACGTCACCACTCCTCGGGCAGGAAGATATAGGGGACAGGTGTGGCTTTGTCCACCCAGAACATCACCGCCCTTTGGAAACTCCTGCCCCACTTCATGCACGTGTGCCTCCCTTATTTCTAAAGCATGACATGTCAAGACTGGCCAGCCTGGGTCAAGAGCCACCCTTCAGGTGAACTTCTCAGTGGGACTCAAGGTGTCGCAGGCTCCCCCCGTTCTTTGGAATCAAGCTCGGAAATAAAATCTGGCGTAGGGCTAGTGAGGAAATGCAGCCCAGCCTTTGAAGACAGACCTACCATTTAGCCAGTTGACTGACCTCATGTGAATCATTGAAATACTCTGTATGTTTTAACAGTCTTATATGTAAAACGGGGACAGTATCTGTCTCACAAGGCTTTTGTAAGGGCTGGCGTTATTGCTTGCCAAGTTCTGAAAATATCATAGCTACTAAAGGATAATAAACATAAATAAAATCATATATCAAATTATCAAGCCCCATCAGCCAGCAATGATACAATGGGGTCATATTTGTGTTTGAGTCCCAAATGATCGTGATCCTAACTCCGAATGGCATGATCTCTGAGGGCCACTTCCATCCCTCCAAAATACCTTAAGTTTTCTCCTTGTTTCCCCAATTGCTGTCTTTCAAATGTTCACAAAATGGTCTGACAGAGACTATCTCCAGGAGGGATCCTGCATTGGCTAGTGTCCACCATGTTTACTTCTCCTTTATTGTCACTGCCAAGTGTGCATTATTACTAGGTCACCAGGGTCCAGGCCAGAGAGGTTATCCCTGGTGTCCCCTCTGTTATTGCGTCCTGGGGTGACTCAGTAGTGCTGGGCTCTGGAAGCAAGAGGCAGTGTGGAGAACAGACTCTCCCCGCTACCTGGGCCCCAAATTCAATTCTTATTTCCTAAAACAATTCAGCAAAAGCCAAAGAATCAGCAGCATTCAGCAATAATCACGTCTCTATGAATCCACACCCTCCAGAGAACACCATGTGTCAAATAAGAATTAACAGCTCCAATGACAGAGACAGAAAAATTCTTGCCACTGAGGTCCACTTCTCTCCACACCCACCAGCACCCCCACTGCATCTCCACACTTCCAGAGACCCAAGGACTCGGTCTCCGCCAGGTCACACATGGAATCACAGTCAACTCTTCATTAATCAATACCAGCCCCAAGTGTAGACCCTGCCCAGAGCCAGTGACCACATGCTTGGAAGACAGGGGACAGATAACATATGGGTTTGCAGAGGTCAAGGGGCCTCCAAGAAAAGACGTGGTATGATTTGTTCAAAAGCATATAAATCAGCCTCTTCTCCCCCTCCCTTCCTTACATATGCCATGTAACATATAGGGTTTTCTAACAATATAGACAAGTTATGCTGATAACAGGGTCAAGGTAGGTACAGCATTTATTATGTTAAACCCCAGTTTGGTTTTATAAGAACATATAGGTTTTGGGTCAATAAATAATGTAAATTAAATTATATATTAGTATATAATATATACAGATATATATATATATATTAAATATCAAACTTTCGACCAATTTAAATAATGAAGTATTAATTAATGAGCTAAGGTAAAAGGTAGGTGCTTTGTAGGATGTATTTAGTTTTTATAAACAAAATGTTGATTATAAATAACAACACATGAGTACACTGAAACTCTTTTATTGATGGTACTAGCCCTTCAAAGCTAACTTTTACTTGCACGTGCCCAATATGGCGTGAGAAAATCTGCCCACCAGATCTCCCAGTCACTTTTCTCATGCCAGAGGAGCTGTGTGATCATATATGTAAGGGAAGGAAATTCAAGGATGCCAGTGACCCATAAATGGCCAGTTGCCTAGGAGCAAAATTTCAATAAAAACCTTGCATGAAATGAGTCTCGTAGTTAAAACAAAATGAGTTTGGAATGATCAAGAAGTGGAATGAAGTCCTTGGCCCTATGACAAGGCTAACTTCAGGAGGCAGGCAGGCTGGGACCCGGGAAAGACGCAGCCTGTTTTACGCAGCCCATTCCATACAGTCACAGGTAGCTGCTCTGTATACATGTTCCTGAAGGTTCTCCCCTCTGATAGTGAGCCTCAGACAACAGTATTTCACCAAGCCACAGTTTTTAAATGAATCATTACTATTTTTGCACTTTTTGCTTAATTTTGCTTTTGTTTCATTTCCCTAGTTAAACTAGTATTTATTTTCTATTTCTTGAATTTCATCTCAGTTGAGGATGGTGTGACTGCTTCCTTATTTCAAATGGATGGAATTGAATAGCGTGCTTTCCCTCAATTCCCTTAATCTAAATGGGTAAAATGGAATCTTACGGGTAAAATGGAATCTTATGGGGAGGTCGTCTTTTCCAGAATGTGCCCGGGTGCTAGATGACTAAGGGAATAATACTCTGAGAACCGAGTCAGGGAGCCTGACCACGCCAGCTGGGCAGGGGAGGGGGAGGGTACCAGGGGAGGGAACTAAAGAAGTCTGGGTGAAACTAGAGGTCTTAACTAACCAATTCAGTTCAGGTAAATTACTTAGTAAGACAAAGCCAAACAAAATTTAGTTAAATTCTATTTGATAAGAAATGGCTGCTGTTAAATTTGTTGTTATTTTTAACTTTTTATTTGGAAACAATTGTAGATTCACATGTAGTTACAAGAACTATTACAAAGAGATTCCTCATATCTTTTGCCCAGTTTCCCCCAATGATAACATTTTGCAAAATTAAAGTGCAACATTACAACTAGGGTATTGACAATGATACGGTCAAGATGTAAAACACTTCCATAGTGCACACCCATTTTTTGAGATTGGTTTTTTTTCATGCAGCTTAAATCTCTGGAGATTCATTCAGATTGTAGTGTGTGTCAATAGTACATATTGCTGAGTTGTAGTCCTCATTTTGGATATACCACAATTTATTTAATCCATGGGGATGTCTGGGTCATTTCTGGTTTTTGGCTATTATGAATAAAGCCACTATGAACATTTATGCACAGATTTTTGTGTCAACATAAATTTTGATTTATCTGGGATAAATGCCCAAGTGTGCAATTGCTGGGTTCATGGCAGTTGCATGTTTAGTTTTTTAAGAAACTGCCAAACTGTTTTCCAGAGTAGCTGCACCATTTTATATTCCCACTAGCCATGTATGGGTGGTCCAGTTTCTCTACATCCTCAGCAACATTTGGTGCTGTTACTGTTTTTTATTTTGCTAATTCTGATAGGTGTGTCATAATATTTTATTGATGGCTAATGATGTTGAACATCTTTTCATGTGTTTAAGTGCCATGTGTACATCCTGTTTAATAAAATATCTTTGCCCATTTTCTAACTGGATTGTTTGTTTTTAAAACATATTCTAAACAGCAGGCCTGTGTTGGATATGTGAATTGCAAATATTTTCTCCAAGTCTGTAGTTTGCCTTTCCATCCTAACAGGGTCTTTTGCAGAAGGGACGTTTTTAATTTTGATGAAGCCCACATTTTGTGTGTATAATGGTTTAATGGTTGGGTTTTTTTCGTCCATGGATGTCCAACTGCTCCAGCATCATTTATTGAAAAAGCTACCCCTCCACCATTAAAATCTTTTGCACATTTCTCAAAAATTAGTTGGCTGTACTTACATGGGTCTATTTCTGGTTTCTCTATTCTGTTTCATTGGCCTATATGTCTATCCATCCATAATGGCAAATAGCTTTGATTACTATATCTATATAATACCTTGGAATTGGGTAGATTGATTCTGTTTGGGCTATTCTTGTTCAAAATTGCTTTGGCTATTTTAACTCCTTGTTTTCTCCATGCAAATGTTAGAGTAATCTTGTCTATATCTATGAAAAATCTTATTGGGATTTTAATATTAATTGCATTAAATCTGTACATAAATTTGGAAAGAATTGGCATTTTTACCACTCAGAGTCTTCCAATCAATGAACATTTATTTAAATTTTTGAATTCTTTCATTAGTGTTTTTTAGTTCACTGATTTGTACTGTCATCTACATTATTTCTTCCTGTTTGCTTTGGGTTTCTATTGCTGTGTTGTTGTTTTTCAGGTTCATGAGGTGGGAGGTTAAATTGTTGATTTGAGACTTTTCTCTTTTTTCTAAAGTAAACGTGTTATAAATTTCCCTCTAAGCACTGCTTTAGCTGTATTACACAATTTTTTAAAAAATAAACTGCCTTGAAACTTCCTTCTGACCAAAAGATTATTTAAAACTATATTGTTTAATTTTCAAGTGTCTGGAGATTTTCCTGTTATCTTTCTGTTACTGATTTTTAGTTTTATTCCATTGTGACCAGAGAATACACTATGCTTGATTTCAATTATTTTAAATTTGTTGAGGCTCATTTTATATCATAGAATATGGTGTATCTTGGTATATGTTCCAGGGGTTCTTGAAAAGAATGTGCATTCTGCAGTTCATGGGTGTAGTATTCCCTTTGTTTAGATCTTATAAGTTCATAGTGTTGCTAAATTCTTTTATAACCCTGCTAATTTTTGGTCTAGTGTCCTAGTAAATGTTGAGAAATGGATGTTGAAGTCTCCAGCTGTAATTGTGGATTTCTCACCTTTCATCATCTTTTACTCACAGATTGCAGCTCTGCTGTTTGGTGCAGGCACATTTAGGATGCCTATGTCATCTTAGTGGATCAATCCTTTCATTATTATGTAATATTCCTTTATCCAATATTAATGTGTTATTAATAATATAATATATTAACATCCAATATTAACATGCTTATTTGGATGGTTTTATGATACATGTTTTTTCATCTTTTCAGTTTAAATCGAACTGTATCATTATGTTTAAAGCTAGTTTCTTGTATGCCCAACCAGAGTGGTACATCAGTTGAGCATCGACCTATGATCCAGGAGATCCCTGTTCAATTCCCCTTCAGGGCACATGCCCGGGTTGTGGGTTTGATCTCCAATAAGAGGAGTACAAGAGGCAGCCGATTAATGACTCTCATCATTGATGTTTCTATCTCTCTCTTTCCCTCTCCCTTCCTCTCTCTGAAATCAATAAGGATGTATTTTATAAATAAATAAATAAATAAATAAATAAATAAATAAATAAATAAATAAATAAAGTTAGTTTCTTATAGCCAGCATATAGTCAGGTCTTGATTTTTAATCTACTTTGCCAATCTCTGACTGTTAATTGTTGTTTATGGGCCATTTACAATTAATGTAATTGTTGCTATTGTAGAGCTTAAGTCTCCCATTTTATTTTTTTTCTCTTTTCTCTCTCTGCTTTTCATTTCTCTGTTTTTCTTTTAATGCCTTCTTGTCTTTTACTTAAACTGTATTTTAGAATCCTGTTTTGCTTTATCTATAGTGTTTTTGAGTACATTAGTATTTTAGCGGTTCCTCAAAATTTTAAATTATATATATGTAACATATCACAATCTATGGGTGCTGACATTTTACCAGTTTTAGTAAAAGGTAGAAAACTTATTCCTTTTTACCTCCCCTGTTCATAATATAATTGTCTTAATATAACATAATTGTTTTAAATATTTCTTATATACAAATTTAGGAGTATACTAGATAGTGTTAAGCATTATTCATAAATCCAAGAGGAGAAGAAAAATGAATTTTATTCATCCACATTTTTACTTATTCTGTAATTCTTTCTCCTTTCTTGTTCTAAGGTTCCTTCTTTTATCATTTCCTTTCTGTTTAGAAAATTTCCTTTAGTCATTCTTTAGGGTAGAACTTCTGGTGACAAATTCCCTTGTCTGTCCTTCATATGAAAATGTCATGATTTCCCTTTCATTTCTGGAAGAGTATTTGTGCTGGATATAGAACTCTATGTTGTCAATTCTTTCCTGTTAGCACTTGAAAAATATTATGCCATTTCCTTATATCCTCCGTTATTTCTGATGAGAAATTTACTCCCATTTGAATCACTTTCCTCCTGTAGGTAAGGTATTGTTTCTTTCTTGTTGCATTCATAATTTTTTCTTTATCTTAGTTTTCAGAAGTCTGATGTATCTTCCAGTGGATTTCTTCTGTTTTGTATTCTCTGCTTCTTGAATCTGTAGGCTTATGTCTTCTGTCAAATCTGGGAAGTCATCACTTTTTATTTCTTTGAGTACCTTTTAGTCCTCTCACTTCTCCTCTCCACTGGGACTCAGATGTCACGAATGTTAGATCTTATGTTGTAGTCCCACAGGTTTCTGAGGACTTGTTTATATGTTTTAATTCTGTTTTCTCTCTATTGCCCAGACTGGATATTTTCTATTCTATCCTCAAGTTTGCTGATTCTTTCCTCTATTCTCTCCACTCCACTACTGAGTCCATCCATTTAGTGTTTTGGGGTTTTTTTCCCCTTTCCTTTTCTTTTTTGTTTTTTTAAATTTCAGCTATTGTATTTTTTAGTTCTTCTTTATATCTTAATTTTTTCCTGACATTTTGTTCTAACATTCGTTTCAAGAATGTTTGTAATTGCTGTTTGAAGCATTTTAGCATGGTTCCTTTAAACTATTAGTCAGAAAATGTTAGCATCTTTGTAATATTCATATAAAAGGGACAGTTTTCAGTGCTCAAATATAAATTGTATGCTGGGATATAAATAGCTCAGCCACATCCTGGTGCACTGAATGTCTACTTTGTGCCAATTCTATGCTAGATTCTTGAGATTCAACTTTGGAATGTCCAGACAGTGACTGTTTTCCTGAACTAAACACGTCTAAGCTCGTTCATCTTACTGTGACATCTTAGACAAATCACTTTCTCTTTTATTATTCTCAATTTGGGATTTTAAAAATGAGAGTAGGTGGGTTAAACTAAAATCTTTGTTAGGTTATGAAACCCACAGAGAATACTATGAAAGCACTGGTGGTGGGGAAGGGAGGGATTGAGCAAAAAAGAAAAAAGGAGAGAGAGAATTCATGGACATGGAAAACAATGTGGTGATGGTGGAAGGGGAAAAGCTGGGTGAAGGTGAAAGAGGGAATAGAGGGGATAAATGGTGAAGGAAAAAATAAAACACATTAGAAATAAATATGCATGTATAACACACACTCATACACTCAGTTTTACATATAATTTTGTAGGATTAAAGAAGATCATCAGGTTAGAACACTCTCTATTATTTGTTGTCTAAGGGACCTTAGAGCTCTGTCATTATATGCTTTTAAATATACAAATTGCTTGATACTAATAAGCAGTTATGAAAACACTTACTGGAATCTAGAAGCCGTTATAAAGAATTTACATGAATTTTCTTACTTTATTTTCATAACAAATTTTATTCACCAGATGTAATTTGTGATCAAACTTTAAAGGAAGATTAAAGAAAATATATTTTCTCTTGTGATTTAGATGAGTTTAAAGGAAGACATTGTGCCCTATAAATTCAAATTAATAAAATTTTTCAGTTGCAGTTTTATACAGGGGTGATATAAAAAGAAGAATTAAGAGAGACCAACACAGGTGACAGGGGACTAACCACTTGTAAGAGAATATATAAATATTTATAAACTTCAAGCATTGTTTAAAAAATAAAGTATGAGTCCTAAAGAGTTTGGAATTAACAAGTAGGAAAATAAAAACAGTAACTTAAAATACTGTCTAATGAAAAGTTGGAAATGATCTTAAAAGTAAAAATAAAAATGTTAAATAAAAATTATAATGTTAAATGGCAAAAATGTCTTAATGTTTTTAACATACAATAAATATAAATAAGTAAGTTTAACACATTGATCAAAAGACAGGGACTCTCAAATTGAATTAAAACAAAAACAAAAAGATGATAAGACCTAGTTGTACAAAATGATACACTTCAGATAAAAGGGCAAAGAATCAAAGAAAATAAAGGACAGGCCAAAAAAGTGCCGCACAAGTAAAAATCAAAAGAAAATTTAATACATGTAAATTTTATTTAAATCACAGGGAATAAAGAGAGATGTTGCATTTATATTAAAGCACATATATATATCTTATGGATTTATATATATATATAAATATATCTATTGTTTATATATATAAATATATATTGTTTATATATAAGTATTGTATAAATATATATTATATATAAACAATACATATATAAAACTATATATATATAAATCTATAAGCAATCATAATAATAGCAAAATAAATGAAGCAACAGATGAAATAAGAGAGAGAAGTATAAAACTATTAAATATTTAAGATTACTGCTTTCAGAAACTGATATGCTAAATCCAATAAAAATAAACTAAAATATAGAAAACTTTAATAAAATAATTAAGAAGTTATACATACTAATTTATATAAAATTTGCACCCAGACATGCAATGCATACTTTTTTCCTAGCATAAATAGATCAGTAATAAAAAGAAATCATACTAGAGGCAAAATATGTATAAATATATATCTAAGGTTCAATAACAGACAATGTTCTTTAACTTCAATGTAATAAAATATTAAATTAATAAAATTGAGTTAGTTGAAAATAAACACCCATGTGTCCATAAACTAAGGAAAAAAACCCTATCATGTAGACCTAGGGTAAAAGAGAAAACAAGAAGGAAATTTTTACAGCTTAATAAAAATGAAAGCAGTACATGTCAGCATTTGCTGGATATAGCTAACACAGTTTCTAGAGGACAATTTATAGCACTCTGAAAATAAAGAATATTGAAAAGTAAATGAGCTAAGTGATCATCTAAAGATGGTAAAAAAAGAGAACACAGCAAATCCAAAGGAAAAAGAAAGATGGCAATATGAAGATAAATGTCAGACACAGAAGATTTTACAGATGAAGTAAGGAATCCACAATTCCTGTCTTATCATAGTGTCTTAGAAAGTTGAAAATGAGGGAAGTTTGGGCAGGTCATTTCATGAGGCTAAACCAAATACAAAGAGTTTAAGACAAACAATAATACTGTAAGTCAATTTAACTTCTGAATTTTTGTTTAAAAATCTTAAATAAAATATTACCTATTTATCCCCAAATTTATGTAGTAATAATTCAAGAATAATTCAATGTAAGAAAGACTAGCAATTAAATTCATCTTTTAAAAAAATAGATTAAAAGACTGCAGGGTCACAATAGAAATAAAGAAAGCAGATGATAAAGATCAACATTCATTTCTGAAAAAAAAGACATCTTAAAAAACTAGAAATATAGAAATATTTTTTCACTTATAAAAAAAATTCTTAGGAAACTAGAAGTAATCTGCTAAAGTTTATGCTACCAAAATCCATTGAGAACTATTTTCATGAAGAAATTATATAATCATTTCAGTAACAAAACAAAAGTTAGCAATCTAGCAACTGCTATTCCAAAGCTGTAAGATGATAAAAAATGAATAATAAAATATTCGATTGGAAAGGACAAGACAAAAATTCCATTATATAGAAATCCATGAGAATCAGGAAAAAAATTAGA
Organism: Miniopterus natalensis; assembly: GCF_054644295.1. Classification (NCBI taxonomy): domain Eukaryota; kingdom Metazoa; phylum Chordata; class Mammalia; order Chiroptera; family Miniopteridae; genus Miniopterus; species Miniopterus natalensis. The sequence continues at coordinate 38,423,496 of NC_142095.1, forward strand.
ATTTGTAAGGGAGTTCAGCAACTCTGCCAGAAACAAGATTAAATTATAAAAACTAACAGTGTGCACCTACTAAAACAAATTTCTATTAGAAAGTATGATTAAAAGTAAGAAAAATTACAATGATGACTAAAACTGTGAATTTTCTATTAGCTAATTTATTAAAAACTGCACAGGATCTTTATGGAAAATTTTATTCTAGGACATGAGAGAAGACCTGCACAAATATTCTACCCCAGTTTGGGGTGATTAACATTGAAATTATATCATCAAAATGCCTTGAATTAAGTTGAAAATTAATGAAATTCAAATGAAAACATTTAAGCATAGTTTTTGAAATGTATTCTAAACTATATATGGATACATAAAGGCTGGTGGATGGCAAAGAATACTTTGGAAGATGGAGTAGAAAGGTTATTCTTGCCAAGTATTAAGACATATTGAGAAGCAATAATAGGATATGGCAATAAGATAAGAGCAGGCCAATAGACCAAGGGAGCAGATTAGAGCAGCCTTATTTACTTCTGATGCCTCTGGGAACTTGGCATATTATAGAAATGGCATCACAAATCAGTTGAAGAGATTTTTTTTAAAAACCCACATATCTTTATTGATTTCAGAGAGAGGCAAGGAAGGGAGGGAGAGAGAGATAGAAACGTCAATGATGAGAGATCATTGATCGGCTGCAGCCCGCAACCCGGGCATGTGCCCTGACTGGGAATCGAACCCCGATCTCCTGGATCCTAGGTCGACGCTCAACCGCTGAGCCACGCCCGGCCAGACAGTTGGAGAGATTTCATTATTTTTTATGGTTGAATAAAACTCCATCATATAGATATACCACTTTTTATTTATTTATCTATCAATGAGCGCCTAGGTTGCTTCCATATCTTGGCTATTATAAATAATGCTGCAATGAGCATAGGGGTTGTATATATCTTTTTGAATTAGTTACATGGATGGACCTAGAAGGTATTATGCTAAGTAAAGTGAGTCAGACAGAGAAAGACAAATACCATATGATTTCATTTATATGTGGAATCTAAAAATAAAAAACAAATGAACAAATAAAAGAAAACAGAAACAGACTCATAGATACAGAGAACAAACTGATGGTTGCTGGGGGGGGAGGGTTCGGAAGAATGGGTAAAAAAAGTAAAGGGGAATAAAAGGTATAAACCTCCAGTTATAAAAAACACACACAGTGATATACTGTACATCATAGGGAAAATAGTCAGTATTATCATAATAATTTTATATGGTGACAGATGGTTACCAGACTTACCGTGGTGATCACATCATAAGGAATATAAATGTTGAATCACTATGTGTACACCTGAAACTAATATATTGTATGTCAACTACACTTTTGAAAAAGTCAGTGGGAAAAAAGACTGATTATTTGGTAAATAACCTCACTCTATGGGAAAATTAAAAATTAAATTGTTACCTCACTCCAAATAAAAATAGTTTTATATAGAACTAAATGTGAAAATTAAAGGTTTAAAATTAATGAAGAAAATGTAGACAATATCTTCATGACCCAGGATAGAAGATTTCTTAATCAAGACTCAAAACATAAACCCTAAAGAGATTAATTGATGGCTCAGGCATCAAAATGGAAGATTTTCTCATAAAAATTACACTATGGAAAAGTTATCAGACAGGGGTCAGGCTTGCCCTTGATGCTGTAATGTTATTAATTAAACAAAGAGTGTTAATTAAGCAGTTACTATGCACCAGACACTGTTCCAAGTACTTTGTATACATTGAACCATTCACTCTCCTTGAGCAGTATTGTTACCTCCACTTTATAAATGAGGACACTGAGGTTAAGTAACTTACCTAAAGTCACACAGCTGGGAAAGGGTAGCACTGGGATCTGAACCCCGATAACCTGGCCAAATCCAGAGCCTGTCCTCTTCGTTAGTTACACAGCCTTTCAGAATTTTCCTTGCTAATGTCAAGGTAAGCGAGTTGGGGAAGTAAGGGCCAAGGATGTTCAGTACTGCAAGGGTGGTGAGGAGAGGCCGCTGAATTTGACACTCCAGTGACTTCCGAAAGCACCGTTTCAGGGAAGGGGTGAAGATGGAGATGTCATTGGACTTGCAGAGAAGTGACCAGCCAGCAAGACTACTCAACCTTTCAAACCTCAGCTAGCTCTGGAAAGTTTGGGAAGGACTCGCTTTCTTGATACCAGCTACTTTAGTGTTCTGTGGTTTGCATTTTAAAAATATATTTTTAAAAATTCTTTAGATAATGCTGCCGGTTATGAAAGCATGACAGCGATAAAACTCACATCCCTTACTCTCCAGAACAGACTCTCCAGAAATTTAGGGTGTCTGGCAAGTGATAGCCAAAGCTTTCTAAACAAATTGGTTTTCAAACCAGCATCTCCGACTAATATTTTCCACAACACGCAACCCATTCTTGTTTGCAGTAAAGCACTGGAATAAAACCGTAGCCTGTTTGTTCTCCAGCTCACATGAGAACCTGCTATAAAATGAATTAATATTAATAAATCTTTTTTACTGCACTGATCTCAATGTTTTAAAGTGGTGATTACCACCTGACATGGAGCAGGCCAAAGACTAAAGGAATCTTCAGACAGCATACGAGCCTATTCCCACATGACTGTTCAGAGAGAAAAGCAAAGGAAAAGGTTTGCATGTTGAATTTGGGCATAAACACGAACACTTTGAGAAGGTTTTCCATAAGGACTCCAGATACTTTGGGATAAAAATGCCCTGAACATTTTTATTTTATTCTGTAGAGCGTCTGGGAACATGAAGGGGCGTTGGGCATGGGTTACGTAATGTGGAATACACCACGTGGCCAACCTTTTTGAAATTTTCCAGATGGGACATACAGTTTGAAAGGCTTAGAAACGTCTTCGTGATGTCCATGTTTTCTGTAATTAAAGCTTCCTCAGGCTCTGACAGCTGAGCAGTGGGTTGGCTTCGGCGTCCATGTCTGAAGCTACTGAGAAAGCCGACAGGCTTCATCAGGCTACCTGCGGAGAGCTGGACCTGCCCAACAGGAAACTCGGGACACACTGGCAACCAAGAATGCTAGACCACAGACAACCGAAAAGAGAGGCATAGATGCTCTTGGGATGATTTTAATGAGAAAAACAAGGCAATGGAATTGGTTTGTCTTGTGAGGCCCTTATGCTCAGTTTGGGACCCAAGTTACCAAGAGTAGGGAAGGAACCAGAAAGGAACTTATTCATGCAATAAATATCGATTGAATTTCTTCTATGTCAGAAAGCACCATGGAAGGCCTTGGGACTAGGATGGCGAGCGAAAACAGAGCTTCAAACGTAGTGGGTAAGATGGCCAATGAGCTGAAAGAGAGTATAATTATGAGCTGAGATCAATGATGTTTAGAAAAGTAATAGAACTCCATGAGAGCAGCAAAAGTAGTCAACCAGGCATTAAGAATGAGAGGGATCCTACAGAATTTGAAGGAGTTCAGTACTATGTAAAGATACTGGAGATAAGCAGGACCTGAGTTCTCTGCCAGAGACCCAAGGAGGCCATTTCTCCCAGCAGTGTCAGGGGGAAGCTGGGGTGGGAGAAGTTGGGGAGCGAGGAGAGCAGTAGCTCCCCCTGCCTGAGCACATTCTCTCAAAGGGATGCCTTGCAACAATATGTTTTAAATACTCTATTGCCAGGAGCATTTAGATGGTGGAAGGACATTGGAGAGAGCAATGTGGGAGCAAGTTCATGCTCCACACAGCAGAGAGCAAGTCAATGGTCTCTTGTAGATGTGCTCAACCCCCGACTCCCACAGTGGGCAGGCCACACCCAGGCTGGCTCTTCCATGATGCCAGGTCTTAGCTCAGCCTCTTTTTGGTAGAACAACAATATGTAGCTTCACTAAGTTGCCTTCCTTGAGCATCAGACCCACAGAGCTATCTATCTACAACAGTTTTATTGGCATGTCCCTCATGCATTTGAAATAAAAAGGACCCCAAACTGGTCTTGCACCACTAAAACTGCCACTCCTCTGATTTCAATCCCAGTGGATGTCACCACCATCTATTCATTTGCCCAAGTGGAAAACATGGCCAGGCAGCCTCCTCAATGATTCCTGTCTGTTTCACCTTCATATCCAACCCAGTGACAAATAACTTTCAAATCCACCCACTTGAATCTCTTCTTCCCATCTCTGTTATGTTGAGACCACCATCACCTCTCACCAGGAAGACTCCAACCGCCTCCAACTCCAACCTGCTCTTCCCCTGCACCTCTTGCCACCCACCCACCCCCACCCTGGTCCAGTCTTGACCAGAGACATGGAGAGAATCATGGAGAGAAGCTTCAGAGAGAGAGAAAGCATGACTGTTTCCATCCTCAGGGCATCTCAAGGACGCCCTCCTGATGACTTTTGGGGAACTGAGAAATCCTTGAGCCTCTCTTGACAGATGGCAGGAGGCCCATGGCAGGAGGCTGGTACTTCAGAGGAGTGACTATCACTGTGTGAACTTCAATGAAGATGAGGTCCAGGAAGGAAAGGCCCCAGGGAGTTGGGGAAACTGGTGCTTTCCATGCTCAAATCCTGGCATTCCAGAGAGCTTAAAAAATATATATGTAATAACCACAGTACCGTTAGTATACTGTGGCTGACATGGTCAGTGCCTGCCATATTTCCTGGGATCCCATTATCAAGTCCTCCCTTTATCACTTTCCTGCACACAGCTCCTCATGTGTGTGCCAGTCCAACAGCTTGCACCTGAGTCTCTTTGCCAGCTGCCCTCAGCCTACTGGAGCCTGGGGACCTGACCACACTAAGAAGCCACCTCCCTCTGAGGAGTGTCCACATGTCTCCAGAGGTCCCCAGGGGATTCAGCCAAAATACCCTTGATGTTAACTTGGCTTGATATCCTTACTTAGTTTCCTTCTCCTCCCACTCCCACTTTCCTCTGGCTTTTCCTGGGGTCACTTCTCAATAAGTCACTTTCCCACAAATCTGGGTCTCAGTTTCTGTTTCTGGAGAACCCAACTCTCTGTTTGGCACAGGCTAAGCACTTTCCATGCATCATTTCCTCCAATCTTCAAAACAATGCAGGGGGCCCATTACCAGACATTTCCCCCTTTCACTTAAGGTGAAACAAGATCAGAGACACTCAATTTCCTTCACACAGCCACGGTTCCCCCAAGTCTGACCCAACCCTTGGCAGTTATGCTCCATCATGCCTGTGCACCCCACTCCTCTCCACTTTCCCCCAAAGGCAGAGCCTGAGGCCAGGTGGTTCGTTCCCAAGAGTGGTCCCTGGAGACAAGTAGGAGGAGTGGGGAGAGTGCAACAGAGCTGGAGAGGAAGCAAATATGGGGCGTGTTCAGGCTGGCCCCCACAGCGGGGCTTGATCTCCTCCAGCCAGGCCTTTGGAGAAGCCGTGTGGAATCATCTCAAGATTGTGCGCCTGAAGGACAGAAGGGAGTATTTCTCCACCAGCTCTGTCCTATGCTGTTCAAGGGTCCCAAAAGGTTTTAACTCTTTCCCACTCCCAGAGCCACAAAGGGTGCTTGCAGGAGCTTCCCCACAAGCCTGACTTTGTCAGAAGAACCCCATGGCAGAACGTGACAGAGGTGCTCTCAGGACACCCAGGCTGAGTGGCAACCACTGCAATGCAGGGCAGTTACTAAGCTGTGAGGCAGGACAGAGAGCTTCTAGACACACCTCCTTTACTGCTTAAGGCAATCAGTACCTCCTCATAAGAACCCACATTGGCTGAGCATGTGCCCGGCCCTGGGCTAAACACTTTCCAGGCACCAGCTTATCAGTGGTTTGCCACACCCTGACTGGACAAGGACTGGTATTATTCCCTTTTTACCTTTGTGGAAGCTGAGGGCCAGAGCCCTGACATGACTTGCTTGTGGTGTGCAGCATGGCTGGGGCAGGGACTCGGCCCGTGGGTTCCCAGCTCCTATTCTCAACCACCACCCACTGAGGCTCCACAGGGCAGCGGGTCTCATAGGCATGGCAGCCTTCCACGGGCTGGGCAAGCCCCAGCTCCGGGCCTGGTTCTTATGCGGGGAACCCAGCCAGAAATCCAGCCAGGGACCGGATGGCGTCTTATAATTTCCCTGTATCCCCCAAGCTGCCTAGCGCTAAATAAATACTTGCTGACTGATTGACTCATTCCGGCTTTGCTTCCAAGTTTCCCTGGGCCCCTTCTGTAGGCAGCCCGGCCTTTCAAACTCCCCCATTTCCACCAGCTCCTGAAGCCTGAATTTGGAAGTACAGGGAGTGTTGTCTTTTCAGAGATATGAGCTGGTGACAGAAGGGGCTTGGCAGTGAGGGTGGGTGGGCAGTGGAGCCTTAAAAGAGAAACGATGGAATGAGATGGGAGAGGTCTTGACACTTCTTGTCCCAGAGGCCCCAAATCAACCTGAAATCAAGAAAAATGTGCATTGACCACTCTGAGGAGAGATATTCCTGGGAGACCACATATCTGAGTAGTTAAGGATATAGGGTCCAGACCAGAACTCCTAGGTTCAAATCGCAGCTTCAACTATCACCTCCCCTCTCTTCATCTATAAACTGTGATAATAATAGTCACCTTGTAAGGTGTTGCTTGGGCTAAAATGAATCAGTAGAGTTCTTGGCTCGTGAAACGTGCTCCATAAGTATTAACTGTCACTTAACCAGGCTTTCTAACCCTGTGAACTCCATTTGTCACTCTCATTCTATTGAGTCAACAAGAAACAGAGACAGTTAATGTCATGCACAGGTATTAGAGTTTAAATTCAAATGCAGGTCAGGTTGATTCTGAGTCCATGTACTTCTGCTATATCAGCGTTTACACATTTCAATCATTTATTGGTTTGTTATTGGTCCAAATTTTATGAGAACTATCTATCATTATTGCGCAGAGAACTTTAAAAATATCCAACAGGAGAAAGTTTCTTTTCTTTTCTTTTCTTTTTTTAAATATATCTTTATTGATTTCAGAGAGTGAAAAAGAGAGGGAGAGAGAAATAGAAACATCAATGATGAGAGAGTCATTGATCAGCTGTCTCCTACAAGCCCCCAACTGGGGATCGAGCCTGCAACCTGGGCATGTGCCCTGACCGGAAATCGAACCTCCATCTCCTGGATCCTAGGTTGACGCTCAACCTCTGAGCCACGCCTGGCCGAACAAGAGGAAGTTTCTTGAGGGAAAAGTAATTAAGCAGGGGGCAAGCAAAAAAGAAGCCCACCTCTCATAATTGCATGTCTGTGATTGAATGGAAAGACACTTAAGCCTAGTGGCCCAAAGCGGCCTCTGTTGAAATCAGCTTAAAAATCAGGTTGTTTATGTCACACTCAGATGTTCCAGTGTGGTCATTTTATAAACCTGCAGGATTTGGTACTGGTTTTAAGAATTTTATTCTTGACAGTAAATTTATTTAGGTTTGCTGTCCTATCAACACATAATATGCCAGTTCTTGTTTGAAATTTATCTAAGAGGTATGTCGTGTCTTGGTCAAAAGTAGCCTATTTAAACGAGCAACCGCATTCTCTAGAAGGCAGTTCACTACAGAAATGGCATCGTGGCAAGAGGAGGAGGGTATTATTATGGTGCCAAAGATTTATAGTCATGAGCAGTCTGCTAGTACTTGAACCTGTTATATGTTATTACCTCTTATCTGCTCCTATTCCTCCTTGCTCCCATTCACAGAACACCCACTATTTTTTAAGTGTATTACTCATTTTATCTTTAAAACAATCTTATGAGGTAGGAAATTACCCCTGTTTTACAGATCAGGAATCCAAGAAACAGAGAGGACTAGTAACTTTCCTATGACCACCCAGTCAATGGGTGTTGCAGTCACCCCAATAAATCTCACTCCATTTTCTGTGCTCTCAACCACTACCCTCCACACTATCACTATTATCATAGAGCATGAAAATGAGCCTCCCTGTGGTGCCCACCATCAAAATGGGCATTTTGCACAGGAAGAATATCCCTAGGTGGGGCTTATAAAACTTGAGCAAGGAAGGGAAAGATACTTGAGAGACTGATATCAGATTTGACTCTGTTCCTATTACATGCTTGGACTTTCATTTATGCAGACCTATGTGACTTCTACAAAAATCCAGCAAAATGAGAAATGTTCATGTTGACGGACAGGCAAAGTCAAATGACTTAGCACAAAACTACTCATTTACACAAATGGTGCAGCCAGGACTAGATTTCTTGACCTCCAATCTCAGGGCTACTTCCATTCTGCCAGAACTGCTTTGAGGCTCTAAATGAAGGTATACTTATTTATTTCAACTGTTTGAAAAATGTAGGTTTTGTTAATATTCAGGTATGATGAGACCAATAGATCTGGAGACAACTGTCACTGAAAAGATAGTTTATTACCCACAGTTCCCAAGAAGGGGACATGTCACACCATGAAGGACCACATAAGGAAGCACCAGGGTCAGCCAGGAGGCAGAGGGAGTGAGGGGAAAATGTGGGCAAGAAACTTTATGAATGTTCTCATGGGAAGAAAAGGGTAAGTAGGCTAACAAGGCTTTGGATTGGCTAGTTTGAATATGTTGGTGGGCTCTGGGTCATTAAAGGCATTGTGCCTGGTGAGTTGTTTCGTTACCTCTAGGAATTAGTTAACTCTGGGAGGGCAGTCCCTTCCAGTGTCAACAAGGGCCCAAAATATCAAAGCATCAAAATAAAAATACATACTTAATACACCACCTGGAAGAGAATACATTTAGCGGTGTCCTTATAAGATGAAACCGAACAGACAGGACACAATTAGGATGGATGGATGGATGGATGGATGGATGGATGGATGGATGGATGGATGGATGGATGGATGGTCAGATGGACCAACAGATGTACAAGGTTTACTGTCCTTGATCCCCACAGAACTAGTCTAACATGAATGGTTATTTGAGTGAAAACTTCTCCATTTCAAGATCAGGGATAAGTAAAGCACAGTCACAAAGTGGCATTCACGAGACCCTTGGAGAGACATTTCTTCCATTGCTTCAAAATGAAGACCCTGTTAAATGATGTGGAGGGAGATTTGTAGGCATGCAGCTGGCCATCTGGGATTTCACATTAGTTGTGATTCCTCATACTCTGCAGCCAACACATCAGAGCATGGCTGGTTGCAAACATGAAGTCAGCTCCCTTCCAAAATCAATAAGAAGCTTTTCACAGGGCTATCCACATCAACTCAGAGAGAAGAATAAAGATGCAAAGCTAGAAAACCAAAGCTAGAAAATGAAAACCTCTGAATGGGTGCTTTCATTGGTTTGTTGGCAAGAGGCACATTCAAGGAAACCAGGTTGGTTCTCAATTTCCCTTTTAATAAATTAAAAATAGCCCTCCTGATACTTAGACACATGGGTCCCAAATGGCCCGGATAATTCATTAGCTCAGATGAAGAAAGCATATTTTTCCATCAGTGGGTTGAACTCATCTCAATATGACCTCCAAGCTCATAGCTGGAAAGGGTGCTGTGTTTAAGGCCAGTCCTGCTAACTTGAGAATTTGACTCTCCCTGGACCTCTGCGACTGGTGCTTTTTCTTGTGGGGCATTTCTATAGAAACTCATCCCCAAGACTAACTATTAATTGGAGAAGGTTTATTTATCCTATAGGTTTGATAATCAATCATCGGATTTCAGCACTTGTTTTGTGGGATTCCATTTCATCACTTGCTACAGTATATATTATTATTCATTATATAAGTTTGTTAACGGTGTATTTATTTGAGTGACTCTCCCTCTAAATAAAGGGGCCTTATAAAGTTTTTTTTTTGAATAAAAGGTTTATTTTTACATCAGCTATTTGCTTTCCTATGCTAAACCTCCGTTGAAGGCTGCGAGCGGCATGCAAAGCGAATTCCTGCAATGGGGCAGGGATGGGGCTGCTGGAAGGGTGATACAGCAGCTGCATGGGCCCTTCAGCAGGTTCGTTTTTTTCGGCCTGTCAGTCACTTTCCCTCAGCAGAGGGAACAGGACGGCTGGTAGAGATTAGGAATGGTAATGTGAAAGTTTCTACCTACTGCATAAAATTCTTTCAAATTAATGCAAGCATTAAATTGTCAATGATTTTTCACATAAAGCAGATAGGAGACTGTGCATGCCCGCTGGTGTCGGTATAGAGTTTTGTCAACGTTTCTGGCATACATGGTCTGATCCTGGGGGTCAAAAAATGTTTCTAACCAAATTTTGTTGTTTCAGTTGCTTTTTTTACCCTCATGTGTTGTAACTCAAACATAGATTCTATTCCCAAAAATGAAATTTGGCAGGCCATTAGTCCGTAATGTGGTCTAATGCCTGTGGGTATTTTTTAAACATGTAAATGGCCAAGGTATTTAGGTTTTTGAGGTTGAAAAATTGTGCACGCACTCCTAACAACGTCTTTTTCAGCCGTATTTAGTATGCATATTTATTGCACATGTGTATTATGTGGCTGGCTGATTAGACTGGAGATTAGTTGGGAAAATATACAAACGCCTCTTCACCGGAGGACATCTAGCTGTCATGAGCTGAGAGGTCTCCCCGTTCTTAATGGGGCAAACGCTGGTGCTGAGGGCTCACTCCTGGAGTGCTGCAACTCCAGGCCCTGTCCACTCCTCCATGGGGCTAGAAGACACTGAACATGATAGTCACTCTCAAGCCTGCTGACCAGCTCCATAGCAGAGCAGAGTCCAGTGGAAGAGGGTGAGCATCCAGTCCTCCTGTTTCTAGACCCTGTCTCCTGCCTCACTGCCCTAGCCTGCCCCAGTGCCCCGTGGACACTCATCCTGGGCTCTTCCCAACACTGAAGGATTGAACCACAGACAGAATCCAAAGCAAACACTCTGAGCATAAAGAAAACACATTGTAAGCCTAATCCGCTGTCCAGATAATTGAAAACTAACAGTTATTACCTCATTTGAAAGTAATTTTTAACAATTAGCTTAGGAAAGTATTTTATAATTTTTTGCTAGCCTTACACAAACTAGAAATTTTTTAATGCAATCAATTAAATCTGGCAGCATAGCATCAGGCACTCATTAGGCGGGGCTGCTTGAAATTCATGTACAATTTCTTCCTTATGCTGATCTGCAGGAGCTTTTAAACTTGCTCTGGGATGCTGGCAACATCCCCCAAACATCTCAGACACATTGTCTCTCTGAACCTGAACTTTTTTAATGGTGGTTAAACATGTTGTCTGCTTTAGTTTCCTGTCTATCTTCATCATGAGCCAGCACCTGTTTCCAATAAATTATATGCAGAACTGTATCAGCAACACCTTGGCAACAGCTGCCACCCTTAAAAGCGAGTGCCCTTGAGGACAATACACCTGTGAACACACAGAGTGTTTATTTAGCTGAAAGCCAAAACTCTAAGTTACATAAAGCAATTATCTAAAGCCTAATGTATGCCCATTATTAGCACAAAATAACCCTGTTCTTAAAAACCAATAAAAATCTATTTAAAGGATTTTTCCAAATCCCACTGAAATTTGTACTCAACGAGAGACCCAGTCTTAGCCTGGGACTTAAAATTCTAATGGTGAGCAAGGGAGAGGTTTATATGTGAGTTATAATATAATATTCTTAGCTCATGCCAGAATTTGGGGCAGGAGCATTCATGGGTGGTACAGCCAAAACTTTAGACTACTGAGCAAGAACAAGCTTATTTAAAATAATCTTTGTTACAAGTAACTTAAAAACAAAACAAAACGTTTGACTGCAGTCCACAGGTCAAAAAGGGAATGGATTGTTTCAGTTTGTATTTAAATGAAGGAATGGTTCATCCCAGAATATCGTTCTTTATTTGAAAAACCCACTTTCATCTTATGCTTCATTACCTAATAGCATTACCCTGAGGTAATGGGGTTAGCAATACACTAATGAAAATGGAACCATCCTGCCACATAAAATATATCAATAATGAAAATTCCAGCCAAACGCAGTATCCACACACACAGTTCAGGTTCTAGAGTATTTCACCTGTGGCCCTTTCATGAAATTGGATTACACGTTACATTCTGTTGAACAATAAAGAAGAATAGGGCATTGTCTCTCCCATCTTGAGATCTCATGAAATCTGAGTGATTTTTTGCTTAGGGTTTGCAATACCTTAATCCCCCTCGGATACTCCCTGCTGATGTTTAACCGATGGACCTATAGTCACTTAGGTGCAAATGTGTTTTAGCACTTCTGTTTGGCTGAATGCAAATGCTCTGGAAGTGACTGCTAATGAATATTACAGCTTCCCGCTTGGTCCAGGCACTGTTGGTTCTCATGCAGCACACATGAGTGAGCAGATATCTGAAGCCTGAGAAGCGGACTCAGTGGGAAAAGCTTACAAACAGCAGGCCTGAGTCTTACAACAAAATCCGTAACCCATCAGGCTGGCCACGCTTCCCTTCAGCCAGCCCAGTGAGTGAGCGGTGACGGGTGGGCCTGCTGCCGATGGAGGAGCGGCCTAAGGATTAGGGTGTGGCCGCCATGGCCCTGGCTGCTTTGTCGCCTTCTTTGTAATTTCCTGGTGCTTTCATTTATTCAGCAACTGTTTTCTGAGCACCTGTCCCAGTCTAAACGCTGGGGACAGCAAGGTGAATTGGACAGATGGTTGTTCCTCCTCGCCGGATTGCAAAGGCCTCCTCTGTGTGTTTGGGACATCTGTGATGAGAGACCATGTTCTAACTGATTCTGTCCCCAGGGGTCGAGCTGGTCTGGAGCAAGCCACTCACCCTGTCAGCCAGTCTCCACCCTTGTAAAACATGGATAACAATTCTGTGGCATCTGTATCAGAGAACCACATGCAACACAAATAAACAACTAATGCCAGCGTATCCTGCAAATTTCAAGCTTTGGTTCCTTCCTTGGGGGGGTCCTTCAGTCATGAGTTTGAGCAGCACAGCAGTTATCTCTTTAGGTGACTTAGCTCGCTGTCAGTGTGAAGACTCAACTTGAAACTCACAAAATGCAGCCACAGCGGTGGTTTTATTATCAAAACTCCATCAAGCATCCCGGCCAGACTAAGTCCCCACTGGATTCACTTAATGTGTAAGGAGAGCTTTCAGCCAAACTTCACTGTGGGAAAAATCTATATACTACCAATAAAAACAGAATATTAAGAAAAATGCATTTTTCTTTTCTAACCAATACAGCTTTATGCTAATTCAAGGCGCTCTCTATGTAGATATAAGACTTCCTTCTTTCATTTGTTTTCTTGATTAGAGGCCCTTGTATACAATCGCATGTAAATTTGATTCCAGGCCGGAAGAAACCAAGGCACGGATATGTGAAGGAGAGCTCGTTCCTGGTCGCCTGATGATTTATTCTAAATTTAGAGCATGCTTTGCCCATTTACCACGTGTATGGGAAGTAAGTTACGAGTACTAGTTTGCACAAAAGATAAGATTCACTGTGTTTCGGATACACTCTTTTTTGAACATTGAGAGAGTAATTAGAGAACATTTTTAAATCTCACTGGTTTCTCTGCCTACTTGTCAGATTTCCCATTGATGATGAAACTCTGCCAAGTGTAGATTTAATGCTGGTCATGAAACTAGACCTGGATTTGTGGTTGTTTGATCATAACTGAGATAATAAATTCATCCACTAATTTCTTTTCTGTTTTCCTACATGGGTAACTTTAAACTGAGATGTTATGCTATTAGACGGAGAGAATCATTTTCATTCACACACACACAAACACACACACACACACACATACTCTTTGGAAGCTCTTTCTATTAGGCTGCTAATTCCTAAAGATTATAGACGTCTGTTTTGTGCCACCAGAGGATAATGCAGAAATTGGAAATGAGGTGCCCTATGACCTGTGACTATTAAAGGCTGTTAGACAAAGTGACAGGCCCCATGGAGATGGACAAGTGCATGAAGACTGGATTCATAATGGCGATATTAAATGCAGTAGCCCGCATATGAATTACCAGGCAAAGCTGGCCCTCCTCCTTAAACAGCCCCCTAGATAAATGAATCCAGGACTACCGAGTTAGCTATTGCTAGGTTTTGTTTTTTTAAGGCTAGACCCATGTACAGGGAGGGAAATGAGATCTTTATAACATGCTTCCTTCTACTTTTGGCCTGAGACAATGATGCGCCTTCTGGGGGGCGTATGGCCACCCTGTCTTTCCTCATGAGCAGAGGGGCTCACCCGGGCCCTCCTACCAGACTGAAGATTAGGCTGCAGGTTAAATTCCATCCCGCACGTGGCCGTGAGATGAGCCCGGCCTATCTGACCACATGCCTTGAAACAGATCCATGAATCAATAGTAATTCGTTTCCCCTCCTTTTCTTTGCAAACAAGGTAAAAGGTTCAATAGGAGTCAGAGTGACTTCTAAGTTCAATCCTTACCCTGTCCAGTGGTGCGAGGGTGACTCACGGAAGCCCCCGGGCTCTACGCAAAGCGGAGAGGACAAGTGCGAGAATGAAACTGCGCTTGCTTGTGCGGGCCTCGGGTTAGGCGGTTTGAGCCGCCAGCTCACTGTTCAAAGCCGCACACGCACGAACCAGCTGCGGTCAAGGAGCCGATTAGCAAAAGAATGTTCACCAGTTCCTGGAAATCGGTAGAAAGGGGGGCCATGGTGTCTATAAGATTCCCTGTGAGTTACCAAAACCTGGTCGAATACCCTGCTCTAGCAAAGGGAAGGGAAGAAGTAGGAAAAGACTCAAGGCTGGGAGAAAGATCCAGGAAAAAAGCTAGGAAAAGAGGCCCACAGTCAGGCCTTACTCTGAACTTGCTATCAGTAGGGCGCAGGGGAGAAGATGCAGAAGGTTGTCCCCAAGTGTGACAAGTAATCTCTCAGGTACAAGGAGGTCACAGGTGGAAAACGGTTTTATCTGAGAAACACTCATGAATGTGAAACTGGGCATCCTGACCGAAACTGAGCCCCGAGGTTCTGAAAGCATCGTGGCCTGAAATGGGGGCAATGGCTTTTTGCGAGCTCCCTGCTGGGTCCGGGCTAATCTGAACACAGGAGGCTGGATTCATCTGAGCCTGTGGGCAGCTGCCGAGGTCGGGTGAGGGGGCATGAACAATTGTTGAAAGGGCATTTGGGCTCTGCGAAAAGAAACTGAGCCCTTTTGTGATGTGGGATGTTTGCAGACCACAGGGCTCTGCATAATTGCATGAAGCCTTCTTTGGGGATGGAGACATAGATGCAGATTACGCTTCCTTTTAGGGGGAGATTTTGTGGTTGGTTTGTTTGCTATAGGTTTTAGCAGGATGGGGGCCCAGGACAGAGGTGCCTGCTAGGGGTCTCCCAACAGTTGAGACGAGCTGGCTCCTCCAGCATGGTGGCTTGTAGGAGGTCAGCGAGGGGGGTGCTGTGGGAAGTCCCTGGAGGGGTTCTGTTGTGCACATTTTAATCCCCTTCTGTTTTCCAAAGGCTTTAGTAACCTGTTGTTAAATCGATGGTCTGGTCTTAGCTGTGCGCCAGGGAAATGTGAGATGGGACTGGATTCACTTTGGAGGCAGGCAGTAGGCAGGATAGGAGGAAAGGCAAGGTGACAAAGCAAGCTCCTACATCAACGAGGTCAACAGGGATTCTGAGAGCACCTAGAAAAAGGTGAGAACCCCTAGGTTTAAGTAAGACTCTTATACTTTCAGTGTTGAAGAGAAATGGGATCCCTGATGCTGGGTGTTAATGAGGCAGGAGAGTCAGGTGGTCATTACAGGCAAATTTCCCAGATATCAACCTGGTATTGTCATCTTCTACCTGTTTGCCTGGGGGAAAGTAACTTAACCTTTCTGCACCCCAGTTTCTGCATCGGTTATAATGGAGATAATGAAAATACCTATTTCCAGGGGTTCAAATGAGAATTAAATGAAATAATGTATGGTAAGTAATTGGCATTATATCTGGAATATTATAAGTGCTCAACAAATAATAATTATGTAAACTGGAATTTAAATCTTTACCATTACAGTAAGAGGAGGCATGACTGTGGGATTTGACAAAGGGAGTCAGGGAGGGGTATGTACCATGGACAAGGGGCTTCCGCCTCCACGTGCAATGCCTGACACGTAGCAGATGCTCAGTAAGTTTTTCCCAAGTGATGAATCATGTAGACCGGGTATTTCCGTACATCACATTGGGACTCAGCTTCATTTAAGAAGTTGTTTTTCAACTGCTTTCTGAAATACCCAGTAGAAATGGTAAGGTTGTCCCACTGAGTTTGTTAGGCCACAAAAGATAGATAAACAGACATTCTAGAATACAGAATACGGTCAAGTCCATTCTAGATTGTCACTGTGCACCCATCCTCACCATGTATCTTGACCTGTCACTTTACCTAGGACTCCTACAGAAATTGCTCTGGTTTGACCTGTTTATGTCAGAGACGACCCCCTCAGCATGAGGATAACCAGTGGTCCCAATGGAAACTGTAGCATGGGGCTCTGGCTTCTTTGCCAGGCTCTAATGAACTTCCTAGAGTGGTAAGGTCAAGGGGAAGATGTAGAGACGTGAGCAGTAAACAGACAAAGCGCCACCATATTCTTTCCACTTTGTCCTGTGCCAGTGACATGAGACAGGGAGCTAGAGGCAAAGCAAGGGCTGCAGGCCATTCACTATCATAACGAAGAAGTAAGGGGCCCTTACCTTTACAAAGCCAGGCTCAGAATATCATGTGCCTAAGAAATAACTCTTATCTGAGTTGTGATGTAATCAAATAAACAATAATCATTTAGTTTATTGTCACTTTATGCCATGAAACTTCATAAAAATGGATTGGATACTGAGGCAGAAAAATGAATTTATAAAACAGAAACTGTTCTTTCTTACCAAGGGCTCTTTTATGGATCTAAAATATACAGAGCTCCATCAGGCTAGAAGGGGAACTATCCCAAACCCACTCAGGGGATAAGAAAGTGCTAGGACATCCAAAGTGGGATGTTCACTCTAAAGGGATTGGTCCAAGCTCTATTTCTTAGGATAGGGATTGGAGTCGGTCTTAGATGACCTTCAAGTAATATCTGGATTTTGACATGTAGACTTGAGTCTGGTCAGGATCATGGTAGATCCCAGTTACAGTTATGGGATTTACAGGTGTGGATTTAAGTTGTATCTCCAACCACCTATGTTAATTCCATTAACTTCAAATGCATAGAATTGATAATAAAGGAGAAGTTAATATGTTTTAACACTTGCACGAGTGTTAGGCACTGTGCCAAATGCATCTCATTGGATCCTTTAATAGCACTGGGAAGTAATCTCTTGTTAAATCAATGGCCTGGTCTTAGCTATTATTCCAATTTTACACACAGCAAAACTAAAGTTCAGAGAAGGTCTTGCTGAGAGTCTTGCTGCCAGGAAGACGTGGAGCTGGGATTATGACCCAGCTCTGCCTGCTCTTTCCTCCCCAGAAGAGAGCCAGAAACTGTCTTGGGGAGGGTGTCAATCATGAAGCTGTGAACATTATAAAGAGCGAATATGACAGTGAGGTATGAAAGTATTGTGAGTAAACACTGAACAAAGTTATCCAGTGATGTTGTAGACATGTTTTGATATTGGCAGTGTGCATTTTTTTTGCATGAACTTGAAAAATATGCATATCTGGTGAGGTAGAAATTCAACTTTGCATCTCAATTTACTGTATAGCATTTACTGTACAGAAAAATTTACAAATAAGCATAGGAAAGTATCTCGAAGAATGTTTGTTGTAACATTTCTGTAAGAGTAAAAACAAAGCTCAATCAAACCAACCAACTAAACAAAAAACCCTAAAAGCCTGTGATGAGAGAACTGAAAGGAGAAATTTTTCAAAGCAATAATAAGAAATATTTCTTAGATCTGTATGGTGAGTTTTCAGATTGAAAGGGATCTAGTGTCCAGCAAGATGACTACAAAATGATTCACAACTAGGTACGTTATCATGAAGCTTGAGAACACCACAATAAAGAAAAAATCCTAACTCCTGTGGTCAGAAAAATGAGTCCTGTACAAAGGATCAGGGGCCAGAATGCGCTGGTTTTCTAAAGCAGCTCTGGAGGATTGGCTACCAATTTATCACTGCTGATATTTACGGCCATATGAAGAGAAGATAAATAGTTTTTTTGGAGAGTTTGTAGATGAACGATTGCTAGGTGGATAGAAAACAAAAGATAGGAAAAAGTGAGGCAATTACCACTTTCAAGAAAAAGAAAGTGTTCTATAGGAAAAAAAAGTATAATCATAGTACATCGTACATGTTATCAATGAACAGCACTTACAATAATAATAAATTGTATTTAATTATGCATTATTATATTAGTGTACTGGGAAGTTGGAAAGAAGAGACAAATATGCATAGTATGGGGTAAATGGGGAAGGAGACCTAAGTCATCTATTCTAGAAATTCAATCAATGATATCCAAAACTGAGAAAAAATAAAGGAATAGCATTGTGTTGTTATGTGATTATTTTAATTTTATTGAGGAATAACTGACTAATATAATTTCATATATTTAAAGTGTACAGTGTGATGATTTGATATATGTACACATTGCAGAATAATTACCAAGCTTAAGATAATTAGCACATCTAACACTTCACATAGTAAACACAGGGAACTGTTTCTTGGGTATGTGAGAGCGCTATCCTTAGGATCGACACCCAGAAATTCACAGGGATTCTTAAGCTAGTATTTTCTTTTACTTTATAAATACCCTTTTCTTTTTCTTTTTTATTGAGGTATAGTTTAGATGTAACATTATAATAGTTCTAGATGTACAACAAAATGATTTGATACTTGTACATATTGTAAAATGCTCACTACAATAGACCTGGTTAACATCCATCACCACAGTTACAAAAACATTTTTTTTCTTACGATGAGGACTTCTAAGATATACTCTCTTAGCAACTTTCAAATATGCAATATGGTATTATTAACAATAGTCACCATGCTGTACATTACATCCCCGTGACTGATTTTATAACTGGAAATTTGTACCTTTTGATCTCCACCCATTTCCTCAGGATGGACACCCCCACTCCAAAATTCACGAGGATTCTTAAATTAGTTTTTCATTAGTGGGCAAAAAATGCTACATTAGCATAAGAAACCCAAGATCAATAAAAAGGTTAATTAGTTAAATTAATTAACTTAGACTTCAATAACAGGAAGCATGGGAAAACATATCTAGGTATTGATCTAGTTTACTTTTCCAAACTTAGTTTAGAAATATTCCTTAAGTACATTTATAATAATCTGTAAGTAAATGTACAAAATGTTAAAAGGTTAAAAAAACAACACATAGCTCACTGACCACAATGTTCACTTCTGCAGAAGGCCTGGGGTTGGAGAGGGTCATCAAAAGAACTGTAATTTTTTCTAGAATATATGACTCCTTTACAAAGAGAATAGGTTGAATTGCTATATTCTTATAAAACTTAAAATATTCCTTCCCTCAAGCAGAAGTCTTAAAAAAATAGGATAAACTTTGTTCCCTTGGGTCTCTAACCATGAAAATAACTTATATTCTTAAGATGTATTACCTAGTTTACAAAAGGACTTTTGGCTACCTTATTGATTTAGTAATCACAGAAGCCATGTAAGCCAGGCATTAGTGTCTTTTTATCTGTAAAGCAGATAAACACACTGGATAGTATGGGATAAATCCTTAAAGTTCCTCCTGGCTCAGAGTCTGATGTTAGAGGAAATGACCCTGCCTTTGTTCCCTAGATGCCTCCTCCACTCTGTTATCATACAGTTCATCCTCTCTCTCTCTCTCTCTTTCTCTCACTCCCCCCCTTGCTAGTTACAAGGAGTTAGGAGGCCACGTTGAGGAACCCCACATGGTAAGGAACCATGGGCAGCCTCTAGGAGCTGATGATATTCTTGGCTGACATCCAGCAAGAAGCCCTCAGTCCTACAATAGCGTGGGTGTGAATTCTGCCAACAACCTAAGTGAGCCTAAGCTGAGTTCTTACCCAGTCAAGTCCCAGATGAGACCACAACCCAGCCAAAACATTGAAGTCTTGTGAGACTCTAAGCAAAAGAC
Organism: Miniopterus natalensis; assembly: GCF_054644295.1. Taxonomy (NCBI): domain Eukaryota; kingdom Metazoa; phylum Chordata; class Mammalia; order Chiroptera; family Miniopteridae; genus Miniopterus; species Miniopterus natalensis. Next base: position 38,443,456 of record NC_142095.1, read on the forward strand.
CCAGCTAAGCAAGGCCTGAACTCCCGACACACAGAAAATGTAGGAGCATAAATGTGTTGTTTTATTAAGCCATTAAGTTTGTGGTAATATCATTTCCATAACAGTAGAAAACTAACACTGGTTCCACTGGGGGAATTTAAATTTTGAGGCATATATTTGGGATCCGACTATGTATATAATCGGAATACCTACCATCATATTGCTCATGCTGGAGATGAAAGTCAAGGTGAGCTATGCACCAGCCCCAGTAGAACAGCCTTGACCTTTCTGAACCAGGATCCTTTTGTTTTCACTCTGTGGAAGTGCTGACATGTCAGCTGGTTTTGCATGTGTGACCGGATCTTATACAGAGGGCTCATGTCTTAGAACATGCACGTGGTGTTTGCATAGCACAAATAATGGTGGTTTGCAGGACCTACGTATATAGGATTTTACTAGAGCAACGAGGCCTTGGAAAAACCTCCCAACCCAGCAAGCTTGTGTTTTCTTTTCAAAGAAATACCAACCAAGCTTAATTTAAATCAATAGAGAAGGTACAGGGGAAAAGGGGAGGGAAATGACATAAGCACAGATAACAAAAAAGAAAGTGGCAGACAACACAGAGGAACCTGGGGGAGTAAAAATTCCACTAAAATGTAAGTGGAACTAATTGTTTCTCACCCAGAAATGTGGTTGATTTTCCTCCCGATTGGAAAGGGGCCCTAGCTGAGTGCCTTTTAATTGAAAAGAAGGCATGGGCCTTGTACATGTCACAGTCGCTTGCTCTCTAAAGGGTGCTGTTCTCTCTCCAGCACCTGTGGCAAGAACTGGGATATGCTGAGTTGGAAGGGAAAAAAAAAAAGCAAAAATACTAGTAAAATAGTTTAAAGGGAAAGCTGTAAGAGAAGATGGAAACAACTTACAATGATCCAAAAGGGAGACATTAAGGCAAAGAGGAAATGTTGAATGTAGGCTAAAAACACTTCTGTCTGGGAAGAAAATGAAAAATTCCCCTAATGGGCGATTCAGAAGCAATAATAAGCATAGTAAAAGTTGAATACACACCCATTGAATTAAACTAGAATATTGACAGCAATTAGTTAGCATATTGAGTCTTCGCTGTGCCAAACTTTTATTCATTCGACAAACATTAGCATGCACTGACTCCTTTATATTTCACCACAACCCTATGAAATAAATAATGCTGTGATCTTCATTTTACAGACAAAGGGGCTGAGTCACATACTAGAAAGAAAAGCTGAATTTTGAGTTTAAGCCTCTGTGATCTTGTTATCTAATGTTTGACATAAGAAATCTCAAGGCTAGGCTGATAAGAGAAGGGGAACGTGGGACACAGCCTGTGTTAAGAAATGCTCACGTGCAGAAGGAAAGAAAGATGGTGAGTTATTCCTGGGGGCTGAGGAGTGTAGCGATTGCAGAGAATGTCCCTGAGGAATGAGTAGGATAAAGGCTCCAAAGGCACAGTGTGAGAAACGCTCTATGAATAGAACAGGAAAGATAGTGGAAAACTTGCATCCCCTGTTCTTTGATTTTAAAACCACTTTCCTAACCGAGATGCCGATATTGGAGTGAGCTAAAGAGACTGCCTGCAGCAGAATCACCTGCGAACCCTAATAAAGTCTAGATCCCCGGGCCCCACGGCAGACCGTGTTCCACAAGCCGCCACGGACTGGGATGCACCTAAAGCTAGAGAAAGGGAACGCCGCTCACTCCTATGGCCACAGTAACTATGTTTGAGCAACACTGATGGGAAGGTTAGCTCACTGGGGAGCCCAAAGCATATATGTACCTGGCCCAAATCCATGGCATGGGTAAAGTCTTCAAAATAATTAAGAATAAGGTGATATCGCTCATCCCTTGACTCCTATGCAAACAAACCAGCAGGTGAGTGAATGAGTAATACATGGTGTGAGCTGACAGTGTGGACCCCTGAGCGGCTCCCTGGATGACGCTGTAGTGAGTGGAGGTGAACACGGGCCGATGATGCTGAGCTTCCGCAGCTGGACCACGAGTATAGATGGAGGCCCATGTTCACCAGTGGCCAAGGTGAAGGCAACCTGGAGAGACCGTAAATTAGAGAAACACCTGAAAGATGCCTGAAATGTGAGAATGTCTATAACCAAAAAGGTCCAATGCTTTTTTTATCTCTATGTGTTGGGTGTATTTTTTATTCCCATTATTTGACATTCAGCATGATTTTTGGAAGAGGTACCAGACAAGGGATGGGCTGCTCATGAGGTTGTGGCCTGCCCTCTCTGCCTCTCCGAGCCAAATAAAGGCCATGGAACATGGATTCACCTTCTTCAAATTTGTTTCCAGCTTTATTGAGATATAAATGACTTACAACATTAAGTTTAATATATAGACTGTGTTGATTTGATGATGCACTTATATATATTGCAAAATTATGAGCACCACAGTGCTAACACCTTCATCGCGCCACATAATTACCAGTTCTTTATTGTGATGAGAACATTTCAGATTTGCTCTCTTACCAACTTTCAAGTATATGTAATACAGTATCATTAGCTATGCTCAGGATGCTGGGCATTGGATCCCCAGAACTTCTTCCAACTGGAAGTTTGCAGCCTCGCCTATACTTTCATATTTCCTGGTGAAAGGCTGAAAAGCCGACTGTTGATGAACCCAAGAAATGACTCCTTAAGGAATCTAAGGAACCTTTCCTCTACCATTTCTGTCCAAAGGTTCTATTCCAGCATCTGTGTTTTATCTCAGCCTCTCACAAACCGATCTTACCACAGACCATTGCCTGATCCCTGCAGCCCTGCGCTTCTGAAGACATCCCCTCAGTGTTTACTGCTATTACTCCCGCCAACGGACATGAAAAATAAAATGACTCTCCTCTCACTGCCAGCCTGGGGATGACACTGGGTCCTGAAACAAAGCCGGGGACACCATTCCCAGCAACTCCCTCGCTGCTGGGAGATTTGTTTTCAAAGCACCTGACAAGCTGCATCCGAATCATCCTCAGAACCTACTTGTCAGGGGAATAGACGCCAAGTGTCAGAGCCTCCTGAGAAATCTCGTGATGAAAAGGCCTTTCATGATGAGCAAATGCAATTTGGTCTGCAGGCCAGCAGCAGAAGGAAAGCGAAGTGAAGAGCTGCGAACCACGAGCACAGTGAGCTCCTAGGTGAGGCCCGGGCTCGCTTAGGCAGGTAACGAGAAGCAGGCCTGCTGGCTTCCAGGCAGGGCTGCCGGGCAGAAGGAGGCGATCTGGGGGTGTCTTGCAGCCAGGACGGCTACTTTGGTGCTGACAAGTACTTAATTTTGTATAAAAATACCCCATCCACGGACATCCATTGGAGGTTTGTCTTTGCACCTGCGTTTGCCACTCAGGTCCTTGCGTGTTTTCTTTGGGGCTTCTCTCCCAGCCGCACGGTGATCTCTTGTCTTGCTCCGCCTCTGCAGCCCTCCCCGGGGCTGTCAGATCCAATGAACATGCCCTAGGTGACCACTCAATACTTCATGCCTGAGGCTTCTCAAAGCCAACGTGTCAGATAAGCTCTAGCAGTCTATGGTGTGATGGTTTCCATTAAGTACTGAATCTTGCCCTATAAGGATGGAGCTAAAAAATGCATAAATTAACATCAGGGCTTTGCTGATGACTGAGAAAATCAAATTAGCTGCTTTGGGCTAAGGATGAATTTGAAACAATTTCCTCCTTTGAAGAGACAGTGGCAAATCTATTTGATAGGTCTGATGTCAAGTATTTTTGGTAGAAAATTTAACAGAATCCTTTGTTAGGTAAAGTGAATAAGATTGGCTTAGGTCATGAACTAGATTTTTTCCCCTAAAATGTTTATTTTTGTCACACTATTAAAGCTATACCCACCTATACAATTTTATTTTTAAAAGCAGGAAAAAAACTCACCCATAATTCAATAAAACCAGACGTTTGGAGCACTTTCTTCCCTCCTTTTTCTATGTGAGTGCATGAGCATCCAGTTGACCACTGAATGTGGGAGTTAGGCGCACACACCCTGCACAGTTGAAAGTTGATGTATAACTACTGACTCTTGAAAAACTTAGTTGTCCCTCAGTATCCGCAGGGGACTGGTTCCAGATACCAGGTCACAGATGCTCAAGTCCTCTATATAAAATGACATAGATCAATGCATACAGTTGACCGTTAGCATCCTCCGGTTCCCAACAGCAGATCAAAAACAGTACAGATATTTATTTGAAAGGAATCCATGTATAAATGGACCCACACAGTTCAATCCTGTGTTGTTCAGGGTCTACTGCACATGCAGGGGTGGGCAGCAGTGGGTAAGTTACCAGCCATCCTTACCTAAAAGATAAATCATAAGGAAGGAGATAAAACAATAACAAAATAAAATGACAAATGATACAAATAAATAATACAAACATAAATAAATAAATAACACAAGACTAAAGCTCTGTGTTTTACATCCTTACAACTGTAAACCGACTTTTGCCCACTCCAGGATTTTTACAAAATTAAAGTCATCGTATATATGTAGATTATTACTTTCTTGGCATAGTCATTAAAACCTGATTTTACTAATGGGTATGTAATATTCCTTATTCTATCTCCATTTTGATTATTGCTTTAGGGTAATTATTTCACCAAAGAGTAGAAATAGCTTTAAGGCTCACGATAGGCATCACCATGTGGCTTTCCGAGCATTCTGGCTCAACTTGTCATCCCGCCAGCAGTGTGTGAGTTTTTAACTTTTGCGGGAGTTGGCTATTGAACACTCATAACAGAATTCACTTCCTATGTTTTGATATTTTCCCCCAAATATTTGCTGACTTGTTAGGTGAAAATACTCTTATTGCTCTTTAAATTGACTAATGAAATTTAGTGTGTTTTAGGCTTTCAAGTTACTTTAAAAAACTGTGAAGGGCTTTGCTCTGTTCTACTTCCTGTTACATGATTTCCTAGCTCACTAAGTGAGGAATTATGACCGGTTCAGGAAAGAGTATGTGTTTTGAAGTAAAACGACATCACTTTTTTTTAACCTGAATAGTTCCATGGCAACATGTGGTCCAGTCTTAGTGTCACTTCTTGTTCAAAGAAACATGCTACAGAAGCCAAAAACTAATAACAATTTTAAAAACATATATCTAACTTTCCTTGTTTCTCTTAAAGACCATTTTTAAAGGATCTACTTTATAATCCAAGCTATTAATTTAAAAATTACCCTGTTTCTTCTATTCTTTTTACCCAATGGCTGCTTGAAAGCTTCTCTCTCTCCATTTCTGTTCTCCATGAAAAACTGCACCTAACTTTCCATAGCACTTAGTCTCTGCCTTTTACATCACACCCCCTTTCCTCCTGACCTTCCTGTCTCAATTTCCTCTGCCCATGCTCCACATTTGGTATCACAAATGCCTAGAGTCATTTTGCTAAAGATTGAGCTCTGGTTGATGAAATGATCAGACAGACATACACATGCACATTGACAAACCTTTTCTTCACACTGGCTTTCTGAACCCTATTAGCTGTCAGGATGTATAGGAGGCTTTGCAGAATGTCCCCAGTGTTTGCAAGACAGAGCCCCATCTCAAACTAAGTTAGCATCTGTTAATGTCCATTAAAATAACATTTTAAAAAGTAATTATTAAGTGCCCACTACATTCAAAGTATTGTGCTATGTGCTCAATAAACAGGGATGTTTGTTTACAAAGATGACGAATATGTTTCCTGCTCTCTACAGGCCTTCAGCTAGAAAGATGAAAACCATAAACATGGGGAGAAAAACCCTACGTATCAAAATAAATGTAACAATGATGCAATTCAAGAGAAATGCTTTAGAAAGTCAGCAGCCTCTAGACGAGTAAAATAAAACTGTAATATATATTCCCTCACCTGCTTTCTTCAAAGAAAACACAATCATCCCAGATGGAAAGATACGGCAGCAAGATCTCTGGCTTCCAACTTTTCCACCAGTCTAATCCAAAAAAGGTGGCCTCAAATTTGGGGTTCTTGAAATGTGGTTTTGGAGTAAGCAGAGGTGCCACAAAAACCTACAATGGAAGGCGTGCCCATTGCATTTTTGCTGTTTGAATTTCTGCTATGTGCCAGGTACGGTACCATTCACTGGGCATATCTTTGTGCACACATCAGAGATGGATCTTGCTTTCCTATAATTTCCAGGGAGGAGTATATTTTCTGAACTGGCCTCAATTTTGGTTCTAGTTGACTTTGCTTTCCATTTCCCTGATCTTTCTTACTCGTGTTTTTTTTCTCCCCATTATTGCATGTTTCTTTGTGAAATGCCATAAATTCCTAACTCAAAGCTGGATATAAACAACACAAGAATGTTTCTAGTTAGTCATGTGTCAGCATTTCTTGCTTTGTACTTGATTAGCTACTTGAGGACAAAGGTTCTGTCTCCCTCATTAGAACATGGTATTTATCTTTGAATTTGTCTTAATACTCCACATTGTATGCAATATATTTTTCAGTAAATGTTTGTAGATATAATTATCCCACTAAAATAGTTTCTATGCCCTTGATCAAAACCACAGTTCTGTAATCACTCAGGCAGGAGGCACTGAACTATCCAAGATAAAGTATTTCTACAGAAAATATCATGTTTAAACAAATCTGCTGGATTATGAATAGATAAGAGTCACCCAAAAAGCTACCTTGACTTCCAAGGAACAAACAGATGGTCAATCACTGAGAACCAAGATGAAAATTGTTTCACTCAAAGAAGAGATTTTACAGATTCGAGCTGAAGTTCAAGATAAAGATGAAAAATTGGACTTTTGCAGAAGTAAATTAAATGATTATATCTTGCCCAGTTTCCATTTGACACCCAAAGGGAAGAAAGTTTAGAAATGAAAAGGTTGGGCTTTCTTTGGAAATGATCCTTCCCTGGTTTGACTTTGCAAGGGGTGCTAATGTAGCAATGCCAAGGGGAAAATGCAGGCAGCAGACCCAAGACTTGATCAACACAGCATTTTGATTCAGTGAGCAGTTCCCCTGTCTGTTCGGTGCAAGACATTGCCCCAGGCAAGATGGGAATTTGAGGGAGGAAAATGAATAAACACGCAAAAGAGATGAATTCTGGTCCTCCCAATTGGAGAGGATCTCACAATCATATCAAGAAACCTCTATTTCTTTTAAATAAGAAAGCAATGCTCAGAAACTTAAATAGCATCCCCCAAATTGCAGTTAATAACAATTAATAAAAATTAATAACAATAGGAAAAGCTGGTAGAGAGCACAGTAAGAAGTTTCCAACTCTCCTCCAAGTCCAACTTCAAGGGCAAACACTGACTATGGGACCCAAGATCACTTGGTTATATTGGAAAATTCCACAGGAAGAAATTTATCCATCCCCCATGGCTACTGTAATCTTTGGATCTTCCGTTTTACGACTTTTTATCATCTTCTGTCTCCTTTCCCCTCATGGACCATAATGTAGTTTTTAAAGAAATGAGATGGATGAGATATACCAAGCTTTTACATGCTAAATATGTGATTTATGGGATTGTAAGTATATCTTATTATAAAATTTTTCTCTTTATGACAATCACCCTCACAACTTAAAATAAATACATTAAAATGTTTATCTTAACAAAAGATTTCTATTACCAATCAGAGATTCCATTCCATATATTTCAGGGCTAATGTCTCTTTAGTTCTTTCTTACCCCTAATCTTTTAGCTTCAGTAACTCATTATTAAAATGGAAATAATCAGGCTCCTCTTGAAGGGTCCTATGGCAATTAAACATAATGTCTATAAACGGTCTCATTCAGGGCCTGGTCCATGACAGGCACTCTGTGCCGTTAATGTTGATGATAATATTAATGTACGTGTCTTTCTCCGCAACTCAATTATAAAGCCCCAATGGAGCAGCTGTTTTGTTTAATGGGTAGTTAATTCGCTGGATTGAGTTTTTATTTAACAGCTACTGTAAGTCTGGTGATCTAGGGTTTAAGTCCACAGCATTTTCTGAGAATTAGAAAAGAGGAGGCTTGGGGCTTGCTCAGGGCAGACGTCTCTTAAAACGCCGAGAAATGGTAAAATGGTAGCCAACAAGAAAGGGGATGAGACAGTGAAGCGAAGAGGAGGGGGGACAGCAAGGAGGCAAGGGACAGATGCGCAAGGAGCCAAAGGGGACAAGAGAGCGAAGGAGGGCTTCCACCCTTCCCTGTCCATGGCAGGACGCCTTCCCGCCCGCGGGTCCCGGGCTGCCGTCGGGCCTTCCACCCGCCCTTCACCCTCTGCGCCTTCTCAGGCTCCGCGGGCGACTCCTGTCCCGCTCCCGCGGCGCCTCCGGAGCTGAGCTGCCATCCGCACTCTGCGCTGCGCTGCGCTGCGCTGCTGAAAGGCTCTGCGCTCCCCCGGGCCCGGGTGCAAGCCCCAAAGCACTTCCCCCGGGATGCCCTCGCACCCTCCAAGAGCTATGCAGCTGACACACATGCAGACTTCTTGTCTTGGTGACATTGTTGTCATTGCTCAGAACGGCTACAAGCCGGTGGTAAAAGCCACCCTTCGCTAGCTGTGTTGTGAAGCAGTTTAGTCCGAGCAGAAATGAAGCACACACCAGAAACGGTTGTGGAGAGCGCCGAGTCACCTTTGAAGGTCACTTCTAGCTCCAAGGGTCCTTGTCCAACTGGTCTCCTGGGCCTGGAACTCTGCGCGTTGGCGACAGTGAAACCTCAGGGAGGCAAGGGATCTATGCGTCTCTCTCACACCGATGTTTCCCTCTTTCTCTCTCACCCATGCTCCTTTCCTCCCTTCCACTCTCTAAAAATCAACAGATAAAATATCCTCAGGTGAGGAGAAATAAAAAATAATAACCCAGGCTACAGAGTTTTAGAAATATCCACTTGAAGTTTCTCATGAGGTCAAGTCCCTTTCCTGTCTCAAAGGAAATAAAAACCATAAGAATATTTTTGAACTGTCAGCAAATCAGCTTTTCAGTTCTGTTTCTGGACAAGCTGGTCACTTTTCACCCTTGGGCTCCGTCACCCCTCTGCCCGTCCAGGGCTTCGCCTTTTCATGTCCGTTCTAACAGGAGCTCAGCGCGATGCTGTGAGTTATCGTAACTGACCAACAGCCTTTCCCCGGACAGGAGAGGCCAGAAAGCCAGAAACAAGGGCAGACTATCGATCGAACACTCCAGCAACAACCCTGCTCGGAAGCCAGCATGAGACGCCTTTATAGACAGGGAGGCTCTGAAGGCAATCGTGAGGAATATGGGAAAAATACATGCAAAATGAGGTTGCAGCCCGGCCGGCATGGCTCAGCGGTTGAGCATTGACCTAGGATCCAGGAGACCGGGGTTTGAGTCCCAGTCAGGGCACATGCCTGGGTTGCGGGCTCGATCCCCAGTAGGGGGCGTGCAGGAGGCAGCCGATCAGTGACTCTCATCATTGCTGTTTCTATCTCTCTCTCTCTCCCTCCTCCTTCCTCTCTCCGAAATCAATCAAGACATATTTTTTTAAAAATGAGATTGCCACCTGGGATAGCAAAGGAAGGATGCTCAATAAGCAAGAGGGAACAACATATAAAATACTTAGGGCACACACCTATAATTTAGGGTGATAATGTATTTCAATAATCTGGGAAGTGGCCCTTTGTCCCTAAAAATTACTCTTTCCTTCTGCTGCGTCACCCTTGCCCAGGAGCTGCAGGCCTGCTGGCTGCACACAGGCTGCCTTAGGTCACCAGCGGTTTCCTTGTGGCTTTCTTCCTCCCCAGTGAAGAGCAGGCCCTTCCTTTCCATCGCTGCGTGTCCCCAGGAGCAGCTCAGCTCTCTGCACAACACCGATGCTCCGTTCTTGAGTTGGACTCCCTTTGATAGTCAGCGACGCCCCTTCTTTCCGCCCAATTCATTGTCATTTCCTTATTGATGCTATTTGACTCTCAGCTCAGCTACCATTCTAAGTAGGGCTAGTTCCTCAATTACTCTTTCCAAATTCACAAACCAGGACCCTGGAGGAAAATACACCAAAATGCATTAGCTTGGTCATTATTTCTTAGTTTAGGGACAGTATTATCACCAACGGGCATGTCATCATTACAAGCACAGAGTCCATTTGTGTCACAGGGAATTGAAGGGTCCTCACAAAGTCCTCAAGAGAAAGATGATAAATAAAGTGACAGACAGAAGACAGAATGCTCACACCTGGCCCAGGCCCTGGTCCGCTTAATATCCTGCCTTGTCTCTCACACCATGCTTTGTACTCCCTGTAGAGGCATGAAATAGCCTCTGAGAGAAAATACCTGGGATCAAGTAAAACAGCCTGGATCAAAAGGCCTCCTGTGTGTAGACCCATTCTTCCCTAGTCTTGGCTGTAAACCCAAATAATAGCACCTGCATCTTTTCAATGCAAAAGGAAGTTGGGAAGGTCATGAATAAACTTAAGAGATTTGACCTCCAGAGGCACTTGCTACCTGGAGCATTATTGTCTTCTTCATATATTCAACAGTTATGTTTTAGATGTTATTTGGGGGCACTGTGCCAGGTGGACACTAAAAAGGAGACACAGGGTAACAAGACCTTGACCCTGCCCTTGAGGTGCATACAGTGAAGGCTCACAGGGGGCTCAATGGACTGTGCCTGACCCACAAGGAATAAGAGAAATTGCAAGTAAGAGGTTAGAAACGTGGACGGCAAATAATGTTATATCTGTTGAAGCTAATAAGAAACATTCAAATTTGCTTTTTATATCTTATTTTTATTTTCTACAAAATCAATGCTTATTACATTTTATAAAGGTGCAGGTCTGTAATGGATTGGAAACTAAAAAACAACTTGTTCCTTAACCGTTGACAGTTTGAGCAGCACTGGTCACATATGCACATGACTCAAATACAAGGCAGGTAAGGACAAATGTCTTAAAAAGCCGAGATAGTTCAATGTTACCAAGAGGAGAGGGATTCTGAAAAAGATGGAGGCAAAGGTACAGGAAGCCAAGGAGGTTGTAACAAAAATTAATCAAAAGAAGTAAAACTTATTGACACTAATAATAGACATGGTCCCTATGTGGTAGTTTAAATATCCAGAAATATCAGTTAGATAAAAAACTATTTGAACCAAATATAAAGAAGATTTCAGAAATCAAAATAGACTTTCCTCCTGAAAGGATGAAGCAAGTAGTTGAAAACAAGCAAGGAAATTCTCAAAAAATACCCACCAATGACTGAGACTAGAGAAGGAGGGACTGGGGACATGAAAGACCCCAGAGAAAGTTCCTCCACGTGCCTTCTAGAGCCACCTCTCTTTACCCCATAAGTGATATTCTGAGGCCACCCAGGTGGAGTTGGAGGAGTAGATCGACTTGGTAATAGTTTTCTCTAGTCTAGCAGATGGCAGAAGCCACGCAAGTCATGATATCCTACAGAAAGTGTTGCAGCCGAGGCCTGACAGCCAAAGAGATGGATTAAAAGCGGGGAAATGCCTGTGATCACAGCGAATCAAATGCTTCCTACCCACAGGGTGGCTCTGAAACCCTAACTCTGCAAGGAGACTGCTCACACCACAGACGGGAAACCTCGAAATCTGAAGGAAACCCACCCTTTGGGATGGAATCTACTGCCTCTTGGGTGAGGTGATTTCTGAGGTAGGAGTTTTAACAAAACCAGAGATTTATCGGAGGCAACATTACCCACAGCAGAGGCTGCCTTTCTTTGGAAGCTGAGAGATTACCAACATCCAACCCCCAAATCTCATGTTGTAAGAAAGGAGTTCACACATTTGAGATAAACATTATTGGTCTGGCAAACAGGAGGACAGACTACCCACCTTTTAAAAAATAAACAAAACAAAAAAATATATAGGAAAAAGAATGAGAGAGAGAAAAGAAAAATTGGCATCTCCACATGACATCTCTGCTCCCCAATCCCTCCGTCCCCCAGGGGAACACTCTCCAGAATAAAGAGTGAGGCCGGGGGCGGAGGAGGGGAAGAGGGACCGGGAAGGGGTCCACTGTAGGAGAATTTTCATTGAAAACAAAAAGAAATAACAACTGTATTGAATTCTCAAATAACTTTTAAAACACATGGATGAAATAAATGATGAAAATACGGTAAGAAAATACAATGACATGATGAATAAGGATTTATCAGAATTTATGAAAGAAATTGAGAAGAAAATTAATGCTTTTATAGAACATAAAACTGCATCCATCAGACAAGGAGCAGTATCAGAGCCACAGGAAACAGGATTTGGAAAACCCATGAAATGTAGCAGATAATGACAAATAAATTAAAATGTTAAAAGGAAAAATGGTAGATATGGAGGGAAACACAATATAAATTTATACATATATTCTGTATATTAAACATATATTATAATAATTTAATATGTATATTTTATATCTGACAAATGGATAATTGGTAATCATAAATAAAAGTAAGGTTTTTATTATAATAAAACAAATATGCAGATAAGGAAGACCTGGGTCTACACACTGAAAGAGTTCACAGATCCTGGAAAAACTGATTTAAAAAATCAGTAAAATTATTGTACTGAAAGGATCAAAAAAGAACTCTACAAGCTTCTATGTGGAATAGGCAAGTCACTTAATAAAGAAAAAGAGATTCGAAATATTTCTTATAGAATTAGATACCAGAAAAAAATGATAGCAGCAGGTCAAGGCCAGGGGCTGTTATCCACTAATTTGCTGGGCGGCGTTGCTCTGGTACCAGTCACTTGCACTTCTGGTTCTGTTTCCTCATTTGCGTAGAAGGATGACCCTGTCATGAAGTTAGCCACTGCATACTTTTCCAACTCTAGAGAGGTCATGAAGAGGAACAAGATGACCATTTATCAAAATATAGAAGCCAAAGAAATCACCGCCAATGCATCAAAATGTACAAAATAAAATCTGCTGGAGTTACAAGGAGAAACCTCGAGAAACTTAATGGGGGGTGGTGGTGGTGACTTTAGACACATCTCTAGTCTTTGTCAGGTAAAGCAGGAAACAAGTCGATAAGGCAGAAGTGGCTTTAAATCGTAGATTCAGTCAGATGAAGATCTATTTTACATCCCACAACCACGAGTACATATTAGTGAACTCAAGAAGCATTTTCAAAAATATTCCAAATTACTTTTTAAAAAATTCCAGAAAGTAAAAATAGTTCAGGCTGCACTCTTTAATCACATGCAATGACACAAAATACATAAAAGAACAAACACTACCAACAACAAACCTCCTGACCAGCTAAGGAAACATTTTTAAAAATCTACATCTCTAATGTTAAAAAGAACATCAAAACGACATAGGCAAAATAGGTGGAAAACAAAATGAGGACATTTCACTCAAAATTCTTTAGGATGTAGCAAAAACAAATGAGGTAAAGACTCACACTCACACACATTTGTTATTAAAATTAAAGTGTAGTAATAGTAAGATGAGCATTGCTTCAAAGCTACAGAGAAAACTAAAAATAACTAAGGACGCAGAAGGGAGGAATTTCTAATGGTAAAATGGAGATTGATAGAGTAGAAAACAAAAAAGAAAACTGAGGGATGTGCTAAATTCAAGAACTAATTCCTGGAAAACCCAGTCAAAGAGGTAAAGCAGTTGCTCATTTAATCAATGGCTGAACGAGAGATAACTCACTACTCAACATCCAAAATGAGAAACTAAACACAAATTTAGATTAAGAACCAATACGTATATTAAAAGATGTTTATGTTCATAAATAATTACATGAATACAAATCAAAACAACGTTTTTAGCCACGAGATTGGCAAAGATAGGTCACTCTGCAGGTTAGAGGAGGGTGGGGGGAGCCATGAGCTTCCTTTTGGACTCGGTGAGAGTGCACGTCCATGCAAACTTCTGGCGGCAGTTTGGTAGAATTTGCTAGACTTTTGAATGTGTGTAGCCTTTGAACAAATAACCACTCCCAGGGGTACATTCTAAAAAGATAATCAGACACATGCATGTACATGTGTATCACAAAGAGCAAACCTTAACGTTTAATATCTAATAAAATGCGTGCCATTTAAAAGTTATGTTCTAGATTTACACTTATTGACTTGAAAAATGTCTACGATATGTTAAGCAAAAAAGAAACATGTCAGTGTGAAATTATAAGTTCAAAAATAACTATTTTGAATACCTGCTCCCATCCAGGGATTGTGGGGAGATGCAGGGAGCAAGCAGAAGTTCTTGCCCTCGTAGAGTTTAGAACAAAGGCGCGAGCCAACAATGACAAGTAACATGTCTGGAAAACAATCGCCGTGTTGGAACAAGAGTTATCTGTATTTCATAGGAGTTGGGGCAATTTCTACTTTCTTCTCCATTCCTCTTGTTACTGTTTGAAAGTTTTAAAATGCCCATTCATGACCATTTTAATCAGGAAAAACATTATTTTTTGAAAGGTGTAGAAGTGTCTTGTGGTTGAGGGCGTGGTGGACTTGGCATTTGGTCCATAATAGAAAATAAGGGTACAGTTTGCATCTGTTCAGATGGCAGGGTATTTCTTAATTATGATCAATATATTATCGTTGTTTCTCAAATTTAAAATAAGAGCAATATGCCTGTCCATATAAACACACAATGCCTCACACAAAACTTCATGTCTAGGTTTAGCAAATCCAGAAGTCTCCTGACTGCCCATCATGCAAAGATAAATACAAAACTCATTTAACCACAGCTCTTGTGAGGCATTAAATGGTCCAAGTTTCTCCAACTGGGATGAAAGAGCCAAGAGCAAACTCCTGCATAGCTCCAGGTGGTGGTAAGTCAGTCCACCACAATACTGGCAATTTCTTAAATTTTCCTAACCTCTTCCTATTTGGAAAAGCAGCAAAATATTTGAAAAAGAAAAAAAAAAATACATGCTTTGGTTGAACTTATTTTTCATGTTTGACTAATGTTGGGACTACACACTCAGTATTTTGATATTGACATCTGTTTTATGTTTTGATGATTCTTAAGTGCGCACTTCAGTTGATGTGAACTCCTCAACCTTTGGGTGACGTCTGTCCTTTGAACCGCAAAATTGTCTGTGGCTTCCCCAGGAACCTATCACGGGAATAACGGGGTCCGTTGCCTTCCTCAGGACCACATTCATTTGTCTTCTTTATAAGGGTGACATTAGTGTTGGAATGGCCTGCCTGCTACTGTCTTCTGGAAGCCTTCTGACTCTTCTTGGCCTGGGCAGGAGGTTTAGCTCAGGGCAGAAGATTCTCAACAGCACCCATGTTCATATCCCATCAGAGCACCTCTGTTCTACCGTTTCATAACAAAGGGCTCACTTCAATCCACCTGTCTGTTAGGATAGAGCTTCCCCCATTCAACCTTAGAAATAAAAGGGGTGTGTGTTATGGGGGGCAGGGGGGCATCTCACAGGTGCTTTGGGCTAAAATTTAAGAGGGGCGTGAGGATGCAAGCTATGAAAATAATGAAATGTGTGAATAAAAGAAGTTTAAACAACAGAGAAGTTTTTTTATATGCATCACTTTATTAATAGGTTAGAAAACATTTACTCAGAACCCATTGGATACAGAAAGTCATAGACATGTAGGAAGACGGCAAAAGATATAGGAAGATATTGTTTTCTCCTTGCAAGAATCCAACTCATTTATTCTAATGGAAGTAACCCTCTAAAGACATATGAGCACAGCTAAGAATACAAATCACAGAGTTTTGTTTTCAAACAGAACAAACTGGAAGCCAGAGTCTAGGCAGTTTGACAAGGTCTTCAGACGCTGTTCCCTCATCCCTAGGGTGGGCCCTGGTCTTCATGGTGCAAGATGGCTGTGGAGTTCCAGACGTCCTGTTAGCATTCCAGACAGCAGATTAAAGGAAGGGATAGAAGGAGGCCTTCTCTTCCCTTTTCTGGAGACTTCCCACAAATCCCACACAATACTTCTGTCTAAATCCCAGTTTAGTTACTTGGCTGCCTATAGCTACAAAATAAGCTGGAGGAAGTCGTGTTTTTTTAACCAGGTGGTAATGAGCCAGCTAAAAATCAGCATTCTTACTAATGAGGTGGAATGGGAGAATGCATCAGTTATTAGGACGCAAAATGCAGGCACACACCACCACACAGATACATAATTCTCCTTAGGGAAGGGACTGTCACTACTAAGGCACCATAAGGCACCACTTAGGGCTGAGAAGATAAGGCCTATGTCAGGATCTGAGGTAGGCGTGAATTTCAAGTGCGAAGATTCTGACATTTGTTGTGTCCAAGAAAGAAGTGTGTGTGGGGGGAGAATAAGTGGCTAGTAGACAAAGCACCAAGACTATGTGAAGGGGCCAGAGAACCTACAGGCAGTGCAGTGAGTTCTTAGAAATGAAAAGGAGGAAAGAGGGAAAGGGAGAGAAGGGGAGGGAAAGAGACAGAAAATACCTGGGTGCTAAAGTAGCTGAAAGGGCTTGTACAACAGGGATGGCCAATATGCACACCCGCCCCCGTCTGCCCGAACTTACTGCATTCACAAAGCCCCTGCAGAGGGGTACGTGGTGGGAGGAGGTGAAGTCTAGCAAAAAGGCTAAGAAGGACCCTCACCCAGGTCAGCGGGTCCCACAGGGGACAATGTGCACGACATAACATTAAGAAGCAGCAGCACTGAGAAGAAGCATTAAGACAAACAAAGGTGACTAAGAAAACAAGAGACCCCCCTCGGAAGTCACAGACACTCCAGGGCTCTGAGAAACAGGCGAACCACGGGTCATGAAACGGGACTTGGAGCTAATTTCTTCTAGAGCATAAAAGGTGCTTATTTCCATGTGAGTTAAACTGCTATAAAACTTCGACTTTTCTCTCATGTCCATCCCCCGACTTATGTGTGAACAGGATGAAGAAATGTTTATTTGAGCTTTAATAAAATGTCAGCTTTATAATGCAGAAAACAAAGCTAAATGCCATCCAGCTGGTCAGCGGTTCAACCAGAACCAGAGCTCATGCGTGCGTGCCCCCTTCAGTTAGGAAAGAAATAAGTGTCATTATCTGATCAGCTGGGCGACAGTCTGCAGCCATGTGCTCAAATGCATGGCTGAGGCTACACTTGGCAGAAAGAGTGCGCTGATTGATTAGCAATGTCCGCTCTGTGCTTTGGACTTGGGACGTCAGCTGTCACGCAGTAGATCTGTTGTCCTTCTTCGACCACGTGACACTCTACTTGCTGAGATCTACAGCAACACTATTAGGTGTAATAGATGTAATAAGCCATGAGGGTTCAGACTTGCTAAGAAAAGGAATTTTAATGTTACATGGGTTTTTAGTAAAATCTTATTTAATGTGTAGGAGAAAAATTAAAGAGACATAGTGTGGAATTATGCACCCGAGACCTGTATAATTTTGTTAACCAGTGTCACCCCGATAAAGTAAATAAAAGGAAAAAAAGATACCCTAGTCTACCTAGTTCAACCTACGATGTGATACTTCAACTTTTATAACATTCTATGAAAATATCAGCCATCCTTGGGATTCCTTGTGGAGGTGGAATAATAATAAATAAGGCAACGTTGAATAACATGGACAAAGTTTCTACTATGTGCCACGTGTCATATAGTGTCACCTTACCTAATTCTCTCAGCAGCCTGCAAGTTCATGCTACCACTATCTTCATTTTCTAAATGAGAAAACCACATCATAGGTAAGCGTCCTGCCCAAGGCCCTGTAGCCGGAATGTGTTGAAGCTGTGACTCCCACCTGGAGGCCTCTGCCATGGTCCGTGCTGCTAACCCACCTCTCACTGCCTCTAGGAATGAGCCCAGGGAGTCCAAGCAGAGCCTCAGCAATTCACAGGAACAGGAAAAATATTCATTCTGTGTCTGAATCCTTCCCAGGGACCCGATTGGTGCCAAGGTGGATTAATATCCATAGAAACAGCTGGGAAGGTAGTGAAATATTCATTCTCACACATCTTATTGATCTGATTCCTATTAAGAAGGGAATCTCATAAGTGAAACCTGGAAATTCAATTATTTTTCTGAAAATATTTTCTTCTCACGTGCTCCTAGAAAGACAATTTCCTTAGACTAGAATTGGATCATAGCAACTAAGGCACCTAAACAATCACTGTTCTTCCTCCCTCAGGGGTAAATTAGGACTTGGTTGACACTTCCCCTCATCAGTGCTGCAGTCCATAGAACAAGACTTGTCACTAGTGTTCTGGTGGGAATTATTCAGAGTGATTAACAAAGACAAATTCATGGACCCCAATCAATGGGAGGTGATTGGTCTCAGGCAAGAAAGGCACAAAGTCATGAGCACACATCTCTTCTCCTCTAGACACAGCAGTGTGGGGACATAAGAGTGCCTGTCATCTATTCCCTGCCACTATGTGCTCACTCACTCATTCCTTCCTTCCGTCTCTCTCTTAATGTTACAGGGAGCATATGATATGCCACGTGCTATTTTAGGCACCGGGGAGACAGTGCTGGATAGTCGCTAAAAGGCTCCTGCCTTCTCAGGGTTCACAGGTTCTTTGAAGAAGATGGACAGACAATACACACTGACCAACATCACTAAAAATCATTTCAGACAGTAAAATGCGAGGCGTAGAAAGTGACTGTCAGAGAAGCTCAGAGGACCTCCACAGTTTACACCCCAGACCGGAGCAGTCCTTAGAATAAACCCCAATAAGGCCATGCAAAGCCCACAAATTGTGAAGAGATATCACCATTTTCCTCTTAAAAGGGAGTCACATGCTGAAGGATTCATCATCCAAGGCTTCATACAGTCTCTTTTCCACCCCTGACCCCAAAGAAGAAGGTTTCCATCGAGCCTGGCATTATAAATAAATAAATAAATAAATAAATAAATAAATAAATAAATAAATAAATGCTGCAGTCACGAAGACTCAGAAGACGAAATGTAATAAACTCCAGAGCTGGCCTTGAGAATCCGTTTTACCAACAGGCTGTGTCATAAATATGAGATGGCCAAGAAAGATGTCCCAGGATTTGTCCTTTGTTAGCCAGGTAGAAGAGTTTCCATCAGGAATTTTCTTTTTCCCACTTGAACACGAGCTGCATATAACTTCCATACTTCTGTGAAAAGGGAACCCCTAAATCGTAAGTTATCGTTTCCTAGAAACTGGGGTTACACAAGGGAGAGCCGAACAAAACCCTTTGCTTCACGACTTTACAACTTTTTAATTAAATACCACTTTAAACTCACACATGCATAAGCCAAATGCAGCCAATCCATTCTGCTTGGGAGCCTGGTGTCCAAGCTCCTGCTCCCGCCACTGTCGCTGTGACGAGGATAGGATCCTTGCATCTGTTTGTTTCTATTTTTCCCCCTCTATCAATTTAGGTGAAATTAGAAACACAGTTCACAGGGCAGGACTAGTTCCTAACATTTATTTCATAGTTATCATGACCACCGACCAGTTAAACATATCAGACTACTAACCAATAAGGAAGGAAGGAGAGGAGAGGAGAAAGGAGACTTCTCAGCCAAGGGGCATGTAAATGCAAAACACTATCTGACCCCCACAGATCACTGAAGCAGAATATCATTCATTCTTCACCAACATCCCTGTTTCCTTCATCTTTAGCTGCTTCTAAAATGCATTTTCCAATTTGCATAAGGACATGTGACAAATTCCCCACAGAATGTGGGCAGAAGGCATGTGTTCCACTTCTAGGAACGACCTGTAAAATCTCCTGCTCTGTTCCCCATGTTTGTTCTTCTCTCTCCTACTGGCTACATGCAAAGGGTCCAGTGGAGGTCCCTAAGACCCTAGAAGATGGTAGAGCCACAAGGCGAAGGCGCCTGGGTCCCTGAATGATGGCCTGGAGCACAATGCCCCCCCACTCGGGCCCCACTGATCTGTAACCTGAGAGAGAAAGGGAGACATCAGCTATGAGGGCTATTTCTATACAGACGGGCTGCTGTAACAAAATACCATAAACCAGGTGGCTTAAACAACAAACATCTATTTCTCACGGTTCTGGAGGCTCGGAAGTCTAAGATCAAGGTGCTGGCAGATTTGGTGTCTGGTGAGAGCCCTCTTACTGACGGGCTCATCAATGGCCATGAGCTTTCTGTGCCCTCGCATGGCAAAGGAGGTGAGGCAGCTCTCTGGGTCTCTTCTATAAGGGATCTATTCCTGTTCGTGAGGGCTCTGCTCCCATGACCTAATTGTCCCCCAAAACTCCACCTCCAAAGACCATCACATTGGGAATTAGGGTTCAACATATACATTTTTTAAAAATATGCTTTTATCGATTTTTTTAGAGAGAGAGGAAGGGAGAGGGAGAGATAGAAACATTGATGAGAGAGAAACATCATTGATCAGCTACCTCCTGCACACACCCTACTGGGTACAAGCCCACAACCCGGGCATGTGCCCTGACAGGGAATGGAACTGGTGACCTCTTGGTGCATGAGACAATGCTCAACCCACTGAGCCACACTGGCTGAGTTCAATGTAAAAATTTGAAGAGGGACACAAACATTCATTCTATAACAACCCTTTTGCTCCATTGTTCAATCCATGGCAGGTGACATAACCGATGCCTTGTGGATAAGCTATCTCTTACACTATTCTCAAACTTTCATACCATGTCCCAGACATCGATAACTTCACATTCAGGAAATATTCCAGAGATCTTATCTAAGTACTTAAACCCTAAATTTATATTTTTAGCCAGTTTGTAATCTACCCTTCACCACAATTCCTATTTTAAAAGGCCTTCGAGATTGAGTCCTTGATTCAAGTCAAGATGAGAAAAATCTTCTAAATCAGGGATCAGCATTTTTTTTTTCTGTAAAGGGCCAGAGAGTAAACATTTTAGGCTGTGTGGGTCTCTGTCTCAACTACTTAGTCCCGTCATTGCAGCACACAAGCAGCCTGGACCACACACAAATGAATGGGCGTGGCTGAGTTCCAACAAGCTGCGATGTGCAAGAACAGCCAGATTTGGCCCCTGGGCTGTCGTTTGCTGACCTGCTCTAAATCATTCTCACATTTTCACTAAATATGATGGAGGCCACATGTAAATTCCAGTATTAATTCTGATCCCTGAGATATTGGCTTATATTTATTTATTTGTTTGTTTATCATGCCGTGAGTAGTATCAGCTATGATAAACAAAGCTGTAAATGGTATTTAATTCGTCTCTCCCCAGCACCACACTGTCCCTGGCACAAGGTAAAATGCAACAAAGTTTAGTTCCTTTCTGCTTTCCGTACAGCTTGACTTTGAAGTTTAGACTTGAACTCAGACCTGAATCTGAGTCCCATTTCTTTTTTTTCTTTTTTTAATTTTTATTGATTTCAGAGAGAGGAAGGGAAAGGGAGAGAAAGATAGAAACATCAATAATGGGAGTCATTGATCAGCTGCCTCTTGCATGCCCCCTACTGGGGATGGATCCTGCAACCCAGGCATGTGCCCGGACTGGTAATCGAACTGTGACCTCCGGGTTCATAGGTCAATGCTCAACCGCTGAAACATGCCGGTCAGGCTGAGTTCCACTTTTTAGTCTGTGGTTCTGGTCAGGTCATTTTCTCTTTGAGAGCCTTGGTCTCCAAATCTCTTTGTGAGCCTTGTGTAAAATGAGAAAAACAATATATAACTCAAAGGATTTTTTGGAGGGAGAACCAAATAGAATAATGTATATATTTCGTGAAATGTAAAGCCCAGTACAGAGGTAAGAGACTATTATTATAAGCTGCCTCTCCCTTCCTGAATTCTAGATTTACTCTCTTCCCACTTGAAACGTGATTTTTTTCTCTGACAAATCCCAGGGAGGTCCACTAAATCCCCATTTAGCCTAGGCCAGGAGGCTGCTGGGGTCCACAGGCCGGCTCCACCTGTGTTCTGATTGACTGCCAGAAACCTGAGCCTCCTTTACAGCCACTAACTGAATCCAGAGAAGGCAGCTCCAGCTGCCAAAAAGGGTTGCTGCTTTAGAGAGATAAAATGCAATAAAGATCTTTTTGTAATGGGCATTCTCAGTATGGTTTGACCGGCCAATGACACAAGGCACTTGGCGTTGTACCCAATGTTATTTGACATGAGTTCTGGAGTGAAGGTCCTATTTCCATCAAAAGAGTATTACCCTTAGCAGTCCCCAGCTAAGACCTTCAAAGTGCAAAAAGAAAGGCTCCTTTTAGTCAAGTATTAAAGTGTTGGAAAAGATTTGTGGCTGGAATATTTATCCCGTTGTTGCAAATTTTCATGGCTGTTCCATTCAACTGGAAGTTGCCAGATTCCAGATTCCAAAGTAAGCGCGGGTTTTCCCATCATGGACAATTGTATGGCATCTAAGAACAGTGCACATTCACCACTCTAAAAGAAACAAAGTGCATTGGAGCTTCAGTGATTATGCCTGCATTAAAACTCAAAGGAAAGCATTGTAGTTGGTGCTTGTCAACTTCATTCAACCTGCCCTGACAGTGTCTAGCACAATCCCTGGCAAGTGCTCAACACACTTCCCAACAGACCAGGCCTTATGAGCTTGACATTGTCTATAGCTGATAAGGCAGAGATTGTAAATGACCAACAAATGTGCGGTTAACTCCTTCACTTGTGCTCACGTCAGGCATCAATGCTCACTCAGAATGTCTCTTTCCTGATGAACCAAAATGGAGCACCAGTAACACCTTGGCCAGGGAAGCTTTTCTGAATTTCTGCATCTTCAGGATGATTGTCCCTCTGTTAGCACTTTTCCTCTCCCCCAACCAGGTCCTCCTGCAACCCTAGTAAACTGATCCACACATCTTCTCAAGCTCCTTGAAAAAATCCATCAATATCTAATCTATCAACGAATCTTATGAATTCTGATGCCTAAAATAAATCTTAAATTGCTTCCCTTCAGCTCCATCATTATGGACCCTGGTCATCTTTGATCTCAACTATTTCAACAGATTTTAAGTACACTCTTGCTTCCGTGCCAACACCCTCAGCTCTGTTACCCAAATAGCTGCTAGAGGGCTGCTATTCAAACTTAAAAGAGATCAGGTCAATGGCTCACTGATGGACAACATAACCTCTGTGATCTGGCTCTTCCCTTCCTTTCCAATAGCAGCTCAGCTCACTCTCCCTTCCATCACTGCAATGCAATTGCAGCTTGATTGACCTTTCAGTTCTTGGGAGATGGCTATCTCTTGGTCCAACTTAAA
This sequence comes from Miniopterus natalensis, assembly GCF_054644295.1. NCBI lineage: Eukaryota > Metazoa > Chordata > Mammalia > Chiroptera > Miniopteridae > Miniopterus > Miniopterus natalensis. The sequence goes on from NC_142095.1 coordinate 38,466,517, forward strand.
GCCTTCACACATGCTTTGCTGTCTACCTGTAAGTCTGCAGCTCCTGACCCTCATTACTAAGACCTGATTCTTCTACCTCCTCAGAGAGGTCTTCCTGGATCACTCACTCAAACACATCAACCAATGCCCTTATTCTCTGACCTTATACTTTCTCTCAACACTTGGACTTACTGGGAGTTTTACATACATAGAAGTTGCAACTTTTGGTAAAAAAAGGAAACATCCATGAAAACAGTACCATGGTCGTTTTCTAGTAATCACTACATTTCACAATGTTATAGTATTTTCTGTTTTTATGCCACTTCTCTTACCTATTGTGCCAGTGACCCAGGCATCCGGGTTTTGTTTATTGGGTGGCCTGTGTTTGGTTTAGGCTTCAGGAATCTAATAAGGGGACACCCAGAAAGATGAAACTAGATCCCTAAATGCCTATTCATTCAATAATCCTAAAATAATTTATAACAAAATCAGAAACAAAGGGCAATTGTGAAGGGCCTTTGTCTGTCTGTCCCCCTCCTCAGAGAGCCTCCAGGGGTAGTTTTCAGATGTTTGGATGAGGTTTGGCCCATGTAGGTCCCATTGTTTGTGGTTCCATTGGAAGAGTGAGTCTCTCTTTCCCCAGCCTCCATAAATTCTTTGAAAATGGCAGTCAATGAAGGGCGTTCCTTGCAGAAGAACTTTGCCCTAAGGGAAGAGTTCCAGACGACAGGTCATAAATTTAGAAGGTCCTGGTCTCAGAAGGCACTCTGAATGATTTCAATACAGTGCAGAGGAGAGTGTTGTTTTAAAACTATCCTGCCAGACAGTTCAGAAAGGAGAGGTCTGTGCAGAAATACAGGCCAATGTACTTCTTAGAACATCCACACACATTTTCTGGTCACCCAAGTTACACATCTTTTTTGCATCAATAAAGAAGGTATTTACTTACCCACTTGACAGGTAGGGAAACTGAGTCTGGGGGCTGCTGAATACAATGCTAAAGAATACCTTGTAGGGAAGATGCCCAGTAGGGCAGGCTCTATGTACCCCAATATCCTTTCTTTCTCTTCATGATTAGAATCTGACCCTGACATCAAAAGTGCTCAGTGCACCAAATGGAGACCTCTTGTCTTAAATAAAGGACATGAATTCAGGATGAGAGCAGATCAAGTTAAGGACACCATAAAAGAGGGACATGGGGAGCTCAAGTACTTTGGATAATTTCCATGAATCCTGCTTTAGCTGACATTTGCATCAATCAATTCAATGTTTAAGGCAGATCACTGATTTCACTTCCTTTTGAGTCTGGTAAAGAGATACAGGAATGGCTCCAATCATCTTACTTATTAAACTTTCTTTCTCTTTGTGGTCCGGGACTTAATTTCATACCCCCTCTCTATTCTCAACATTCAGAATATTGTCTTACATAGTAAACACTCATTAAATATTTGTTAAATTGCTATTAATGAATACAATTGATTTACTACTTCACTTTGGCCTCAGACATTCTCTGACTTTCTGGGATTCATATCACTGTTCTAAAATAGCTTATTTTCCTTAAGAAATAAGTTAACCTACTGTCATTTTTACCATTGAAGGAAAATTTTCCATGAGACCATCGTTGGTCATAATCTCAGGATGTCCCTTGGTCTCTCTGAGATGGATCGTGTGCAGAGGTTGGCCATCACAAGCTTCCCCACACTAGGTCTAAAGGAGGAATGTACAAACAGCTGAGTATACAGCCCGTGGACCAGAGCCCAGTGAAGTCACTACTTCTAGGGCCCAGGACTGTCATCACTGTCCTTGCAAGTCCATGCTTATGGACTCTTTGTGGACTCTGCACACCTGCAGCACCCGGCTTATGACTGAGAACTTTGACTACAACTGATGAGGCTCAAATCCAGCTTGACCTTGGGACTGTGGGCAGTGTATTGAACTTCTTTGATGCTCAGTTTTTTTTACTGTGAAATGGGAGAGATTACAACTACCTCACAATGCATAAGACTGTAAACTTTGATGTGCATAGAAATTGCCCAGGAAATTGTTATGATGGCGGTTCAGACTCAGTAAGTCTAGGAGGAGGCCCGAGTCCCTGCATGTCTAACAAGCTACCGGGTGATACCAGTGCTGCTGTCTGGGGATCACACACGGAGCAGCAAGGCCATAGGGCATTGTATGAGATAATAATAGAAATAAAAGGAGATTATTATTAACATTAATAAGCATTATAAAGAAAATTATTAATAATTATCAGTAGGAGCATTTTGGTTGAAACATACAATTACCACGAGCCAGGTTTGAATTAGACTGTTTCTGGCCCTGAGTTCTTCTAGGCAAGTTTTGTGATTACATCTGAAACCTCCCTCAGACCCTCCTATACGCCCCGATGTAACTACAGAAGTCAAGGGCACAGTGAGAAGATATTTTATTACCCATGTATTTATGTATGGGTTTTTGGGGTTTTAAAACTGGCAATTAAAACCTTGTAAATTTGTATTATCAACAAAATAAATGTAGACGGGTTAGTTACTCATTGCTAATAAATTTGATCATTCATTTATAAAACGAATGTTCGCCCAAGAATCACAGAGCACTCTATAAATATTGCTTCACTAAGCCACAAACCACCTCGACAAGGAAGGCACACAGCACCCCTGAGGGGTTAAACAAACCCTCCAGGGCCCAGGGGAGGGGCGGCAGCCTGAATTCCAGTCTTCTGTCCCCTTCCCACACTCAGTCCAGCTTCTGGCCCACAGGGGCTGACTCTTTGAAGCATGATATCTGTTTGGAAGCATTTCAAATCAGCCTGCTTGGAGGCCCCATCCTTAGATAGCCCCAGGAACCTGCCTGTGTGAGTCCAGAAAACCATATTTCTCTCTTTTGAGATGTTGAAGAGCACTTGCCTCCCCCTTTCCTCTTTTCCTACTCTGCACTTCAGGCAGTTCAGCTACTGTTGAAGAAGGAATTCTCAAACTGACTGGCCCAACTGTGGAACTCAAGTACAAATTAATCAAACAAGATTGCTTTATCACCAGTTTCCCAATGCAGTATCCCCCCACCTTAAACCCTCCCCAGATGAGGGTCCTCTTCACTTCTTCCCCATCAAAGAACCCAGTAAACCCACTGTCCTTGAGGGCTGGGGCCTTGGAGGGAGCAGAGCTTGGTGTCCGGCGACACTGGGTGTGAATTTCAGCCCAAGGCTCCAGGGACCACGGAATCTCCTGCTCCTTAGCTGTGAATTGGGATTTTACAGCAAATGTCACCTGGTGGCTCTGAGGACTTTCAGAAATGATGTGTGGAAAGCACCTGGCTCAGGTAGGTTCCCATAAGTGAATTTAGCTGGTGGTGGTGGTGGCGGCAGTCCTGATGTTGGTCACAGGTACAGCACCTGCCGCAGAACCTCAAGCCAGATTGTGACTTTTAGGAACCGTTGGCAATAAAAAGTCTCTGGTGCTCTGTTATCCCTTATACACAGACACACAGACACAGACATACACAAGCACACACACACAGGGGTTTGCAAAAATACGTTTATAGTTGTGAGTATGTGAAACACAGTTTATTCTTGTGTTATTATTTATTGTATTATTTTCCATACAAACAACTGTAAACGTACATTTGCCCATCCCTTTATGCACAGCTGCTACACACACACCTACACACAAATCCCACATATACCTGGGCAACCACACCCACCACTCACACATGTGCACACACACATGCCCACATACACCCACACACACAGCCCACATGCATAACTCACCCACACTCTCCTCCCACCCATGGTCACAGACACCCTCACACACATGTGTACACATATACATCACACAAAACAAATTTATAGTCCCCAAACCTATGTTATACTGAAATTTAAACACGTTTTCTGATGTCAAAATTCTGGATAAGCATGTAAAACTGACCTTTTCTCTTTCTTGGAGGAAGGAGAACAGGAGACTGATCCCTTCTTGGCTGGTGCCTGGTGGGACATCCCGTCCTACTAGATGTCACATCTACTCCCTCTGCCTGGATTCTCCACAGACCTTCATTCTGAAACACCTTCCTACTACTTCCCTTCAGACCAGCTAAGATCACTTCTCTCTGTGCTGGTAAGAGAAGCCCAAGCCTCGGCTCCCACAAAGACTGATCGTAAGGCCTTATTTTTTGTTCTCGTCCTCAGTCTACTTATTCGACTGCCTTGCCTACAGACCTGGAGCAAGTTAGAGGTTTATCACCATCTATTATCTCTTAGTCACCCACTGATTTCTTTTTAACTGGTGGTTGTATCTGCATCTGCATTCTCCCTCTGGATTCAGTCTCTGAAAGAGCAGGACTCATACTTCTTAATGAGCTTTATTCCATTTCTACGTATGATACCATTGTAATTAGCTAGTTAATAATAGGAAAAGAGCAAAAGAAAGGCCAGACATTATAAGCATGGCCATTTGGGCAACTTCACCAGGGAGATGCAATTTCATAGTCACCATGAAACCACTGGCCCATTCCCTTCAGACCACTGGGGGAAAGGATTGGACAAAGGGGAGAATGAACACATGCACAGTAAAATTAGGATGGTATAGAGATAGTGCTTGCCTGTCAATCTCGGCTGGTGAACCATTGGCTAGAGTAGGCAGAGCCATTGCAATCCCATGAAATTTGGGGAATACATAATTCTGCAAACAAAGGAGTTTTCTCTCTTGTTGGCTCCTGGCTCTCTCTTGGCTCTCTTGTTTCTCTGGCTTTGCTCCTGCCCGTGTTCCTTCCATAACTGCAAGGCCATGCAGACCTCACGCACAATGGACTGAGGAAATACAAACTAAGCAGGCCTGATGCTGGACTAGACACTGGCCTAATATGGAGAGGAAACTCTGGACACTGGTCTTGATCCTAGCTCTGCTGAAGCCACAGCCACATTTCTTCTATGAAGGAATGAAGGGAGAGGGGACCTTAGAAACTCAGGGGTTTAATTCCACAGAAATAAAGCTTTCTACAGTATCTTCCGTGCAAGTCTCAGAAAATTCCTTTTCTTAGGATATCACAAGAAGTCCGCTCCCACTAGCAACAGATGGAGATGTGGCGCTCTCCCCACCTATAATATATGCAGGTAGGAATTTAATGAGAAATTGAGGTATTCCATTTCTCCTTGCTGCCTTTAGTGGATCAAAGTGGAGAATCATAGGATTTTTGAGCAGAGAACAGCAGAGAACCAAGAGCAGAAGACATAATGAATATTAAGCTTGTTGAGACATGTCTATGGAGGGGAGAGGATCTAGAAAGCTGTTCAGTCCACTTCCTATGAAAGGACTTCTGGTCTGCCCTGGACTTGGAATGAATCATCTCCACTGAAGGCTCCGAGACAGTTGTCCCTCTGGCTACCTGCCCTGGAACGTTTATTCTCTGGGAGGGCAAATGTCTGCTATGAGTAATGCCATAGGCCATTTTATCAAGTCTAAGTTTGGCTTGCGTGTGACCACCCTGAATCAGCTATCCAATCAAAGAGTGAGACCAGATGACTACGGAAAGTGGATGCACTAGGATTAAATTGTTTTTCACAGTTAGTGTTTTAAAAAATGTTCCTAGCAACTTCAGATCAATATTTAATTTTTCAGTAAAGCCATTATAGATACATTTGCTCAGAACAAAGGTTGCCTACGGATACTTCTTACAAGGTGAACTCAGGTTAAGTTTTTTTATATTTTTCCTTTGACTTCTAACATAAAGGTTATCCAAAAGCCATTCATATCTGTGAGTATTTGTAAGTATGACTTTAAAATGCAGTATGTCTTTTTTTGTTTAACTCAAACAATGTCATTCAGTGTTTTTCATTCCTGCCTTTTCACTCTGGAGCTCGGCTCACGTTGTCCTTTCGTTGAGAATATCCTTCCTGCATATGCCCAAACCTATTTCATTCTTTTTTTAATCCTTACCCGAGGATATGTTTATTGATTTGAGAGAGTGAGAGAGAGAAACATCGATCAGCTGCCTCCTGTACTCACCCCGACTTGGGACTGAACTCGAAGCCTAGGTCTGTACCCTGACCTGGGATCAAACCCGCAACCCTTTGGTGTATTGAGACAACACTCCAACCAACTGAGCTCCCCAACCAGGGCCCCATTTCATTCTTTCAGGCACATTGAAAGGCTCACAAGCTTTAAGGTTCAAATGTCTTGTTTTCTAGTCTTTCCTGATTTCTCTACTAGAAGTCATCTCCCCCCACTTTTGCACATTTTCAAATAAGAAAGAATAAGTTTCAGGTGTTGGTTCACTCAGTTTTCAAAAGCAGGGCATCTTGGCAGTCAGGCTGTTTTTTTAAAAACCAGTTTTATTGAAATGCAACTCACATACAGTGGTACCTCGGTTTTCGAATGTAACCTGTTCCGGAAGACCGTTCAAGTTCTGAAACGTTTGAAGACTGAGGGATCAACAGACGAACGCTGGGCCTCAGGACCTTGCCCTCAGCGGAAGCTGCGGAGAATGTTCATCTTCCGAGGCGTGTTCGAAAACCGAAGCATTTACTCCCTAGTTTACTGTGTTCGTAAACCGAAACATTCATCAACGGAGACGTTCGAAAACTGAGGTACCACTGTACCATAAAATTTGCCATTTTAAAGTGAACAATTCAGTAGCTTTTAGTGCAGTCACAGGTGTCCAACCATCATCATCACCTAACTTTAGAAGATTCCCATTACCCAGCAAAGGAACCCCATGCAGAGAACACGTAAGCAGTCATGCCCATCCCACCCATGCCCAGACCCTAGGCAACCGCAAATCTACTTTCAGTCTCCAAGGATTTGCCTATTCTGGACATTTCATATAAATTTAATTGTACAATATGTGGCCTTTTGTTACTGGCCTCTTTTACTTAGCATCATATTTTGAAGTCCATCCATCCTGAAGCACCCCTTTTTATCCATTGCATGGGTAGACCTCCTTTTGTATATTCATCAGTTGATGGACATTTGGGTTGTTTCCACTTTCTGGCAATTAAGAAAAATGCTTCTATGAACACTGTATACAAGCTGTGTGAATATATGTTTTCATTTCTCTCGGGTAGATACCTAGGAGTAAAATTTCTGGATCATATGCTAAACTCTGTTTTTAACATTTTTAGGAACTGCCAACTGTTTTCCAAAGTAGTTGAACCACTTACATTCCCACCAGCAATGTACAAGGGCTTTGGTTTCTGCATATTCTCACCAACACTTGTCATTGTCTTTTCAATTGTCAGGTTTGCACCTTTTGTCTAACGCTTTATTTCAGAAAGAAAGTTTGAGAAAAAGACGGGTATCCAGAAAACTTAACTCAAGAAATTGCTGGAAAACTCTCACTAAACCTCCAATTCCTGAGCAGGCAAAACTCTATGGAAGAGAGAAGGGGCTGCACCTGAGAACAAAGGAGGCCCTTTTGGTCACCTTCTCAGTGCCAGGATTTGCAAACAATGCACCTTTACTAGATTATCCCCCAGCCCCTGGTGGCCTCACAGGTAAAATGAAGGTGGTCTATCCATTGTTCATCAGAATGAAACCCGATGTGTGTGTGAACATATCTGGAAGCTCACATGAAATGCATGAGGCAATCTAGAAAGATTTTTTTGAATGGCTCTCCCCAAAGTTGTGTAGTTTTGTGGCAGGTCCACCACCAGATGAAAGGGAAATCTTGGTCAATTTTTGTAAATACTCTGTGTGTGTGACAAGAGTGGGTGTTCTCTGCTGAGTACAAAGATTTTGTATACACATACATCAAGCATGTTAAATGTGCAAGTCCAATCCAGTTTGTCTTTGTTCACTTCTTGATCCCCTTGATTGGTTGGTTTCTGAGGAAGCTGTGGACAGTTTCCCACACCAGCTGTTCATTCCTCCACTTCTCCTCGTGTTTCTATTATGTTTTTACAGCAGAGATTCCCGTCTAGTCCTCTCCTAAATGTTCTGGTTCACTCCCAAGTCCTCTAATGCTTTCCCACAGCCCGAGAGCCAAATAATGGGGTGTTAAGGCCTGGGAAGCAGCAGAATATTGTTAGGAGCGGAAGCTTCGGAGACACACAAACCTGAGTTCAAATCTCAGCGCCGTTGCTTTCCAGTTTATGAACTTGAGAAGCTAACTTAGCCTTTCTGAACCTCAGGAAGGTTGGGCAAATTCAATGAGATAAAACACGTAAAACGCTTATCACGGAGCTGGGATCAGGAATCTGGAAAGGGTTTAGCAAGTGCCAACTTTCGTTGATAACAATAAATAACATCAACAACAGCCCAGATACTAGCCTCCCTGGAATGCCTAATATGTGCTGGGCACTAAGCCAAGTGCCTCAGACGCATCAGCTCATTTAATCCCCGCAGCAAACCTCCGACAGCACTAGGGTCCCCACGACCATTTTACAGACGAGGCCACTGGGTGCAGAGCGAGGAGGCAGCCGGCCCAAGGTCAGCAGGGAGCGGTGGCTCTTGAACTGCGCCTCCACCATGGGTGCCTGGGCTCATCTTTTGATGATAAAGTGGGTCATGGAACTGACAAAAAGGCACACCGCAAAAGCGACAATTTGTCTCTCTTCCCTTCCTGTGGCCTCCCAGAAGTGCCCCACAGCACCAGGCTCCGCTCTGGGTGGTTGCTGTGGTTCCTCCTTTGTGTCTGAGACAGAAGAGTGTTCGATGGGATCCAGCTGCCAGCTTGCTGCAGCCCGGCTCGTGGATTTCCAGAGCAGCTCCTGGGGCCCGGACAACAGAGGCCTTATTAGTCTCCTTGTTCCAGGCATAGTCGCAAACATCTGAGAAAAAGCTGGAATGGAAAACCAAGCAGACCTTTAAAATGTGCACAATGAAAAGGCACTGTTGGGACACGTTTATGCATCGCATGCTACGCTTTCAAAAGTTAACACTCTTGGACGTAAGCCCCAGTTTCCCAGTTCAAGGCTTTTTTTTTTTTTGGAAACAAATATATAATACACAAATATATTCCCACTATATATATAAAAAAAGACCCAAACAATAAGTATGGTGAATAAAATGAGAAAGTCGCTCATTATTTCCCACCTCCGCCCTGGGTATGTGGCAGCCACCATCAATAGTTGGCTCTGTCTCCACCCAAGCTTCCTCCTTTGTATTTGAATGCATGTGTATATTTGGGCACATAAATACGTTTTGTTTTGGAAAAATATTTTGTTTCTACACAAATGGTGTCACATTTGTTTGCAAAATAGCTTTGTTCGCTGTATTAATTTAACAATGGGTTTGGGAAACCTCTCCACGTCTGTGCACACACACATTGGCATCACACATTTATTAACTGCTAAGTGTTTCCCGAGGTGTGGCTACCGGAAAGTATTAAACCTTGACCTTCTTGATGGACTCGGGTGATCCCCAATGATCCCTACCTCCCGGTATCTGTGCCCCTAGGGAATTAATAGAATAAAGTGAAGGGGATGAGATAGCCCTTCTGTGATCAGGAGACAAGAGGCTGGAACTTGCCTCTTGCTAGCAGACTCTCTTTCTGGCTTATAGAAGGGCCCACATAGCAAGGAACTAAGGGCAGCCTCTGGCCAACAGCCCACAAGTAACGGAATCCTGCCAACAACCATGTCAGTTTGGAAGCGGATCCTTTCCCATTGGAGTCCCAGATGAGTCTCCAGCTCTGGCCAACACCTTAATTGCAGCCTGCGAGAGACTGGAGCAGAGGCCTAGCTAAGCTGTGCCTGGATTCCAGATCCACAGAAATTGAGACACAAAATGTGTGTTGTTTTAAGCTGCTAAATTTGCGGTAATTTGATATGCGGCAATAGATAACTGGTACAGTTGCTAATTGCTTTCTACCACAAACAGCCCTGGAACAAATGTTCTTCTGCATGTAATTAGTGGTGGATTCTAGGAACAAGTCCTAGACCTGAGATTGCTCAGGCTAAGGGTGAGGATATTTCACATAGATAAATACCGGTAAATTAACCTCTAAAAATATTTAGCAAGTTACACTCATGCAAACAATATGAATGTTCTTACTTCTCTTAGGATCTTGCCAAGTCATTGATCATTTCAGTCTGAGAAAATCAATGCTGCATTGTTTTGATGGCATTTTCCGATTAATAGTCAGGGTGGTCACCTTTCTTTATAAATCCATTGGCAGTTATTTCCCTCTTCTTCAACTGAGACATACCTCTGGATATCCTTTGCTTTAATCCTATTTCAATTCAACAGCTGGAGCCATGAATATGAACCTTGCATCTGGAGACACACAGTGGCCATCTGCCTCAGTGGTGATGCTGATGTTAATCACCCAAAGTGTTATCCAATTTCTCCACTGTGTAGTTACTACTTTGTCCCTTGTAACTAATAAGAAATTTATGGGAAGATTCTTAGCGATCGTTCTAATATCCTGCTCCTCATTAAAATATCCCTGTGGATTTTGTGTCCTTTGATGATTCTTGCATGAACAAAACTTTATTAAGGCAAAATGATGATTTTCCAACTCCAGCACTCCCTCCACATTTACCAGTCCTCAGTCAGCCTTCTTTTGTAGATCATATCTCCCCTCCTACCCACTTATGTATTTATTATTAGTATGAACTCATGGTTTCCTGTTTTTCTCATGTTTTATAATTCATTACTGTTATTAATTACTTCTGTGCCCAAATTTTCCCAGATTTTGCCTGTGGAACCCTTTCAAGTTGACTATTATTTCCTTGCCATACACCTGTCTTTTTAACAAATCACTTCTTTACTTTCTGGAACAACAAAATGTTCCAGGTTCATCTTGTAAAAACCTGCTCCGGCCTCAAAAGCAGCCATTTTCTTCAGAATTCCTGGTTCCCTTAGGTGGGCAAAAGTGTTAGAAACCAAGATCTGGGCACCAAGGATGCTTAGTGGTCCATTAAAATGGACCATTTTAAGTGAGTTTGGTGAGTTTTGACAAATCTATGAACTCTTCTAACCACCACCACAATCAAGGCCTGGCATTGATTCACCCTCAAAGTCCCCTTATCTTGCCACTATTATATAACTCCCTGTGTCCAAAATGCTCCCACTTCCTGTCTCCCAGGTCAATTATTCTTTCCTTCTTAAATTTCGTTCAGCTTTCTCAGTCAAAGCTCTTTGTTCCCATAGAACAGAGGGTAAAAGTGCTTGCTCAGCAGTCAAGAGCTCTACCAAAGATGGGCTCTCTTCCCAGCTATGCGTCCTTAGGAGAGTTAATCAACTTCTCTCTCCGCCCTTTGTTTTCCCATCTGTAGAATGGGTCAACGTCAAGCCATTCGCATGTTCACCACCTGCAATCCTGTCAGTTTAACTCCCAAAGTATCTCTCAGATTTCTGTGCTTCTGGACATCTCTATAGTATTTCTCCCCCGGTTATCGAATCTGTTATCTAGCTTTGGTCCCATTATGATGCATTCTCTACAACACAACCAAAGCTCTCCTTACAAACACCCATCAGCACCATTACTCACCAAGCGTTACACACTCCTGTGGCTTCTCAGTGCCGTGAAGAGGATGGCCTCCCTCCCCATGTGGCTTCTGGCTCTGACCTCTCCTTGCTCATATCACACTGAGTTCTCCTGACTTGCCCTCAGTGAGCTCATTCAGTTCTCCATACATCATCCTACACCCTTTTGCTGGGATACTTTCCCCATCTCTGCTTAATTCCTCTTCTTCTTTCATATGGGTTATGTCCTCAGGCCTCTTCAGACTTCCCCAATGAGCTCAAATCCCCCCGCCTAGCACTCCTATGCAGCTCCATGTCACTTTTTTGGCAGCATTTACTGTAATTGTACCATCTCATTTATATTTTGTGGTATTTTTGCTGAGTGTCAGTTTCCCTGACTAGAATCTAATCTCATGACAGTGAGCACTGTGCCTCTCCTGGGACTGAAAATCAGTGGGTATTAGTTGAAAGAATGACTAATCCATAGGGTTGGCATTGGAGTGAAGTGAGATGGCACATGATATGACCAAGCACAGTAAGACACATGTAAAAAGTACTCAGTGCTAGTGGTTCATTGAGATGTTGCTGTGTAAGGGAGGGATTTCTTTTATTCCTCACCCAAGGATAAGTTTTTATATTGATTTTTAGAGACAGAGAGAGAAATATCAATGTGAGAGAGAAACATCAATTGGTTGCCTCCTATACAAGCCCAACTGGGGATCGAACCCATAATCTAGGTACGCGCTCTGACTGGGACTCTAACCAGCAATGTTTTTGGTGCACAGGATGATGCTCCAACTAACTGAGCAACCTGGCCATGGCTAAGGGAAGGATTTTTATACTTAGTTTTTATCATTCTACTTGCAATTTTCTATTGTGAGTTCTAATTTAGATATCTCTACCATTCTGAAAATACCTTGACAGTGGGAACCACGTCAGAGTCCTGCTGTGGCTCCAGCACCAGGTACAGTGTCTGTGCTTAGAAAGGGCTCCATAAGTGCACAGTGAGTCAATGAGAGGTTAAATTAATGAAGTTATTTAACCTCCAGGTGCTTTTATTCCTCTATCTGAAAAGAAGAAAATATGAGCACCTAACCTAACTCATGAGTTAGTCATGAGGGTTTAGCTGGAATTGATATTTGCAAATGCTTAAAACAGTATCTGGCAAATCAAAAGTTCTGTTTATTAAATAAATTTATACAAATATGCAATGCACCAGACAAATGTAAGGACTTTGAGTTGACAGGTCCATCACAAAAAAGTTGTGTGTGGGGTCGAGGGGAGCTTGTGAAGGGGACACTTCTCTCTTCACACACACAAGACAGTGTCTGTCTCTGTTTTAGAAAACTCTAAAGTGCCCATCATCAACCTCCTAAGCTCACATTACATTTTTCTGACCACCCCTTATATAGATATTTAAAGCCAATCATTAACTGAGGGGTAGAATGGATTTTTTCTTAAATTTCAACCCACCGTTCTTTAAAGTCATTGTTATTCAGCCTTGTTTACTTAATCAGACCTAAACTGGATTTACAATATTGACAGCATGCCAGATTTGAAGCCATTTCCCAATTATTTACGATTAGTAGTTCTGACCATATGTGGATTTTTCTTGCTTCCTCCATAAAAGAACTCCCAGGCCATAATCTCACCCCTTCTCAAAGCCTTATTCTACATGAAAACAAAGCTCTACCAATTCTCTGACTTCTAATAAAAATCCAGGGAATGCCACGTCTTCCCAACAAATCCAGTGATTGGCAGTTGAACAACTTACTCAGTGATCACTTGGCACCATGGTGGCCAGAGTGCCTGAGTCACTTGCATCCCAGAGGCTTGCCCCTGAGGGAACAACACTCTTGAATGAGCCATGAGTGAGTCAGTGAGACCTTATCGGTGCCTATCAGTTTGTGGGGATCCTTTCAGTGGTGAATGAGAAACTCAAAGGCGGCAGCTGTGTCTTTATTTGGTTCCTAGTTATGACGTCATTGACATTTTTCATTTAAACCTGATTGGTGTGAATCTCCTGTAGGAAATTGAATCATGCTTTCAATTCCTTACATCCCCGAGCATAATCCTTTTTCCTCTGAAGTAAATAGGGCTGCGTCTGGGGCTTTTTCTCAATGTCTTGTCTAAGCAAAAAAACCTCTCCTTTCGGGCCAGCATTCGTCAGTTAAGCCTGTCTTTTCCTCTCACCGACAAAGCAAACGGTCCAGTCTTCCAACTGGCTATTCTCTGGTTGCCTTAATTCATGGGCAGCCAAGAAGGGAAAAATTGGTAGGTTCAATAGTGTTGGACAAGGGTAAACAGAACCATATCACATTAACTGTAATTTACAGCATTTCAACACATCCCCACTCCTGCCAAAGTCGGCAAGATCAGCCCCCATTGGAAAAAGAGGGAGCTAAGGTGGGGCTGGGAGGTGGGAAAGAAAATCTGAATTTCTATTTTCTAAGCCTGGATTTGAGAATTGGAGACCCATCAGCACTTTCTTGACTGTTTTGCTTATTCATGCTATGAAAATAAATATCACAAAATATTTTCTGGACTCAGCCTCGTCTGTTGCTAAAACCAAAGCCAGCGCGCTTCCAAACAGACTCTCCAAGGCCCGTTTCACAAGACGGACACTGTCACGCTGGCAGGCGGCCACCGGAGTTCTTGAAATTCGATTCAAAATGATGGGCTCTGCATGAAAATGCCCATTTATGAGCATTGAAAAGGATGAGGAATTTCATAGGAAGATGACAGCAATGACAACTTCTAGGACGACCAGCGTTTCCTGGAGATGATTACCCCTAAACACACATGCACGCCCGGAGCTTTGCTGGAGAGGTTTCTAAAGGCTGGGACTGTTTGTGTTCAGATGGAATCTCTGTACATGTAGCTATTTATTACTGGCTAAGCAAACAAATATATGCAACGGGGCTGGTGGGATTTGTAGCTAAAATACCCACAGCGGGGTGGACATCGTGGACCCCAAGCACCAGAGCCCAGGGCTGAGGGACCCGTGTTCTTACCCGAGCACTCCCTAACACGCTCAGGGAAAGAACATCTGGAAGTTATGTTCTCTCTGGAGAACCCCAGGAAACACTGATACCGTTTTTTCCAGTACATGACCTAGAAACAATTTTTCTAGCTAAAACTACGGCTGTGTTATTGATATGCAATTTAACAACTCAGCCTTAAATATTGTACTTTTAATTTAACCATCTTTCTCGCCAACAGGATTGAAACCATCTCTACCATGGCAGGGACTTAATCTCATCCACTGCTGTCTTCCTAGGGCCTGAAAAAGCGTCCTCAGAAGCATTGTGTGGTGAAAATGCATGTGCCTGGTCCCAAAGTTCTTCCAGAAAATTCATTTGCTGCTATTGAACCTATTAGTGAGATAGGGAGCACTGTAGATTTTTAAAGAAAATTAAGAAAGAGGAGCACGCTCAGCAGTTGAACAGTCTATTCAACAATGTTGTCTCAATCCCTGTGTTGGGAGAAGACCACTATTATAACATTTTAGTGGTGGTCATTTCTCAAGCATTTCTTGGGCCACCTCTATTGAACGCTAGCAATTGGAGAAGCAAAGTTTGTGCATCATTGGCCTCACATATCCTGGCATTGCTGAGAACCTGTGTATAGAAATCAACTCAGATTAGGAGACTTGATCCTCAGCTTGGCTGCCTAATGACAATTAATGGCCATAGGATACAAGTCCTGCATGAAGCGATTCCACATAGCTGTGCAGTGCCTCAAAGCCAGGGATGTTCAGTCTACACGTCCACATGGGGCTCAGTGTAGCCTTGCGCTTAGCGGTTGGGGCATCATTTATTCATTTAATAGTAGTAGCTCAGGGCCTTCTTATATGCCAGGTACTGTCCTGGGCACTGGATAAGATCAAGTTTCTGCTGTCATGGAGATTATTTTATTCTTGTGGTAGAGAAAGACAGTTTTTAAAAAGTATAATAGAAAGTGATGGGGGCGATGAAGGAAAGTAGATGCAGGGGGAGGTACTTATGATATTGTATTAGGGTGGGCTTCTCCGGGGAGGGAACAGTTGAACAAACACTTGTATTAAGGAAAGCACACACTAGATGATAGTAAGGGCCACTGCCATCTGCCAAGACCCCAAAGGGCTTTTAGGTCTGAAGCAACATCACACAACAACATAAAAACAGTCAGATGAGAACAGTACATGGCACAACCATACTCGAATGCTGAAAATCACTGGCGACCTCTCATTTCTTCCAGTGGGATGGCAGAAATTCAGAGAGGTACACAGAAAAGGAGATGACATAAGGACATATAAGTAAGGAATATTCTAAAACGTCTATGTCTGCCTAGTCATAATAAAAAGCTATGGATACATTACTACATGAGACCCAAGTACATGTATATTTACAAGAAGTCTTTACTCTTAACTCCTGAATATTAATTTTTGCATTATTTGTGATACCCAACATAAAAAGAAACGCAATATATTTTTCAGCAGAAAGAGCACCAACCTTGGGGACGGAGACACGAACAGGCAAAGTCTTGGTTCTGCAAGTCCTCAGCCATGTCATTGTGCATATGTTGTCTCTGTGAGTCAGTTTCCACATTTGGAAAATGGAAATAGCCACGCTGGGTTTGTAGGGTTGTGGTGAGAATTATTATTAATGATAATGTTTATAGAGGCCTAGCCTGTCCAGCTGATGGTGGTGGTCAGAGAGTGTTGTTTACCACCTTATACAGAAAATCAGAAAGAAAAAATACTTCCCCTAAAAGCCAAAAAATAGCACCAAAGGAATAATTTCCTTCACCCTTCCACTGTCCTTAAATTCTGATCCATCAGCACCAATGCTCACAACCCAGTCCCTCGTGGATTAGGTAGATACGATCCAGCTGCTTTTAGGCACACACGCACACACGTGCACACACACACTAAGTATATATACTTCTGTTTCAGACGTGAATGTCTGTGCACACAATCTTTTTAAAATTTATCTTTATTGTTGAAAGTGTTACAGATGCCCCCCCTTCCCCCATTGGCCCCCTCCGCCCTGCAGCCCCCCAGGCCTTTCCCACACCACTGTCCTTGTCCGTGGGCTATGCATATAAGCATGTAATCTTTTGAAACTGTGGAGCTTCCTCAGTCTCAAAGGAAACCAACTCAAAATAATTGGTGTCAAGTCCAACCTGAATTAGTGACATTAGAAGCCACAGATTATTTTAACAAGTTTAACCTGTTACAGTGTGTAAATCAACCTTCTAATTGGAACGAGAACAACCCAGTGCTACCTAGAGGATGAACTTAATTGAACTTAATTTCTTTCAGTTAAACATTCACCCTCCACACATCCATTTATACATTCATCCAACCCAGAGATATCTACTGCGGGTTTGCTATGTGCCAGGCACTGGTTTACATGGTTGGGTTTCAGTGATAAAGCAGACCGATTTGATGCTGACCTCATGGAATGTATATTCCAGGGCAGACAACAGATAAACAGAGCTACAAACGGTTTTATGAGTAATATGGGGTATTGATAAGTGCTAGGAAGAGATTTTACTCAGGAGAACTGGAGACCAGTGACCGTACAAGGGAGGCGGGATGGGGTATTAGCGGGGTGGTGACGTGTGAGTCAAGACAGATGAAATGGAAGAGTGAGTGTGTGAAGACCTGGGGGAAGAACATTCTAGGCAGGGGGGATAGCAAGTGCCAGGGGTCTGAGGGAAAATGAGCTGGGCTTTTTCCAAGCACAGCCAGAGGGCCACTGTGGCGGGAGCCGGGGACAGGCGGAGAGGGAGGCAGGGCCAGATCACCAAGGGCCTCAGAGGCCATGGTAAGGATTTTCTAATTTATCCTAAGTGTAAGGGAAAGCCTTGGAATGTTATATATTTGTTTGTTTTCTACTAAGGAAGTGATTTCATCTGATTTTCTTTTTGAAAATGACCGATTGTGTGGGAGAAACAAAATCTGTGTGCCCGTCGCAGGATGCGGCAGGGTCTGGAGACGGAGAAGGAACTTCGGCGGGGCCAGCAGTGGGACGTAGCGAGAAGCAATCAGTGTTTAAAGGAGGGAAACAGAAGCTTCCCGGAGGAGATGTGGGCGTGAGACAAAGGGAGAAATCGGGGCAGCTTCTAATGTTTTCCGCCTGAGCACTGGGTGCATTAACTAGGACGGGAGACGGGAAGGGGATCAGGAGGGCCTTTGGGGCGCATTAATGGAAACGCTGCTTACGCGCCCAGATAGAGATGCCGAGCGGCAGATGCGGGGAGACAGCGATGCATCGGGTTCCAGGAGCAGCGCTCGGCCCCTGCGGCGCTCTTACCCCTTCAACTTTAGAAAATACCTTTCTCTCTCTCTCTCAGGAAGTAACTTCTTACTAACTTGACTAATTGAATTTATCTAAAATTCTATACTCCATACTCACTGAATCCAGATTCTTTTTTAAGTACATATGGAACTTTTACTAAAATAGACCATATCCTGGAGCAAGAAGCAAATCTCAACAAATTTCAAAGGAGTATGTTCTTCATCTCAGTGGAATTAAACTAGAAATCAGTAACAGGAAGGTAACTAGAAAATCACCAATGCTTGGAAATGATGCCCATAAATTTTTTGAAAACTTTAAAATGGAAATGAAAAATTATTTTGAACTAAACAATAATAAAACATGACATATCAAAATATGTGGGATGTAGCTCAAGCAGTGTCTAAAGGCAAAGTTTTAGCTTTAAATACATTCATTAGAAAAGACGAGTGGACCTAGCCAGTTTGGCTCAGTTGTTAGAGCATCAGCCCATGGAGTGAAGGGTGGTCCTGGGTTCGATTCCGGCCAAGGGCAGGTACCTCGGTTGCAGGCTCAATCCCTGGCTCCAGTTGGGGTGTATTTGGGAGGCAACCAATGGATGAGTCTCTCTCACATTGATGCTTTTTTCTCTCTCCCCCTCCCTTCTACTCTGTCTGAAAAGCAATGGAAGAAATACCCTTGGATGAGGATTTAAAAAAAGGAAAAGAAAAGAAGAGTGAAAATAAATTATATAAGCTTCCATTTAATAAATGTATTAGCAAATTAAACTCAAAGAAAGTAATTTTAAAAAGTATACAAATTAGAACAAAAAGCAAAGAAATAGACAATCAATGTATAATGAGGAAACCTAACAAAGTCAAAAGTTGATTCTTTGAAAAGATAAATAAATTGATAAATAAACCCGGGGCAAAGCTAATCAAGAAAAGAGAGAGAGAGAACACAAATTACTAATATCAAGATTTTTAAAAGCCACGTCATTGCAGATTACATAGACATTAAAAGAATCATAATGGGTTATGTTGAATAACTTTATGCCAATAAATTAAACAATTTCATGAAATGGATAAATCCCTTGTAAAACAGAACTTGTTAAAACTAACACAAAAAGAAACAAGAAATCTGTTAAAGAAATTAAATCTTTAAAAATCTTCCCACAAAGAAAACTCCAGATTCAGATGGTTTTCATGGGTGAAGTTTTCCAAACATTTAAGGAGAATTAATAGCCATTTCATATAAACTCTTTCAAAGTTTAAAGAAAGGGAACATTTTTATATTCATTTTATGAGGTCAGCATAACCCTGACACTAAAACATGACAAAGCCATTACAAGAAAAGAAAATTACAGGCCCATCTCTCTCATAAACAAAAAGTAATAAAAATGATTTCTTGGGAAAAACACGGCTCTCTGAAGATATCCCTTTGCTTCATGTCTATTTTGTTCAGCTTGTGTAACTTTACAGTGGAGACACCTTTAAGGCTCAAAGAAAGTTTTCAGGAGAGGAAGTTTTTCAAAGTGGAATTTTGCATTAAAAAGTAGGTGCCTGTGTTTTGCCTGGTATCCCCCAAAGACTATATTTGTCTCCTGAGGACAAAATTAATCATAATTCCTCTATATGGATCCAACCCATTTTTTGGTCCATTTACAGAAAACAATTTAAATTAAGATAATAAAATGACATCAGCTCCGCTCACCCAGATCATTTGCATAACAAATATCTGCGAACAGAAAGGATGGTAACGGTGAGCTCATTCCCCACCGCGTCCTGATGAGTTGCAGGTGAAAGCAGGCACACAATCACGTACCGGAAACGCTCAAATACTAGAAAGGCTTGTAACCACTTGGCACCAATCACAGTGATAAAAAGATGTGATTTTTCAACAACAAAGAGCAATACACCGCCTCAAGCGATTTTATATCATAACCTGTAATTATTACGATCATAAAAAAATAGTAGTTTAATATTTTCTTGCTTATAAAAGTTTTAAATATCTTTGTGTGCCATTTCATTCATCTCAGTACCCCTGAAACAGGCTCACTTTGATTTGGCCGTTTCGGAAGAGGGACCAGCTAGGCTAAACTATCAGCAATGCACCTAAGTAATCAGATTGCCTGATGCATTTTATTGAACGGACCCGATGTTTCATATGTTCTTGCAGACCAGCCATCTGCAGTTGTCACAGGGCAATGGTTCTCAGAGTGTGGTTCCCAGACCAGCAACATGAGCGTCGCCTGGGAACTTGTTAGAAATGCAAGTTCTCTAACTCAGCTCAGGCCCATGACATCAGAAACCAAATCAGAAACACAGCAGTCTGGGTTTAGCGAGCCTCTCCAGGTGGTTCTAATCTCCCTTCAAGTCTGAGGACCACTGAGAGAACCACTGAGTATCCAAAGGTTAGCAAATTCATTCACTCACCCTATCCTTGCAACACATATGCCATTTGGTGCTCACATATACAACAGCTTCCCATAAGACACAGCTTTCGAGGGAAACATGAGGGGGAAATAAAAGGCTACAATAATTTGAAGTCTCTAACTATTGATAGGAGATCAGTACTTGTAACTCCTTCTGGCTGTGGCATAGATAGAATGGTTTATAGACGTAGGCGTGCTCTCTGGACACATTGGCTTTAACTCTACTCTTGATTTACTCAGGAACACTTAGAACTGCAAGTTGGTGGGAGTGATGGTGCAATCCACCATCGTGACTTGCCTACAGGTAAATAGGGGATGATTACGCGACGGGGCTCTGAGGCCTGGGTTTGAAGTTAACTCCCCCCCCCCAATTAACAGTGAGACTTTCCACAAGTCTCTTAACCTTTCTGTGCCTCGATTTCCTTATCTGTAACACAAGAACAATAATTGCTTTTATCTCAAGTGGTTGTGTAAAAAGTGGAAAAAAAAATATGTATAACATTCTTAGGACAAGACTTGGCACATAGTAAGTCCTTAATAAATGTTAGCAATTATTATTACTAGCATTGATACTATCAGATCAAACAAACGTAATCTTTTCACAAATTTCACTTTATGATGGATGTATCAGACTGAGCCCTTTTGATAACAAGCGACAGAAACAAAACTAGATTAGGCAAAAAGGGAGAATTTACTGGGCTGTGTGAATGGTGGCATGAGTTGGCCTCAGGGATGACTGTAACCAGGACCCTCTCTCCTCTCTGCTTCTCTCTGAATCACCTTCATTCTCTTGGGCAACAAGACTGGCTTCTTTCACAGGGCAGGGAACAAGGTTACCATGTGTTTCCAGTTTTACAGCCTCACCATTTAGTGACCAGAGAAGATGATCTGATTAAAACGCTCCAAGAATGGCCATGGACCAGCCTGGGTTGCTGTGCTTCTCAGGACCAGTTTCCCTGGCCAGGGAAGGCCTCTTCCCATGGCGCACACCAGACGTGCAGTGGCACCAATAGACCGGGGTCTTGCTGAGGATTTATGTCACTTTATGGTAAGCCTGGGGCAATCTCCCTGAGCCATCTGGCTTAAGAGCAGTAACTAACCATTTCCTTCTTCCTTCCTGCTGTTGCTGTCATTCTCACCATGTCACAATCTGGTTCTTGATGAGGGTCCCATCTTTCATGGCTTTTGTTGAGTTTGACCCCAGGCTGAAAATGGGATGTGTTTATTTTACCTGACCAAGTACCCATGGCTGGAAGGCTGGAAGCACTGGAGCACTGTACTTTCCCCCCCTCCAGATGGGGCTGTGATTATAATTTAACTGTCTGGGTCCAACTTAAGGTGAGGAAAAGATATATTAAGTTTGCACACATGTTACTCCCCCACCCCCACCCCCATCCCTTCAGCTCTGCACATTTCATACGCGACCATCTTTCGGGGGAGGTGCATGTGCATGTGCATGCGTGTGTGTGTAGACACCGTCGAGTTACAATTCTCATTTTGCAAAGTTTATGCAAAAACCAAACACCTGGGTTCAGAGTTTCCTAAAGGAGTCATCTGAAGTAGGTGCTTTATGCCAAAATGTCACAAAGATTTATGTGCTTTCATTTGTGCATTAAATTGAGGACAGGTGGGAGAATGCTCAGCCTGAGAAAAACTGATAGCTCACTTTTCCCTCAGAAGAGACATGGCTGTTATGACTACTACTGGTTCAGATAAAATAGATACAGCCCTTGTTAAAAAAAAAAAAAAAAAAAAGGGAGGGGGGAGGGTCCAGGTTTGAAAAGCAATATTTCAGCAGTCAAATAATTACCTCTGCGATCACGTTTCTCACAAATGGGAACCCTGAACTGGGATCCCAAGGTGAGCCCGCCCCTCGTCGAAACAGCACGGGCGACACCGTACCCCAGACCCACCGAGCAAGCAGCCCGGCCTGCACCCAGCTCGCAGAGAAAGGGTCCCTGGGTTGAAGCAAATGGCGGCCTCGACACATTCCACTTTAATGGCTTGCAACAGAGTCAGTTACACATATGTAACCACTCACTTTTTAATTTGATTCTTGTTTCAAACACCTTTTCAGGGCCCAATATATCTAAAAAATGTCATCACTTGATAGGTCGCTACTCTTTGCCTGGCCTTGAAACAAGCGATTGGATGTGCTGAGTCTTCACCTGGATTTGAAATAAGAGTGTGAATTTGCATTTCGGAAAGGGAATACTATTTGGAAAACACAGTCAGGCCAGATTTTTCACAAAGAGAAATGAGAGCTGCTCTTGGAAAGCCTGGTGGTCAGCCTCCCTCGGGAGGGACACACCGCTTGTCCCTGGGATGACC